>NW_020454095.1:1077157-1120115 GCF_003342845.1 Nothoprocta perdicaria
GACACGAGGAGCGTCCCTAGGCGGAGAGGGGCTGCCGCGCTCCCGGCGCCGGGGCGCCCGTGCCGCCGTTGGGGCGCCCGTGCCGCCGTTGGGGCGCGTTCCTGCCCGCAGCGACGCGTGGCCCGCGCCCGCGGCCCTGGCCCCGCTGTGGGGGCTGGTGTGTGGGGCTGTCAGCGAGCGGGGCTCCTGGGGGTGCCCTGCTGCACACGACAGGCGGGCGCCAGYCGCAGGCGTTGGTGTTGAAGGGCASGGTATGTGGCGTTGCAACCCATATTTGCACCCCATACATGCACCCCATGGCAACCCCATGGCGTTGACAATTRCACACACACACACATACACATATATATGCATAGCGAGTAGTGAACTTCTTGGAAGAAACCAGAACTACAGCAAAAACAAACAAACAAATAATCGGAGCTATTTATTTGAATACTTACTGAAGCTTCACTTGCTTTCAAGTGTTTTCTTGTTTGTTTTTGTTTTTGTTTCTGTTTTTTTTTTTTTTAAACACAAATTGCAAGGAAAAACAATCGCAATCGATTTTAATGGAGCAAGGTGTTCTGATAGCTGGATATAAATCTGCTCTGGGGAAAAGGTGCAGGTTTATGGTGTCAGGAGCCTAATGAACCACGGTTTTATAACCTTGCATGGAAAGCCAATCTATTATAACATTGTAATAACTCCCTACAGATGTATGTGGACGCAGGAAGGAATTATGCATTCAGTGACAGTGCTCCCTAATTTTCTGGAAATACTAATTTTATTGCAACTAGCAGGTTTTCCTTCTTCTCTGCCTTCTCTGCCTTCTCTGCCTTCTCTGCCTTCTCTGCCTTCTCTGCCTTCTAGCATTGGTTATTCTTCACTCTTTGTGCCAGCCTAATATCCAGATCACGTGTGATGACATAAGTTTTGGGAAAGCTCAGGGATTCATTATGAGATATGTTAAATAAAATGCACTTTGCAAATTTATTTCTAGATGTAGTACCACRTGTTCAGTGATCAGTTAAGCGGCTAAGTTTGTAGGCAGAACTGAAATTCTGACTTTAACAATGCACAGATGAGGGGGAGGAGAGAGCTTATCATTTAGATCAATTTCCCCACTTTCCTGAGGGAAAGGATGGTTGGCTTAATTTGTAAAGAATAATGCTTAGGCTTTATGTTGGTTTGAGATTTTCAGTGTTCTGGTCCAAGATCAGTTTGTAAATCAAAATATGAAAAGATCTTCTTACTCCTTTTCACCATAGACAAGGTTAAGAAATCGAATGATTGTTCTGTTGGAACAGTCTTTCCCTAGTGACTTTAGATGAAAATATAGACAAAAGCAGGGGCTATAAATTTTCTGCCTGTTGGATACAGAGAAAAAATAAGTCACAAAAACTGGTTTAGATGAATAGTATGATATCCTGTGTTAATTAAAAACTGAACACCTACAAAGCAAACGAAAAATTGCTGTGGATGAAAAAACAAACTAACTTCAGGAAAGCTGTTTTGCCTTCCTTAACTTAGGAAAAAAAAAAAAAAAAAAAAAAAAAAAAAGCTACTGAGTACCCTGGCCTTGGTTCATTAAAATTTTTGAGCATTTTGTTAGTTTAGAGGTGAATAGGCTCAGCATATTAAACAGATTCAAGTGTTCTGATGAAATGGCTAATATCTATGCAGTACTACTGCATAGAACAGCTGAAACAGCTCACTTGTCTCAGAAAAACACTTTTCTGAGACAATTCCAAAAGGAAAGAGAGAGAAATGGAGATAGAGATAGAGAGAGAAGCTTTTGGGCGTGCAAGTGTTGATGAAGTTGTAAGGCTATACGCTTGAAACATTTTCAGTCTTTCTGGCTATATCAGTTGGTGTGACCAAAGTTATTAGGCTTCTTATCTCTCCCTTTCTAGGGAGAGGGAAGCATTTCAAGTGAACTTTAGCTGATGAGCTAAGGCAGACTGTCTTGGGACACTTTGAGGAGGATGACCCAAATTCAGTACTCTGTTTGATGTTCTTTTCTGGGCCTTTCTAATTCCTCATCAGCAGATACAGAAAAACTAAATGAGGTCATGTATAGTAAAGAATGAAGTGGATGAGTTGAAAATTATGAGCCTGAATGAGATAAATGATCAAAGAATGGTATAAATGTATTGTTACAAGAAAAGCACAGTGATTGAAGTGTGAAATAGGTTATGAAGAGAGGTCTCTCTAGACCCTTAGAAACTGGCAGTGTTTCCAGACTTGCAAAGACTTGCACGTGCTTACAGTTATCCTGAGGGGACCCCCTCTGCCCAAAGGTGACCCAGGAACACAGGACTGGGTTAGGAGGAGGGWCTAAACTGGAAAGAGCACGGGAGCTGTGAACCAGTGGATGTTTAGCTTTGCTTGATGAGCTTTCCTGAGGAAGAATGAGCTGTGGTAACAGGCTGGAAGTTGTATGTGTGTTTAAATGCATGACTCTGTTGAAGCCAACATTTGTGCAAGGTTCTTCTGTAGTGAAAGAGAAGACGTTCATTATAAAATAGTGCCATTATTTTGCACTAGGACGTTTAGTATTGCCTCAGTAATCAAGTACAGTAGGAACAATTACATGTTGCCTCTGACTGTGTTAGTAACAGTGCTCTGAAACTGGAGTGAGTTCAGCCGCGCAGAGTGGTGATGGGAATGTATTTAGGGGKAACAGAAAGTGAAACACTAGAAAAAAAGGAGTGAAAATTTTTGTGAAGAAGAAAGAAGGGAATAGGAATACTGGAGRTGATGAGGACAGAAAAATGAAGAGGATGACAGAGATATGATGAGGACCTTAGAGAAGAGGAGGAAAAAATGCTGTAAAATATTGTAACTGTAAAACACTGAGAATTCTCAGTATTAAATTGGGTATCATGGTTTTAAAGTATTTTTCCTCTCTTTTGTTCTGAATAAACATGTATACTAAATATGTTTATATAGTGCGTCATACTCTCATTTTTTCTTTTTTTTTCTCTCTCTTTTTTTTCTTTCCAGAAAGTTCATGAGAAGTGGAAAACTGCTTCATTTATAGTAGGAGAGGGAAAGCCACATCTAGCACAGGTATGAAGCAATCTTAAAAATACTGAAACTATAAGATAGATTCTCTATCAAAAATAATATCATCAAGTAATGGCAGTAATGAATTGCTGTCAACTAAGAATAATGCCAGAATAAACAGATATAAGGTGGGAGTGGAGTCAATGATCAATGTATATTGTCCGTTTGGAAATAATTTATCATTTTAAACTAACTTTCATTTTCCTAAAAACATAGTTTTCATTAATTTAATTTAAGARAATAATGAATGAGGTGAATCTGAAGTGAGACTGAATATTTTACTTCACATCCTTTTATTCAAGTTGAATTGGCATGTGTGTGAAACAGAGTGTATTGTTGATACTTACGTACGCCAGACTAGACCTCAGTTTCAGCAATTTTACTCTCTTCTTAATAAAGCGTTAGTATTTTGCACCATTTAGCAGGAAGTTCAATGTTGAGTAAAATCCTCTAGATAGCCAGCCCCTCCTCATAGAAATCTGATTTTAATCATTTCCTTGATTGCTGATAATGATACTTTTGAATTGCAGACTGCATCGCATATAACCTTCACATCTGATTGCAAGGTTCTTCCGTCGTGAAAGAGAAGACATTCATTATAAAATAGTGCCATTATTTTGCACTGGGAGGTTTAGTTTTGCTTCAGTAATCAAGTACACTAGGAAACCATGTTTCTGTAGGGGATTCATACAAACAAGGGTTATACTTTAAAAGGCATTTATTTGCAAGTATCATATCTTTAAATGACTTTGCCCAAGGAGATAAAGAAATCCAAGGTAGCAACAAAATAGGTGAATGCTGTTCATATTTTATCACAAGCTTCAAGAACTCCTCAGGGCATCAAGTTTAAAAAAAGTGAGAGAGATTATGGGGAGGATATTTATTATTGCAAACTGCAAAGTCAACAGGGACTGCTAAATGCTCTTAGAGTCATAATAGCCTATCTTGTGCTAATTCTAGCCTGAAGCTCCCTGACTCTTTATGTRCAGAGATAATAGGGGGTAAAACTGTATTTTTAGTTTAGTTTAGCAGCAGATTCCTTCCAACCATGGAAAATAAATTAAGGAGCTTTACAAAGTAAAAATGATTTGGACTTTGAAGGAATTCCCAGCTATAATATAAAAGAATTATTACCCTTGGTTGTTAAAGGGTTCTGTATATTTACAGCTGATAGCAGTAATTTTGATTGAATATTGCCCCAGTAACGTATTTGCAGATAATTTGGGTTTAAGGCAAATCTGATCCTGGGAGAAGTCCCTTTTGGTAATGCTGTTATTGTTTKTACTTTGTATTTCTACTTGTGTTCTGGAAAAGTTTTTACATTTCACTACATGTTAAGATTTTACCAGAAAAGCTGTATTAAATAGACTTTACATCATTTCAAGTTAAAACACTTTACAAGGAGCTATTCTGAAATAATGCCCTCTACACATAGGAAATTCAGTTTAAGATTATCATTGTTCATTATTTCTGTTATGTTGTAATTCAGGAACATATCCTCTGAGTGATATAAATGTGGAACAAAAGCACATACACTATTCTCCAGAGAAAACACTGTCCTGATATAGTAAGAAATAGTGTGCAAACATCAACAGACTGGTAAGCGCAAAGAAACTAGAAATTTCCTTCTGTAGTCTCATATGCTGACTGGGTAGATATCAAGGTAACACCTCCGTGCCTTGACACCTAGTGTCACCAGTGTCACCCAGTCAGTGTGTGAGGCTGCACAGAGATTTTCCTGTGAAGGAAGGTAGCCTTGTGGTTGCTCGTGAGGAAGGCATTCCAACGCCAATGAGTCGCAAAGACAAAAGATGCTTGTCAGAAACAAGCTTGGCAAATGGCCCCTAAAAAGTGAGCATTGTTGAGAACTGAAAGAAGGGAGAGCTTCTCAGTGAATGTGAGATGGAATGGAGGTTGGGCATGGATCAGGGAAAGACAGAAGCATGTATTTTGTTTCCAGTGAATAACTAGGGGACTGGGAGGCATGAAAATGGCAATGTAATCAAAGCAGTGAACTGAGGAGATGGTCTTTTTCAAAACATTTGGTATAGATATAAAATGAACTGCTCTGGATTTTTGAGAAACTTAAATTGCAATGTTGCAGTCATCTTGAATTGCAATGAGTGTCAGGAGTAAAGCTTCAACTCTATGACTTGATAGGAAAGCATCCTGATCAAGCAGGACTATTTTGTAAGAGGGGACAGTGAGACTTCATAGAGCCTAAACAATGACAATCTGAAGGTGACACTCAGCTCACAACCTGGAATGACAGAGATGAAGGTAGTGGTGCTGATCATATTCATTATGAGAAGGAGACAGTTAGGAGCAGTGGGTTGGTGAAAGATTAGAAGCACTGACACATGGAGCGGAGCATCTGTAAGCTAATGCCAGAAAAAGTGGCCGACATTTTAGGCTGAGCAAAAAGAGGCAGTTCTGGAGTAGAGGCAGAGSTAGAGTTATCTAGCTTCTAATACAGATTTTAGTATTAAATTATTTTATTCTAAAGTGCATGATATTACAAATTCTTCTTGACTGCTAAAGGCGTAAAGAGTTATGAGGACTCTGCTATATTTTAAAACATTTATTATTTAATCTTTTGGTAGCTATCACAAGAAGCTAACATTTATTTAGTGGAGGCATCTTCCTTCCATATGAAAGCAAAACAATTTTAATATTTTAGAAAAACTAAAGTTTCCCTTATGAACATAAGGAATGCAAAAAAAAAAAAAATCTTAATACTGGAAGTGTCAAATCAAGGACTTCTCATCTGGGTCTCTTTGTTCTTGATTTATGTTTTCACTGGTGTGCAGAATTCTTGTCACTACATTGTCCTTTGAGAATAACTATAGCTATCTAATGGTCCAATCCAACAAAAAATATGTTCAGTTCCTGTACTCCGAAGGTATACATAAAACTCAAAGTCACCAGAATCTGCTCCCAAAGCATATACTGCTAGGAAGCCAGATATATTTTAAATTGCATTGGGCCCTGAAGTGTTATAAAAAATGCCTTGTTCCTTTTTTTTCCCATAGCTTTATGACCAGCGAGGCAGCATCAAGCAGTTTATTGCAAACTGTTGTTTATGCCTTGCAAGAGTGCCGCCTAGTAGRGCCACATGCAGGCTTTGTTTTCAGCAGCAACTAGGGAAGCAGTTTTTAATCTCATTTGATTCTAGTTGAATCTGTTCTCCTTTCTTGTGTGTGAATCAGTACTCAGAAGTCAATTTGAACCAGTAGTTTTCACTGCTTAGTAAAGCATTGGATTTATTTTAGATTAGTTCAAACTATGTGCTTTTATATCACATTAACAATTTTCTTTAYTTAGATTTTAATACCATCTTCACTCTATTCTGGTGGCATAAAACATTTATTCTATTTTCTTGGAGGAGGGAAGCTCATGTGTAAATGGGGATTCAGTTTTACAGAGCCAAGTGAGACATTTGACCACTGAGATTTCAGTGAGGATTCATATGGATGGTCCTTTTATATGTTACTGAAATTATAATGGAAGGCAATTCTGAGGGTCTGCAGCAGACTGGGAGATGCATCCATCCCTGATGGAAGCAATGGCAAGCAGAAGGTGCTGCGTCTCCTTTCGTTCTCCGCCTGTACAACTGTTTTCTCTGGAGAAGAGAAGGCTGAGAGGGGATATGATTAACATGTATAAGTTCAGGAAGGGAGAATGCAGGGAGGAAGGGGACARGCTGTTTTCACTGGTGGCCAGCAATAGGACGAGGGGTAATGGCCATGAACTGGAGCACAGGAAGTTCCGTCTCCAGGTGAGGAGGAACTTCTTCACTGTCAGGGTAACAGAGCAGTGGAACAGGCTGCYCAGGGGGGTTGTGGAGTCTCCTTCTCTGGAGGTCTTCCAAACCCGCCTGGATGCCGCCCTGTGCCACATGCTSTAGGTGTGCCTGCTTGAGCAGGAAGGTTGGACTAGATGATCTCTAGAGGTCCCTTCCAACCTTGAATATTCTGTGATTCTGTGATTCTGTGAACTGGCCCAGCCTTCCAAGCTGGGGCTTTGGATCTAYCTGGATTTCTCTTCAGGGGACTCGTCTGGCTTACTATTTAAATTGGATATGARCAAAATGTGTTTGCATAGTTGCCTGCTTTTCTTAACCTGGATCAAATCCTTGAAGTGACTAACGTAGCCACTGTTTGCTTGTAAGACAGTTTCATGAGGTTGGCTTCCTCCTGGGTGCTGGTGGGGCTGCTGTTGCCGAGGATGTTAGCACATCACTCTGGAATCTCGGGCCCGCTTTAGTGAGTGCCCTTAGTGAGTGCATGAGCTGCAGGTGGTGTCAGTGTTGCGGTTAACTCAGGCTCAGGGCCGCTTGCCTGCGTCTGAGCGCAAGGCTTGCTCCTTCAGCAGCAAAGTCCTTCCAACAGGAGCTGCTCCAGTTCTGGCCACGAGTCAGAAACATACCTATTCTCCTGAGGAAGAGGACCTGGGAAGTGCATCTATTTTTGCATTTTTTGTATCATATGCAGCAAACTATCAGACTGCAGCCTTAGCCTGTGGAGCAGAGGAGAACAAAGTTTATTGCATGTTCTCTCTGCTGCCCAGGAGAGTGAAATTCTCCGCAGTAGCTGATGGTGTGGCTGTGGGAAGTGCAGGTCCGTGGGAAGTCAGGGAACAGCAGGTCTGGGGCCTGCCTCTTTGGCAGCAGGACTGCTTTGTGATTGGAACCGCTCCTGGGAATTACTGCTTGGTTAGCAGGAGCGGTCCTTGTGCAACGTACGTGATGGTGACAGAATCCTGCCACTGCCTGTTTTGTTCATGGTCCTGCTAACTACATCATTCAATCAATGAACTCTTTCATTCTTAATTGTCCAGGCAGAACTACTGAAATTTGTGGCATTAGCTAAATTGCGGGTTGGCGGATTTGGCTCTCGCTCCCCCTGCTGCATCAATTACAGCTGGTTCTTGTCTTCATTGTTGCCATTCATGTTCATGGGCTGCTTTGATGAAGGGAATGAAAAGACAGGATGATCCTGTGCTTTCCTCTTATACAGAAATGGATGCTCCAAGTGCACCAATTTTGTCTCACTAATAAATAGCTTCCAGAAATATAGTGGTCTGTGAGGGAATACAGATGATTGACTCATTCATTGTGAATAATTTAGCCTGAAAAATTTGCATTTTGGTAGAAGCATTATCCATGGAGGAATGAATTTACATTCATCTGTTTGTTATTCATAACCTTTTGTTTAATAGTTTATGAATTGCTGTCTTTGAGTTTTTGAGGAGTGCTGTTTTGTTACCCTGAGTGATAGCCTTCAAAGTAACCTGACAGTTTAAGTCCTCACTGGAGGACTGAAACTTGTAAAGAGAGAACAAATATAGTCTGTCTGGGATTCCTTGCCATCATGTGAGATTACGGCTGTTTTCTACTAGGAGGGCTCCTTTGCCAGTGTTTCTTAGCAAATGAATGTGTTCAAGGGAACCAGTTGTTCAGACCTTCAGTGCTTGTGAATTCCATTTTTTTTTTATTCAAATTAAATCATCTGAAAGACTTTGTAATCTGGATTTCTTTACACAGAAAAATCCTCCTTCTCCTGTGAGAGATTAGTATAAGATTGGGAATGGGTCATCCATAATTACAGCTCCCAAGCCTGAGACTAYCTACATTAACATGATATTCTACCAATACAAAAATATATCAGACTTCTAGTTCAAGACTTTCTTGAGTACATCTCCTGAATTATGCTTTGTGTGTATGTGTGTATGCATGTTTGTGTACATACAAACACCTCAGTTTCACTTTTTTATTAGTTTCTCCTCTGTTTTTGAGTGGCTGTGCACAAGTTAGTTTCTTTTCTCATCTGTAAATAGGAATAGCTATGATATCCCATCGCCTTCTCAGGATTCCTGTATTATTTTATTACTTTGAGGTGGGGTGTGCRTCTGGCTAATGTTATGGGAACCCAGTAGTGATGAATTGCCAGAATGTGTTCATGAGTGCCGGGAGGAATTTAATGAAGTAATCACACAAGCAAATACTCAAAATCCTTAAATGTTAGTCTTTTGCACACCTACAATAGATGGAAAAAAAACTATAGGATGCTATATAATCAAATAATTTATTAGGCACAGCTGGTTAACTGCTTACAGCAAAACAACCTGTAGCTTAATTGCTCCTTCTATTGCACTGGTTTCACGCATGTCCTTCTGTCCCCAATACCCCAAGTAGAAAACCCTGCCTTGGGCATCTTGAAAGTTGTACAAAAAACACTGGGTCATAACTCATCCATGTCAAATTAATATTTTTGTCATGGGACATCAGTGGCATAATGAAGGGAGAGTAAGGGCATTAAGGAGAGTTAGTCCTTCAGCAGGACTTCTCATCTGATTTTATTCATATGCTAAATGGAGTAATATTCTTTTGCCTAAAAAATCATAATAATCCCTTAGGGGAACAAATATGACTCTTGTTATTTTTAAATATTAATAATTATATTTGTTTCCCTTGAAAAATGGGTTTGTTTTGCACATTTAGGAACATAATAAGGGAAGCATCTGCATGCCATCAATTCTAAAATGTCTTTTCCTCTGAGGCAATTTTTTGACTAGTTCAATTATTTTATTGTACAAATTATTAGGTTGAAGGACCTGACCTRTGTTTTAGAGTGGCAACTCAGTATCTCCATGATCTTCCCTATTTAGGAACATGAGCCTGTTAGGATAGATGTACACAAGACTTGTTCCATTCAGGCCATGTTCATTTACCGTATGAACACAAAGGTAGCTGCTCAGTTTTAGAGTGCARTAGGAGATATTTGCTTATTCCTATTTTGCAGCAGAAATAGGTGCTTTTGTGAGTTTAACCAAGTCTTCATGGAGTAAGATCCAAGAGCAATATCTAACTTCTTTGGTTTTGCAACTGCATACTTAGAATTGGCATGGGAATTTCTTTTGCTGTTGAATGTTGCGATTGGGTATCAGCAGTTCTTTTCTGATTATTGCCTATTTTCTGTTCCCCATCCCTTTGTGTCCTTTAGCTATCCAATGGCAAGAGTTTCACGGCAAGTGCTTCTGTTTCATTTTTAAGTTATATTGCAGATGGCACAGTCTGCATTTTTCTAACTTTAGAGGTGAGAGGCTGTGAGCTCCACTGTGTCTTAACACTTGTGTGAAAGAAAAAAAAATCTATTTTGTATGTACTGCTTTAAAAGAGATATCTACCTTGGCAGAATTTAGCTGTAACCTTGGACATTTGGTGAAATTCTAAATTTCACATATATATATGTGAATGTTTCTTCATTTATATTTTTGGTAATCAGATCTTATTTAAGTTGGTGAATGTGGCCAATACCTTTTTAGTTGGTCGTGTATATTCCCCTGTTAATTTCTGAAAAGACGTAACCAGATTCACTTCTTTTTAGCAATTTTTTTATTGTAGGCCCTTAACACAGTTTGATTCTAGTGGATACTGTGAAAATCTTTTCTTAGTTACCTGGAGAGCTGTTGATTTTAAATGATGTTCTTAAGATCTAGATGTTCTAATATACTAGTATTCAAACGTTCTATAGAGGCCTCAACAAAGCCAAGGTCCATTTTTGACTGGCCTTTCACAGACTACTTAAAAACGTAAACTCTACAGTTGGCTTAAATTTGTTTTCCAGATATCCATATTTCCACTGTAAAAATGTCAAACAGGAAGTATTTTCCTTTGCACCATCATGTTTAATGTTGAACCATTCTTCTACTAAAGCTGTATGTTTATGGAAATTTGCAAAAGGTCTAAATCAATTTTTATTAACATCACTTGAGCATGTTCCAAGGTGCTTTAGAATGGTGTCTGGTGCTTTCATTGTTTTTTTGAAGTTCATAGTTTGTTTATTTTTATTGTCTCATATCATTCCTCACTGAAATATGTTTTATTTAATGGATGGTTTTGTCAGTGAACGATTTCAATATTTCCCCAGTAATGTCATTTGCAGTTAGTTAAGTTTTTTTTCATTGTTTGTTTGGCTTTTTATTTTTTATTTTATTTTATTTTATTTTATGTGACCTCATTTTCTCAGACATTATTTTTCTGAAAAAAAATGCAGTAGATGTTTTCAGCAACTGTTGCCCCATCAAAAGAAGCAGAATCTGTTAGTGTCAATTCTTGTTACAAAAACATCTTGTAATGCCTGAAAGCTACTCTTCAGTTTAGTTTGAAGATGCTTTTATGTCTTGTGTTAGTTAGTCTTTTGCAGAAGGTTTTCTTGATGTTTTAGAGTTCCGCTTTTCTTTGGGTAATATATTAATTAGTAATAACACTGCTGATAACTATAGCTATAAAAGGCACTTAAAATGTCATTTCATACCAGTTTACCTCTACTTCATTGTTTATTTTTTTTTTCTCATGATGTCACATTCCTCATGGTAAACAAAATAGCTCACCTCCAAAACAGCTCACCAACAATGTATTAAAATTCACCCGAAAGGGGAGTCAAACCTCTTCACTGTACATCAACCCACTATGCATGGGGAAGGAGCGACAAGACTATAACCCGAGAGGCAAGACTAATGTATACTATAACCAGAGAAATAAGACCATATTATAACCAGTCCTGAAGAACAGTGTCTATGCTTTATGACATTTAAAGCTAGACTGGAAACACTGGAAAGTGAACAATAGCTGAGGGGAGTGATCTGGGGCTGGAAGGGGGATGGGGCCGCACAAGCCTTTCCCTGTGTGGTAGGAATGAGCATAGAAACAGTGCAGGATATTCAGTGCACTAACATTTGCATAACAAATGCATGCACTGGGTTTAGAGAAGAGCTAACAGATTGCATTGCCCAGAGCACTGGCATTACAATGATTGCTCCAATATAACATTGCAGTTAAACTTTTCCTTAACCCTTGTSCTGCTTTCACTCCACTTGAAACAGGGTAATTTCTCTAGAATTAGTCTTCTTGGACAAATGGGCGTTTTATTATGGTCATCCTGTTATCTGTTTTACTCGGAAGCATCTGAAATGCTGTATGGATTTCTCCAGGTGCAGGAGTAATAGATATTGCAGAGCTCACCTCTCAAAGCACTGCGGAAATTCTGCTGATGGGAAGGTGAAAGATTATGCAAGTTTCTTCATACATACACTGTTATTATTGTATTCCCAACAATTTTCTGAAAAATATAGGTAATAGAAATAACACGCTTTTATCATTTACACTGTTCTTATGAAGCTGTCATCCGATTTAATTTCGGCTGCCCTAATTAGTCTGGCAAAAGTTGGAAGAGTGTTTGATTCTCTGCTTACTTAGGGAATCCTTTATAAGTGACTAAATCTGGAAAAAGGTGCTTGTTCAGTGAATATTTTATTAAATAAAACAAGTTCACTCATTAGTGAAAAACACTGTAATTTTCATTTGTATTGAGGTCCCACATCTGACAAAACATAATAAATACGCCATTTTTAAAACACGTTTTTGGGGGCTTATGTTTTGGAATCAAAGATATCAATATTCCAAAAAAACAATAATATTGGAAAAGGAATAATGGGAGTACCTGCAGAAAATCATGAGTAATTCTTGACACGCTGTTAATAAATACAGTCACAAATATTACTTGTATGACATTTGAGTTTAYTGTGCTGTTGCTTGCTTATTTTTTCCTTTATTGTGGTCATCTACTTTATAGACTTTATGCTTCAGAGATTTTTACTGGATAACGTTTGGTATGTTCCATCCCACTAGAAAAAGAAAAAGAAAACAGCAGAGATGTGTACTTATCAGATTTAATCGTGGTTATAAAAGTTATTCATTGCTTCAGCAAAACATTGGTGGCAAATGTCCAAATATTCATGTTCATATCATGATAAAAAAAAGTGTTTGTCAGAGGAATATTCTTGCTAAAGTAAAACAAGACTGAGCTATTCTATATAGTATATCAGGGTAACTAGAACAGGTCATGAATTGACAAAGGAATTTCAGTTTAAGTATTTAATTTAATTATTAAGTATTCTATTTCTCATGAATAATAGAGTGCATCCATGGGAAAAGATAATGATCTCAATTACAGCTGGCAAAACTAACAACAGTGTTTAAACTTCATTGCTTAAAAGCAGCCACTCAGAGTGTTGGTGAAACCAACAATATATAYTTGCACATTTGCATTCAAATTAAATTCGACTGTTCTTGGTATATCAAGATCAATTCACATCTCTTTTTTTTTTAGGAAAACAGAGCTTGAACAGTCTAGTCTTTTCCAGAACAGCTCTTAGCATTTAAATTTTAACAGAATTTAAATTCTCTTTAAAAATACTGGTAAATAAATCTTTTGGACTTTTTWGAATATTCCATCTCTCAGTCCTCCCTGAAATAATAGACTTATTGCAGAAATGTCTCTGTGCARAGGGAATTCATGTTCTTCCATTTCTGAAATCTCGCATGAGATGAAAGACTGTTTCATTCAATCTTAGTTCAGTTCAAATTCCAGCAAGTGTCCAAATTTAACCAGTTAATGTATTTTGCGTTGTGAAGACATCTTCTAGAGAAGCAAAGGGTTGTGGGAGGGAGGTGGAGAAATGGGGGAGAGGAAATCTTATCAGTGTTTATGAATATCTGATTGGAGACTGTAAAAATGATGGGACTGGACTCTTCTCAGTTGTGCCTAGTGCCCAAACGATAGGCAGTGGGCACTAACTGAAATACAGGAGGCTCCATCTAGACGTAACAAAACACATCTTTACTGTGAGAGCAGTTGAACGCTGGAACAGATTGCCCAGAGAAGTGATAGAGTCTCCATTCTTGGAGATATTAAAAACCTGACTGAACGTGGTCCTGGGCAGCGTGCTGTGAGTGATCCTCCTTCAGCTTGATGACCAGATAATCTCCAGATGTTCCTTTTTGCCCCAGCTACACTGTGATTCCATAATCACATTGAGAAAGCCAGGAATATGCAAACAAACATAGGTATTCTGAGCAATCTCTTTTTGGAGGAAATAATCTCTGTTAAACTGGTATCTTGTATAAAGGAATGCTATTTAGTTCTTTGAGAAGGTACTTTTTATTTTTTTTTTCACTCTTGAAGTTACAATCTATCGTTACTAATTTGTTTATGAATTGCCATTAAAATCACGCATAAATATTTTATGTAGAGCACAAAATAGTTTCTAACATGTACACATTTCAAAACATGGGATGAAAGACAATATAGTAGAATTGTAAAGAAAAATAGGTATCATAAAACTGCATCCCAGAATCTGTTTAAATGCTGTCAGAAATGATTAATAGGATTTTATGGTAGGGGAAGGGTCATCGTATTACTTTTTGTTTGTGTGAGAGATGTTTCTATAATTATCTTCACTATTTCATCAACCTAACACAAGCTATCATTTTGAGACCAGTACTTGGCTGAAAGAAAAGGGCAAGTGTGTAGTTAGTTAAAGGTTTAAGATGTGTTTTGATGTTAGTACTGTTGGCAGCAATATTCAAATGTATGTTACAGCACAGTCTATGAATTAGTTTAAGTTTTAATTAGACTATTCTGTAACTAAGTTGATAGCATTGTTGGAGGGGGAGGATTGCATCCTAGGGGTCTGTTTCTTTATATAACTAGATAGATAAGAGTTAAGTCAGAATAGCTAACCACCTACTGTAACGATTGCTATCTTCCACTAAGAACTGCTATCCTTCCACTAAGGATGGCAAATCTTGTGTTTCATTTCTTGTATGAAGAATGAAATCCCGGTGCAATGTTTTACTGCACTACTGTGTTAGTTTGGCATTTAAATGTGCTTTTTTTTCTTGGTATGTGCTGAAGGCTTGAGACAGGATTACAGAAGCTGAATAGACAGCAGTGTGTGTCACAGCTTGCTTTTATTGATGAGTAGGGTTTCAGCAAACAGTTGACAGGGATTAGAGAAAGCTACCTTTTAAATCAGGATAGTGCCACATATCCAGCGAACCCTTTGTTCTTCTGAAAATTAACAGTTATTCTATGCCAGGTTCTACACTGCTGTWCCACTGGATTCAGCTCTAACAATTTGAGCCAAATGTGATCAGCAAATGGTCTGTTTCCTGCTTCATTCATAGTGTTTGTTATGGGCAACGTACCAGTAGTGGTGTAAGGTCTGTTGCTTTGTAATGTTTGCTCCTTCTCTTTGGTACTTAGCAAGAGAGGACTGATCCAAATATATCAGATGGTCAATTCCAAATGTTAAATAGGGACAAACTTTGTGGCAATAGGAATGATCT
Source organism: Nothoprocta perdicaria (assembly GCF_003342845.1). Taxonomy (NCBI): domain Eukaryota; kingdom Metazoa; phylum Chordata; class Aves; order Tinamiformes; family Tinamidae; genus Nothoprocta; species Nothoprocta perdicaria. Next base: position 1,092,399 of record NW_020454095.1, read on the forward strand.
TTAATGGATCAGTTGCTCAAATTCTATGCAGATTTTTAATCTTTTTTCTTTTTTTTTTCCACAGGTTCTTAGTCAACGCAGTATGTTGAAATTACATCAGTAACATCATTTGACTGTCCTACAGGAATAGGACTGCTTTCAGTAAATTCAGAGATGCAAGTGAAGTTAGGGTGTTTCTATAAATAGTAACATTTTTTTTTTTTAGTCTCTAATAGTTTGTACTTGATCTTATAGGATTCCTGTTTTGAAAACAGTTAAACCAATAWAACAACATCTGGGTTTCTTCCCCTGCATCCTTGCAAGACCTGATCTTTTCTAAGTGGTAGACTCATTTTGATTTCATGAGTGTACTGTAAGCAACAGAGAAGTGAAAAATAATAAAAAAATCCCACAGCATATCAGAGAGGAAACGTATTAAGAAAGAGTGAAGTAACACAGGCATCTCTTTTACTACTTTTTAATGCTCTTTTGTCTCCACCTTTGGAAAGTTACTCTCTCACTCTACAAAATTCTTAAAATGCTGACATTCAGGGTTTTTTATGTTTAATGTTTTCTGGTATGATAGAAGGAAAGGGCATATTCTGTACACAAAGAGCTTTAATTAGCAGATCCATTAGAATATTTGGGAGCAGAAATGGAGTATTAATGAAACTATGATGTAGTTTGAAATTTCTTTCTAATACAAACTCTTACTGAATTCAGCAAAGCTCTCTCCTGCTGTCCCCTAGGAACATCTCCATCTCTTGAGAACTATATGAGGTTTTTGCATCAATTAAGGTGACTGGCAACATCTTCAATATGCTTTCCAATTATCTCTGCAAACACTTGCAGTGAGACAATTCCCCAAAGCTCATTTCTACCCCCACCACTAGTTAAACAACTCCTTATTTAAATAAGTTAAAGAAAATAAATATCTGGTAACAGAGCACCTTTTCACTATGGCAAGCATAAAAGGTCAGATCCTTATTGAGCGAGTATTTAATTTGGTAAAGCTATGTAGATACTTAGACACTCATTTAGGTCCTCTGAGGATTTGACCAAAAGCTGTTATAACATGTAACATGCTATTGTACTCTATTACATTGTCCAGAATAAATTCTTCATCACCATTTCACAATATAGTACATTGAAAAAATAATATGAAAGAGATTGCGTGTATGTGAAATAGATAATCTGGTAAATAGTGTTTCTCAACTCAAAATACTTGATTTGAAGAGAAAGTTTTATATGGTTTATTTATTTATTTTCCTTCAGGGACTTCATTATACATGGGTAAGCCTGGTTATATTCACTGAAATATTATTGTTCTTGAAATTTAAAGAAGAGTCAGGATTGGCAGATAGCCTGAGGATTTTTTTTTTAAGCAGAAATCTGCTTTTTTTGTCAGTGTATGYAAAATCCATAATTTCTTAATATTAATCCTTTTCCCCTCAATCTTGGTCAGTGTTTTAGCTGACATTTGCAAAAATTAGCTATGATTGAAAGAGAGGAGACCAGAGGTAAATCTAAATATGTRAAAGTATTTTAAAATTGATGTCCTTGACATTAAACCCTTAAAGAGCCTTGCTATGCCTTCAATTCATGCTGTTTAAGCCTACTTCTGCTCTTGCTTGCTGCAAGCATGTTCATTAGCTTTCTGATCTCTTAATTCCTGTGTGAAGATCATAGAGAAACAGTCTTTGCCTATAAAAACACTGTATGGGTTATATGTACATACCAAACAAGATTGTTTTGTTTCTGTTCCTTCTTGTGTTGTTGCTTTACTTCTATCCTTGTGTGTTTGTGAACAGTTGGTAGTGGTTGAGTAGCTGGTGCCCACTACTCAACCCTCAACCCTCAAAGTCTCTGCTATGTTATTCCAAAGAACCTGCTTGGTAGGGCACAAACGACAAAAATGGGATTGGGAGAAATTGGTCAGTAAAACTGTTGAGAGAAAACAAAACTGTATTCGTTGTAAAAGCCAGCATGACTCAGTTTCTAATGGCAAAGAATAGAGATATGGCACGGGAGGCGAAGGGATGGGTAAAAAGAAAAACAGGGAAGTGGTGTGGGAAGCTGCTGGACTTGTTGAGTGCCCATGGAGCAGCTCTAGTTGTATTGCACCATTTTGCCTTCTGAACCTATGTGCAGTTAGGCCCAGCCTTGCTGCAAGTGCCCTCTAGCTCCACCCTGAGCCCGTAASGTAGCCCCTACCCTGACTCTACCTTTCAGTTTGTACCTCAGTGTATCACACATACCTCACTAAGAATGCCCTAGGGTCAGCAGCGTGTGCTTGTGTGTGCGTGTTTCAGGGGAACGACCTGCAGCTCCCCTGCTCTGCATGCACTGGGGCGCGGGAGTCCCGCTGAGCTCTGCTCGTGCTGCCCTGGACTGAGCACCCTGAGCGCTGAATTACCATCTCCGAGCCGATGCTCAACGAGCGCAATGCTCTGCTGGTGTTATATTGGCCGCAGAGCACAACTATGCTTTTTACAGAAAAATAAACTGCCGTTAATACATGTCCGTTTTAATTTGGCCGACAGATGGCACTCTCAGTCTCCTTTTCTCTTGTGGCTTGGAAACAAATTTTAAGTAAAAGGTTGTTCGGATCTCTCTGCGGCTAAGATCAGTAATTGCTTTCTAATTAATATTTCATTTAAATTCCTAATGTCTCATAATAGCACTTAAAATCTATGCATGCCTACGTATGCAGTGAAACAAATTATAAGAATTCATAATAATAAATTTAATCTATAGTGTTCCTGCTACTATATTAAATGGCTCTTGATTTTCAAGGGGATTATAATTCAAGCCTGAATTTGAATAATTTAAGTAGAAAAGACACCAAATATGATCCTCACAGTTTAACAGATGCACACAGTAGTGGGGAGCTGAAAAGCAGTACCAAAATTGACTGAACAAGCTAAATTGCATGAAAAGKATACTGCACTTATTTCTGGAAATTCTACCTTTCTCTTTTCTCACATTTATAGTAAATTTGGAGAAATATAATATCCTTTGCCTCTAAGTTAAGAACAATATAATCTGTCCATCTTCAGGATTGACAGAAAAAGCCTTTGACTGAAAGAAATAATGATTCGTGTTCTTCTGTATTATCTGAATTGCTATGGGGATTTGCAGAATGAGACATTACTGGAAAAGCATCAGGAGCTTTCCCTGCTTGAAAGCAGGCGAAAGGAATAGAAATTGTCACGAGTAAAAAGAGAGCAATGGAAACTGTATAGATAAAGTTTAAAGGAACAGTTATATGAGTATGTAGGGCATAGCTACTCTGGGAGAGTAACTGCTATGGCTAAACTAATCCTGATTACTCAAGTTGCTTTATTTAATGGTAACTTGGGTAGCTCTATATTGTGCTGAAATCTGCAGTGTGAGTATACAATGTTTTGAGGAAAGAAGGTAGAATGAAGAGCCAGGAGCAAGTGATGAGTTGATGCTTTTGTCATAACTGAACGGAGGAAAAGAGAAGGTGTTGTTATCCTAGCTATGAGTGGTGACTTGTGGTAACAGTAGAGGTGGTTGCATTGATGAAAAACAGACTGCTGGGCTGTTAAAAGTGTGAGAAAAGCCAAATAGAAAGGAATAATTAACCTATCTCCTTGATGATTACAGGTAAAGTAAGAATACTCGTCCAGTAGTCTGGAGAGACCTACTCAAAATTACGGCTTTCAAAATGATATATATGTTCATATGAGAAGGGAAACCTGAGGGGAGAGGAAGAAGATTTCTCCTTGAGCGGAGAAAAAGAGAGAAAGAAGGAGCAAGCAGAATGAGTGGAGAAAGACACTTAAATCAACATATAAGGGAAYATAAGGGAAAGGGGGTTTGCAACAGTGAGGGACAGAAAGAATAGGATGCAGGCAGGTCCTCCTCAGAAGTGGTTGTCATGAGTAAGGGTGGACGTCAAACTCACAGAATCACAGGACAGTGAATACCTCCCGCTCAAAGAGCATCACCTGCAGCTGATTGTGCAGGACTCTGTCCTGTGGTGTTTTGAATATCTCCAAGGATGGAGACTCTGCCATTTCTGTTGGTGACTTGTTTCAGYGTTTGACTCACCTTCACAGTAAAAAAAGTTTTTTCTTAGGTTTAAATGGGATTTCCTTTATTTAAATGTGTGCCTATTGCCTCTTGTCCTATCACAAAACACCCCTGAGAAGTGTCTGTCTCCATCATCTTTACTGCCTCTCATCTGGTATTTATACCTATTGATGAGACACCCTCCTCCCCCTCAGATTTCTTTTCTCAAGGCTAGACAATCCCAGCTCTTTCAGTCTCTTCTTGTCYGAGATGCTTAAATCCCTTAAACATCACCATGGCTCTTTGCTGGACTTGCTCCAGTAGACCCGTCTCTTTTCTTTACAGGGGAGCCCAGGACTGGACCTGAACCTGCTCCCCACCAGTGCTGACTAGACAGGAATAATCACCCTCCACCTTCACGGACAGCTCTTCACCTTTTTTTCACAGTCGTCTCAGCTACCTTGAGAAGGGCAAGTCACACTAGGAAGGTATAAATGTTGCTTTTCAGTTCTAGTATTTTAGAATTTAATATATTACCCTAAAATGTATTAATGTTTCTTAATATAAAAATGTTTATAAGCCTATGTACTTGCAGAAACACTTGGCCAGCTTCTCCACAGTCCTCCTCATTGGGTAGTCATGTACCTAGTGCAAAGCCTCATTAAAATGCTCCTGCTCTGAATCACTTGCTTTTACCAATTGTTGGCTGTTTTTGCACAAATGTAAGCAACTAAACACAATRTCAGTAGGGTTTGGAACCAGGTTTTATTTTCCACAGTAGGATTAATAAGAGAACAGAAGTATTATTCTCAATTCCTTCTGGTGGCTGAAAATAAATTTATATTTAAACTGAAGAGTACTCAGCCAAACTCCCATGTGAGGATGCCAGCAGGCAGATATAGAAGGCAATAGCAAATGTAAAGTGCATTTAAGTGCATTTCCTTTATACTCAAGGCTTTTTTTTTTCTTTAATTCCTAGAGGTATTTTTATCACCACAGGTATTTTAATTATGTTCTAATTAAGCTGTATGATTATAGGTGCTTGTCAGCAGAGGACATCTATCTGGGTAATTAAAATGATAGCGTTAAGGATAATTATAGAATAAAAAGAGTAGCTGAAAATGAGTCAGTGGCAGTGCAATTAAATGCTGCACAGGTTCTGTGCTTTGCTTGCTCCGCCTGATTTTGTACTTAAGTCATTAGCTTGCTGTCCACTCACACTACATAAATTTAATCAAAATTAGGAGCTGTTTAATGTGAAAACTTAGTAAGATGGAAATCTGCAAGAAATACAAATGGAGGCAAAACAACTAAAAATCCATAGCCTCTCCTGTACCATCATACAGAGTGTGTTCCTGAAGACTCAGAACTCGTACTTCAGCAGATATTAAATAAAAGTATTGTCCCACAATAAACCCTCTTTAAACTTCCCGAAGGTCCACATCAGAACCCATTCTTTAAGCACATGCGCAAGGCCACTCAGATTTTATTAAGTACCTAAGCTTCAGCCAGGCTGTATTATGTACAAGGCTTCAAAATTAATGAATGCCTACTTTATTAAACTAGCTTTTCTTATCCCTTTTTCYGATAATACTTTGCTTAGGTAAGGTCTAATTTATAGTTTTTTGTTTGCTTGTTTTGAGATTGGCCTCAAGCTTCTGGAAATCAGTAGTAATATTTGATAAAATTATTCATAATTTTAAATATAATTTCCAAGATACAATAGAAGTTAATAGAATTAGTTAATTCTATTAAGTAATAGTAATAGTTAATAGAATCAAGACTTTACATTCCTGAAAGATGTTGTCTGAAAAGCCTTTATTTTATAATTCCTGAGAACACCTATGAAATGGTCCAAAAGGAGTGTATAAGAATCCAGATCTTTATGCAGGACACCTGCACCTGCAGAAATCCAACACCTGTTAATTAGGTTACCAATGGAATAAAATCCTGAGGATAAGCTCCAGAAATATAATGCCATTTCCAAAATCTAAGAGATTTTTTTAAAGAAGCTTGCAGCTTCCAGAATAGTTTGTGCTTTTTATTTTTCTCTTGTTCTTTTTTTCTGTTTTCTGTTTTCTTTTTTCTTTTTTTCTTTTTTTCCTTTTTCTTTTTTTTTCTCCTCTAATTCTGGAGGAAGAATTTTCTGTGCTAAGGACTTGGCTTCTACTCCAAGGAAGATAGTGGTAGTTTTGTGTTTAGCTTTGGTGGGCTTTGCATGAAGTTCATATTYGCTTGATTTATGGTACAGAGAGATAATTCTACAAGATAAAAAGTACTGTATCTTAGTTTGTRTGTTAGAACCTCACTGTAAATTTATTGTCTGAGCCATTTCCCTTTCATAAGTAAATTGCACTAGCTAGTTTTATTGCCATTCCCAGGGATAAATCTTTGATCTGTCACTTTTCAGGCACTGTATCTCTATTGCCCACCTTTTTATTACAGGTAGGGGATTATTTTTTACTGTCTTCCTGGGGGTCCTGACAGATCCTTAACTTGTATAGGTTTGTGCCTTCTAATTTGTATGCTTACTGGAGAAACCCTGTACTAATAAGCTTTTTACATACGGTTCGTATTGTTATGTTCCTTTCAGATTACATGTATATATATCCCRCTTTATTATAGATTTTTTCAACCTCATTGGCTTTTATTCTTTAGGACATCTATCATGTTCTCAGGCAGCATGCATAACTTCCAGTGATATTAAAAGGATTTGTATAACATATAGTAACAAAAATGGAAATTCAGGAAACAGGCAATCAAGATTGTATTTGGTGATAGCAACAAAACCAGAAAAGCCCTGGTGGAATTATTGTCTCCTCCATTTGAGGTTTTCCTGGAAAACAAAAAGAACAGCAATAAATACATAATTACTTTTTGGCACACGACTTTTCTAGAAAACAGTTGGAACAGCAGAAACATCTGTGAAAATGCAACGGATTGATTTGTCTGTAAAAAATAAAAAGAAGATTTAGATATGAGAATTAGAGCACATAGCWAAAGCAATGCGCAAGAATTACCAACAGCATAAAATATAATTGCAGCACTTAACGGTTAATGCTGTGGTGCCATAAATGCTCGCCAGCACCACATTCACTAGATTAAGCTGTTTCATTTCTCTAGCAAGATCGGCAACTGCAGTAATCGTTCTAGCTGCTGCTTGCGCGCAGCTGTCCCAAGGTCCAGAGTGCTCCTTGCCACCTTTGCGAGCCTCTTCTGCCCCTGGGGGATTTGTTGGGAGTTTTATCCAAGATTGGCGTTGATAGGTGAGCCAAGTGTTGCCATGACAATATCTCAGTTGTTTTAAACTGTAGCTTTTTGAGCTATTCACACCATTGCTTATAGCGGTGCTTCTAAAAATTTCCTTAATGTCTTTATTAGTAACAGAGGAACATGTGATACAGTGTGCTATCTTTGTGCTTTCTCGGGAGGGAAACAGGGAAACGACATCTGACTTTCTCTCTCTGCCTTAGATTATACGTACAAAGGTCCGTGAAAGCTGTGTTGCACTTTGAACTCTGCAGCTGTCCSCGTTAAAATCGTTTGCTAGCGTATTTTTTTTTGGTCAGGTCGTTGGTTTCAATTATATTTATGAAACTGGAGACGCTCCCTCTGGTGGCTAATTTATCACTTAACGTTTATTTCTTTTTGAAAGATGGTCTCTGTAGTCTGGTGAATAAAAATATCTGGCAAACACAAAATGTTGGTGCAAATCCTATTGGAAATGTAACAATGTTTTTCAACTTGCATTCTGCAAAAAGTGATTAGTGGGTAATAATGCAGCTGTTTTGAAAGCATGCACAAACCTGATTATTATAAATTTACCCACATATCTCCAACATGACCTTTTACCCCTAACAAATCAGCTTAGCCCTCTCTTGGCATAAGTTGCTAACAYTGCTGAAGGTTAGAAGAGTTCTAGCATAGGTTAAATGCAAAGACCACCTTACATAGCCTGGCTATTCTGTCTTTAGGTAAAATTTATAGTATTTTAGGAAATTAAAGAAGACACTGGTTTTATGTTATGAGAGAGAGGGGAGAGAGGCTGAATACTTTTTTAATTAAAATATCTATTTTAGGCCTATTTTGTGATAAGGAAAAGTCAGTTCTTTGTAAAAATAAAACAAACAAACGAGCAAACAAAACAAAACAAAACGAGCAAACAAAACAAAAAATGTTCTCAACATTATCTCTGGAGTAGAGCACTGTAGGTGGGTTTCCCTGCCAAGCAAGCCATTTTCACTCACTGACTGCCTAGAGCAGTGACTTAATATTTAACAGTATATGGAGCTTGAAAGATTTTTCCAGAATCTTTTAATATTACAGTAATATTTTCTCCTTCTCTACCCATACCACACAGGTGGATATGTTCAATTGCTTTGAAAAAAACACCCTTTTAATTTCATGTGCAACTACAGGTGTTTCTGAAGMCATTTTAAGGATCATTTTTCCCTAAGAAGTGATATAAACAGAATATTTAAAGTCCAACATTTTTTGGGATAGCCTCTATAATCACTTCAATCTGCCACTTGTGATTTAATTGAGATGCCGTTAAAACTTTCAGRTGATGTTACCCTGCTGTCCCTCTTTCTGTATGAAAGCACTTAGAAAATYGAGTATTTAGAAGAACTATGAGCATTCTTTAGAGTTTTGATGACAACTTGCATAAGTTTTGTAATTTGGGTGTTTTTCCAAAAGGCTCAAGTACTGGAATCAATAAATAGCACTAAGATCTTTGGCTTTTAGTCAAGAATAAGTAACATTAAGAAACACTGTAGTCCATCTTTGCAGAGAATATTGAACTGATTGTATTCTGATGATTCAAAAATGAAAAGTCAAAGCTAAATAATCCCAAATTTCATGACATTTAAACTAGTCTCAAGAGTTTTGGAAGCAAGGTTCCTGWTTTTCCTTGTTCTGAATGCTGAGGTTTGGAACAACTAAACAACATCTGCTGAAAATAAAAGTGTGATACAATTACGCTGAGCAAGAGAAGAACTGCTCCAAGTTCAGAACCTCTTGTTGACCAAAGGCTACATATCTTTCTTTTTTCCTATGATGCCTTTGATTTGAGTTTTAACAAATGTGTATTTTTCTTTCTCTGACAAACAACTGATAGTAAACCAAATTTAGGCTTTTTGTGCACTCTCTATTGCTTACCATAGCCATTCAAAAATTAGACCTTGTTCCTTTCCACTCTCCTGAGGGAAACAGTCATAATATCATGCTTTGAGAAATCTAATATGCTTTAAAAGATAAATTTATTTCTACTCTTCTGAGTGATKGAAACTTAGTTTCTAGTCAGAAAAAAAGAACAAGGTCCTTATGCAGCCTCTTGATTCAAAGCACTAAAGACTAAGAAGAATTTACAATATTGTTAGATTTGTTGTAAAATCGTGCTCTTTTGCAGTGATGTGAGACTGGGGTTTGCAGTCAGGTTTGCTAATTCTTTCAGCACAGTGGAATGAGCTTCTAGTCCTGTGGTTATTTTTTCTCACTGTGAACCTGACACAAACTCGGCAGTCAGAGCATGTGTGTGTGTTTGTCTGTCTGAGGCTTCCACATCATGTTGTCAGTCTATCAGTGAATTTGAACCAAATTCAGTAAAAGGTTGGAAATTTCCAATAGAGTGAGGGTTTCAGTTTTAGCTTAATGGTCTTTTCACAGGTTTAACCACCTGTAAAAAGAGTGCAGTCATACAGTGYAATTTCCTCCCTTGTGCTGTGGTCATCCCACAGCTTACGGGAGAATAACCCAGAATCTCCCAAATCTACAAGGACAGAGAATTCATCATTTCTCAGTTTGGCCATTTTATGGGYGAACCATCAAGCTGCCTGTAAGGCCACAAGGTTGCTAGCAATGGCCAAGTGGAGATAGCAAGAAGGTGGAGCTGCTTGGTAGGGAGAGGAGGAGTGGAGAGTTTGGGATCAATTAGTTTTCAGCCTGATAGTACATTGAGCCACAAGTGTGCAGGGAATCAGGCCTCATAATTCTGATTTACTAACAGAATTACATGTTTTTTCAAACCTTCATGCACCATAGTAGCAGCAAAGATTAAGAGAGAGAGCTGAGAAACAGGTCCGTATGGACTGTAATAAAGAGATTCATTTTTTCTTTTTATTCTTTTCCTCATTATCTTCACATTCTCAAATGGGACTTGCTCAGTGAGGCTCCTGCAGCGAAAGAATAAATTGCTGTGAACTGGTCTTCTGCTTTCTTTTCAGAAGGAAAGGAAGGAGGGCTGAGGAGTGGGGGGCCTCAACCTCAGCCATGAGGAAGCCTATGCGAAAACTCTGTTTTGCCTGAAGTTGACTGAAGCCACAGCAGGAAGAAAAACACTCTTTCTTTTTGCATTTAAACAATGGCATGAGAGCAGACTAATTAAATTAAACAATTTAATGTATAAATTCACAGTAGCCCTTGGTGTCTTAAGCTTTCTCCTCATTTTTCTAGAAGACACCGAGAACATTGTTTGGAAATGGAACAGCCTCAGTAGTCTCTCAAATGTTATGGTTATTTCAGGTTTGGTATTATTTTAATGAATCTTTCAGAAAAAACATTAGCAGTGTCGTGGCAGAAGAATATCCTTGAAGACTATCTTCACTCATGCCAAAACAAGAGTATTAATGATTTACCTAATATATTTTCAGTTATGTAAATTTGTTATTATATAAAGGCATACTYCACTAGATTAGAGTTTCAGGTAAACAGTCTACGTAGGAATGAATCTATACCTCCACTGAATGCTCATATATCCCACATAACATATGGGTAAGTTTTCTTCACATAAGTGCTCAGTAGCACAATCCTAGGAAACAGAGTTGTTTCCTTATGCTTAGGCACCTAGTTTCCATCTCATGTTCTGACATTACCAGATGCCTCTCAGAGAAAAACAAGTCCAAACTGAGCAATTGTTGAAAATTCTGCTTAGAAGAACATACCTCTTCAGGAGGAGGTTGCCCTTTTTTTATACTACTTTATATTCCTTCTAAACCTTCAAAATACACCCATTATGTAATTGAAGTGTTAATGTTCATGTAGAATATCATTAAAGATAAAGAATGCTACTGAACCACGTTGCTCCTTGTGACATTTGGAGTACAATAATTTATACTTACTGTGGAAGCAGGGAAGTATTTTCATGAGGTCTCCAAACAAGTGCCTCCTAGCTTTGCCCACAGCTTTATTCTATTTTATTTTATTTTATTTTATTTTATTTTATTTTATTTTATTTTATTTTATTTTATTTTATTTTATTTTATTTTATTTTATTTTATTTTATTTTATTTATTTTTTTTTTTTAACTACAACTGTACTTGTTGAGACCCATAGCTTGAGCCATCCACAGATACAGAGCATCTCCTGAAAAAGTCCACAAATCCTTCAATTCTGTTGATTTATTTAGAAATTGGGCATGATAAACTCAGATTAGCAAGCAGACCTTAAACTTTTTACCTACACATTGCTGATAGTAATCCATGTGAAAACCATGTGAAGGCAAATATTTCTGTACCTTTATGCACTGTTTGCTGTTAAGTGCTACATAGAACTCCTTCAGTATCTTGAAGTGTTGGTCAGAATTATCTGTACTTTCTTGTGCCTTTATGTACCTGTTCAAAACTTTCCTGTGGAAYTCACTCTGCCAAACAATGTTTGTTGGTTGCCTTTAAGTCTATTTATGGTCATGTGTTTCTCTAAAAATTTTTGGAATTAATATCTGCTGTTTTTTAAATAGTGASTAACCCTCAAAACATTTCTTCTGTTGCAGATCTAAGTGTTGTATGTGTCTGATTAGCAAAGTGAGTGAGGCAAAGTTTACATATGTTGACTAAAAGGCAAATTAAAAAAAAAAGTTTAAAAAATTCTTTTCTTCTRTTGCAGATGAGTAACACATGTTCCATGTTTTCTGAGATGCAAACCCTAAGAACTTTAAAAAAATAAGAAATCCCTGTGTTCTCACTCACATATGTTCACATGTGCTTTGATTTAATGGCTAAACAGAAAATTCAAGCACAAATTAACGAAAACCTAAGTGCTGAGAACATTGAAGGAGGTGAAATAATGTAATACTTATATGTTTATAGTATATAAAGTAACAATCAGCTGCTTTGAGCCTCTTCTTCCCTAACTAGGGTCAGAAAACAAAGCTGGATCTCCATGTAATATATGGAAGGGTGTGTGTGCAGATCTCTGAGAGCCCTTGTCAGGTCTAGACATGTGCTTGTCCTCCACTAGATTTGGCTTTCAGTTTGTGTAGGTTTGTGTAGGTTCAGAAGCATACCTGATTTTGTCTGTAATAACTGTATGATAACACTCAGAATAAAGTCTAGAAGAAGAAAATGGAGGAAATCTCAAGAAGTAATTATTCTTACTATTTGTGAATATTGGTCTAAGCTGCTTTTCCATGGCTTCCAAAGCTTATATGTTGATAATAAACATTTCTAAATGACATCTCTTACAGTAAGAGCTCTGCTCATTTGGCTTTGGATAATCTTGTTTGAAAGAACAAGTGCTGTTGGAGGTGGGATGAGTTTATGAAAGTTGAAGAATGTAGTATCTCTTGCCTTCCCGAGTTACTCTGTGTTGCTTTCAGCAGCAATTAGAGCAGGATTTTCACTGTTAACCTGGCAGAATACCTGAATGATACCTACGGGATTTGCAGCCTCTGAATCACAACTTGGTATTATGATGGATCCACCATAAGTTGTCTACGATGAACCACATCAAACAAAAGGGAACCAGATATGATAATTATGACTTCAGCATCTTAAAGACTGATTTGAAAACCCAGTTCTAAATCCAACATTAGTATTAGAAATTGKTTTTTTTTTCCTTGTACTGAAATGCAAATTACTTTTCCAATCACATTCGGGTACTTTTCCTGTACCTGTTTGGTCTCTCTCTCTATATGTATGTATATATATTCTAATTATATTTCCACTTAAAATCTAATTCTGCACAACTTCATGTTTTAGCAGTACTGATTATCCAATTCCTTTGGCATCCTGAAAAGTGACAAGCATGTTGATGGCAAAACCTTCTACTCCTCTTTGTGTCCTTTCCTGTAACTTTCATGCTGCTGATCTCAAAGAATCCTACAGGAACCTTTGGGACAGACATGGCATACCCTTGAAGATGCTAACAGTTCTGAGGTGAGATCTCTGAAACTTAATCATCTATTTCTAAGTATTTCATTGCAACTGCAACGAAGAGTAGGACACTAATTCTTCTTAAGTGGGCATATTAGTTGTCAAATAGAGCAAAACTGTGCCTGCAATGACTTGCATCTGCAAAACTGTGTGTCAGAAAATGTCTATGCTAAAAGTCAGACACCAAAAAGTAATTCTGTGAATTATTAGATTATACACTAGAATTCAGGAGTACATAATGCAAAGCAGCTATGGGGAAGAGAAAATACAAATCTGCCAATATTTTAACTTGGAGATTCCTCTTTTCTTATAATTAACGACTAGGTATAATAAATGGAAAGATAACCTTTCTTGATGTAAATGAGATGCAAAAATGACTGGATCACTTTCACATCTTCTGTAAGTTTTCCTAATTTTATTTCCATGTGATCTTTTTGAATGATTGTTAGTGTTGATTACCTCTTATCCCAGAGTACATTAAAAAATACTTTTGCCAGGGATGCTGCTACTATTTCCATATCATCGACATTTCCATAAGAAGTCTGTCTTGTCATAAAACATGGTTAATTTGTAGGTTTTTTAGGGATAGGGAAAAAAAAGACATGGAAGAGGAGTGGTTCACCAATTACTTAAATTCTCCATTTAGTACATCTGTAAAACACTTTCCTGTTTGTAAGTTTTAGATAAAATTAAAGGAACTATGGGTACTTGCAAAGAATGTTAGAATTCTGGCTTCAGTCTTTGGTTGAGGGTTCATTTCCCAGTCACACATATTTGCTCTTTTTTTGGAAAGTTATATTGAATAAAAGGGCATGAACTCTTTAATAAGATTTGTTGCATCTATTGAGAAATATAAACAGGTTGTAAATCCTCAAAGAAATAAGAGTGAAGAACACAGTTTCTGCAAATGGCCTTAAGACTCACACTTGAGCTATTTTTGCATTAAATAGGAAAATAGCAAGCCAAAGGTGATTTTGACTTGATATAACAGAATCCTCTGGTCAGATTTCACTGCGTTTTGGATCTTGGACAATCACATATGTGCAGATTCAAATCAAAATAATATTTTTTACTAATGTAACCTGAAAACTGTAACAAATTATGTGGTATTCCACTACCTTATGATTTATATGCTCAGGGGAAAAGGTGCGAACTTTTATTTTTTCTTGTACTACTCTGTATCAATCTAGTTTACTCAGACATAAATGAGAGAAAAATATGTGAGGGAATGATTAAAGGAGATAGATAAAAAGACATAGAAACTTCTAATTGAGTGCATAAGTAGGGCAGGGTTCAGCTTAGAGTAACCAAGTTTTTTCATGAAAGAATATATTTTAGACATTGTGGGTGATTTTGAGTTATGTAAACATATGTCCTATACATGGACTTCATAATATAGTGTGCACAGTTTTTTGATAGAAATGAACAGTGACAAATTTTAGGATCCTCTTTTGTACTTAAATACCTCCAACCCAGAGAAATCATTTAATGACAACTAATCTAACAATTTTTTTTTTTGCTAATTTCTGAACACACTGTAAATTGCAGCACTGTTTCCAGTTTCCTACTATAGGCATTACCACAATGACAACTGCTTCAAACTATCTGGGTATTGTACATAGTAAAACAAGTCAGCTGTATTGATTGTTATTCTYTCTCAGATGAACAGACAGCATGCTGATAGCTGCTTACTCCTGCTGAATGAATGAGCTGAAAGAGTTGTATTAAAAATATTCCTCTTCCCCTCTGTTGTTGCCAAAACCTTTACCTTGTTACTAGGCATACCAAGCTGTTAACCATATGGATGTGATTCAGCCATTTTCGCTTCTCAGAATACAATTGAATGGAGCCCACGCGACCAAATGTCCATGCATTCTGCAGATTCAATGTGACTCAATAAAGATGAGAGAAAGACTACAATTTTCTCAAGTGGTATTAGGCACCTGTGTCTTTGCTGGAGTCATCTTCTGATCAAAAAAAAAAAAAAAAAAAAAAAAAAAAGACCCAATAAAAACTCTTACAATTTAAGTTCCATGTACACGGTTGCAAAGTTACATAGCTCTCTGATTTACTGATGTTGCACTACTCAGCCCTGATGTTCCTCTACTCAGCCCTGGTGAGGCCACATCTGGAGTACCGTGTSCAGTTCTGGGCTCCCCAGRACAAGARKGATGTGGAGCTGCTGGAGAGAGTCCAGCGCAGGGCTACCAGGATGATCAGGGGCCTGGAACATCTGCCATATGAGCAAAGGCTGAGAGAGCTGGGTCTGTTCAGCCTGGAGAAGAGGAGGCTGAGGGGGGACCTGATCAGCGTGTATAAATACCTCAAGGGAGGCAGTGAGGAGGAGGGGGGTGGCCTCTTTTCAGTGGTGGACAGTGATAGGACTAGAGGAAATGGCTTCAAACTGAAGCATCGGAAGTTCCACAGGAACTTAAGGAAGCATTTCTTCACTGTGAGGGTGACAAAGCACTGGAACAGGCTGCCCAGAGAGGTTGTGGAGTCTCCTTCTTTGGAGATCTTTAAAACCCGCTTGGCTGCAGCCCTGTGCCATGTGCTCTAGGTGACCCTGCGTGAGCAGGGAGGTTGGACTCGATGACCTCCGAGGTCCCTTCCAACCTTCGGCATTCTATGATTCTATGATTCTATGATTCTATGCTTTGCAGCTGTAACGTATGAACAATGATTCATAAGATGGATGTTTAGAAGTAATAGCAAAGAGTATAGTAGTTATCAGATGCTTTGGTCAGGCTGAAACTAAAAAAAAAAATAAAAAAGAGATAGTCCTTGTGTGAGAATTGTCTACTTGTATGGAGAAACTGCTGTTAAAGCACTATGTTGATATAGATATCTATAGATATTTATTATATCTATACTAGATAGATAGATAGATAGATAGATAGATAGATAGATAGATAGATATAGTACTATAGAAGAACCCCAGACATTATGAAGTAATACAAAATTTCCAAGAAGCAGTTACACTTATGTTATAGGAAGAGCTATTTTGCCATTACACTTTCTAACAGTAATGGCTGCTTAGAAGCAAAATCTTCTAGGAATATTTTCCCTCCTGTGTTAAGTCTTTGGCCTAGTTACCTTGAAGCATCAGGATGCGGACAGCATCCTGCTGACCAGTGACAAGTATCTACTGCACTAAATTTAAAGAGAGGTCAAAACCGGAACCTGTCCTGGTTACCATTTACTTTGATTTCATGAGTTGAGTTGGAAAATAAAAGGAAAGGTGGCATTTTTATATTTGGATTTTTGTCATTAAAAGCAGCTTGACATTTTCTGACAAGGTCCAATACAAACAGAAATATCGATTACAGTTTTTTCTCTTCTTCTGAATCATAGAGTTGGTCCAAACCCTATCAGGACATGATCCCTCAGTCTCTCTAATGACAATAAGTATATTTTAAGCAATTCAGGAGGATCGGTTTTGCTTGCTGCCTACACTTTGCCATGGTTACACAAAGCAACTTCATGATGGTTGGCATTTATTGAATTTGTTTGCTCAAGCTCCAGGAGGGCTACCAGAGATGTACATCTGAGAGAGGAGGTTTGAGTTTACATTGCTTTAGCCCCCAGACTGTTAATTTTAACAGTTTGACTAAACTTGCCAGAGTATCCATATTCAGCCAAGGTTTGGTCATGCCAAAGCGGAGGCGCTGTGGAGTGTGGCCTGCAAAACACCAGATGAAGGTAGTTTCATTTCCATGGGAACCAGTCCGCCCATGAGGAAGGTAGCATATTTGGTAAACCTGCGAGGATGGAGTGAGTGCAGGAGCAGCATATTTTCCTGTATCTGAATTTAGTTTTAAAATCATTGGTGGCAAAGACAGGTCATTGTTGAAGACTGTAACTTGAAGAGAACTAGAAACAATCTTGCTTTGAAGTGTGCAGCTCTGCACTCACCAAGATTGTCCCTATGAAGTGCCTCTTCAAAATGTTTTCCTCTGATACAGTAGTGCATTAAAACTGGGTAATCCCAAAGATACATGTTATAGTAACTGAGTTGAGAATTTGATGCATTGGGTTTTTCATACTGACCCCAGGGGTCAGTCATTGGTCTAGTCCTGTTCAACTTATTCATTAACGACCTGGATGAAGGGCTGGAGTGCTCCCTCAGCAATTTTGCTGATGATACCAAACTGGGAGGAATAGCTGATAGCCCTGAGGGCTGTGCTGCCATCCAGACCTTGACAGACTGGACAACTGGGCGGTGAGAAACCTCATGAAGATCATCAAGGGTAAGTGCAGGGTCCTGCACTTGGGGAGGAATAACCCTGGACACCAGTACAGATTAGGGGTGGACCTGCTGGAGAGCAGCCCCGCAGAGAGGGACCTGGGTGTCATGGTGGATGACAAGGTGACCATTGGGCAGCAGTGTGCCCTGGTGGCCAAGAAGGCCAACGGGATCCTGGGGTGCATTAAGAAGAGTGTCTCCAGGAGGTCGAGAGAGGTGATCATCCGCCTATACACAGCCCTGGTAAGGCCACATCTGGAGTACTGTGTCCAGTTCTGGGCTCCCCAGAACAAGAAGGATGTGGAGCTGCTGGAGAGAGTCCAGCGCAGGGCTATGAGGATGATCAGGGGCCTGGACCATCTGCCCTATGAGCAAAGGCTGAGGGAGCTGGGCCTGTTCAGCCTGGAGAAGAGAAGGCTGAGGCRGGACCTGTTCAGTGTCTATGAATACATCAAGGGAGGCAGTGAGGAGGAGGGGGCCGGCCTCTTTTCAGTGGTGGCCAGTGACAGGACTAGAGGAAACGGCCACAAACTGAGGCACCAAAAGTTCCACAGGAACTTCAGGAAACATTTCTTGACAGTGAGGCTGACAGAGCCCTGGAACAGGCTGCCCAGGGAGGTTGTGGAACCTCCTTCTTTGGAGATCCTTAAAACCCGCTTGGACGTAGCCCTGTGCCACATGCTCTAGGTGACCCTGCGTATGCAGGGGGGTTGGACAAGATGACCTCTGAGGTCCCTTCCAACCTTAAGCATTCTGTGATTCATTGTATAGATCTTTGCGGAAAAAGCAAGCAAGGTGCTCTGGCCTGTGTGAAAATTAAGATTATAGCAAAGGATGARCATCTTCACCATCCCCAGATAGGGAATTTCTTGTGTCATCTGCTTATCCCCCAAATATGTCTCTTCCCCATCTTTGACATCTCCTTTTCAGCTTATGCAGCATTCAGACTTCATGTAAGTTATAAATAAAATATCTTCACAGTACAGTTTATCAAGTCAAGCTCAATGCACTGCAGTGAAATCTGCGAAGATTAAGATTAAATTCAAGTAATTCAAATCATCCATATTATTTACAATTCTAATCAATATTCAGGAAAACTAAAATCAAATAACCAATTCTAAACTTGCTTTGCATTTGCAGTGCTTTAGCTATTTTCTGAAAGAGGAGTTGAGTCTCATATGCTTRCATCCATGAAAAATTTAATTTGCAGCTGAGTATAAAACTTCATTTGATGCTTCTTTTTCCTAATGGAAATATGCTATGGGAAATGTGATGTATATTTATTTGAGAACTTATGTAATATAATAAATGTATGCACCATTTTATTCTTTTACATTTTATTAGATATCAGTGGAAGGATCATGTATCATTGAAAGAATACTAACTTAAGTTAGTTTCCAGCCAAATAGATCTTGGTTAAAAGTGCAATTCAATTAAAATGTAAAAGAAATTAAAAATAATGCTAAGTCAATAAAACTCAAAAGTTCTTAAATTATCACTTTTTCATAAAAAGCATTTTCTTCTAAACCAAAGGAAATCTTACATATGATTAGTGAACAGCCTTATTGTGRTTACCATATTTGTTAGTGTTTTGGGATTATAAAGTTTTACAACAATCTTCAGGGTGAAGAGAAAAAGGAAGTTTTGCTGGTTTCTCATTTCCCAATTAGTTCATACCATTGTATGAGCTATATATTGAAATAATATAACTGAAAAAAATAGTTTACACCTGCAAGTTGAACTACCATTGCCAAATTTATTTGGCATAACATTTAACATKGATTTAACATATTATTTAAGCAAACTTTCAGTCTGCATAGCTGGTGACTTCTTCCATTGATGTCTGGCCTGACCTTTCTTTAAACTTCTGCACAAGTGTGCACTGTTTAATACATTAAATGTGAAATTACACTTTAATGATTTTAACAAGTTTCAAATAGCAGTGACTTGGTCTTATATATTCTCTAATAGAGGATTTTCAATTAATATTTTTTCCATTGACTCTATTTATGTAAAGAGAAAGAAAACTTTTATTGTCAGAGGAAGTTAATTTAAAATTTTCAGTGCAGCTAATATTATCACACTATTGCTTTCCCAGATACGTGGTAACTGTTTTCAGTTGAAGAGAAAAATCAAAATTAAGATCCTGGACAAAATTACCTGATTTTACTTATCATTTGTTTAAATATTATACATGACTGAATCCCATTTGCACTGATAAGAAAAGTAAAATCAAATGGTAACAAATGAAATCAGGGGAGAGAAGCCTCGCCTCGCCCCCTCCCTTTTTTTTTTTTTTATTAAAACACTGGAATAAATATTTAGCTGATTTTGTTTTTCATAAAAGCTGGTCAGAAATGAGTCAGTGTTGAATTGTCCCCTCTTCTGAAAGAATTTTTCTGTTACCTGCTGGCCAGTTGCTGACCACTTTGGAGAAGACAAACCAAGGAAGTCCTCTGTTCTTTCAAATTTTTGCTGGTAGATCACTAGAGAAGTTAGTTTGTAGCTTACAGAAATTCTAATTTTTAAAGTGTCAGTACTACATATATAAATATATATGTAAAAATATTAGATTATAATCACATTAAAATATTTATCACATACTTTTTATTGCCTCACTTCTTTATAAGTAATCTCATTCCACAAGCATAGCTGTACAAATAAGTACAGGATCATAGTCTGGCTTCTCCCCCTGTTTTTTTTTCTTTTTTTCTTTTTTTTTCTTTTTTTTTTTTTTTCTAAAGAACAACTTCCAGAACATAGAACTAAGGACATCACAAATTAGAAAAAATATGGGAAAATCTATGCCATAGTTATCCCAGCTGCTTAGAAATGATCAGAATTTTTAGTCTGCTAATGAGATAATAAAATATTTAAAAACCACAGAGGAAGGATTAATACTGAAATAGTTCAAGCAGGCATAAGAAGTTTGCACAGGGAAAATTCATCCAAATACCTAAGCAAAGTAAAGCAATATTAAAAAAAAAAAAAAAAAAAAGTGGAAGGCTATAAGAGATTCAATATATCTTTCCAAGATATATTGAAATACAGGCAGCTCTCTATGGGGACTTTGATTCATTTGTGTGTGCACTTTAATGACATTCATGGATTTTGTATGTGTGTGTGTGCATGCCAGACAAWGAAAGATGCACAGTAGTATATAATAATAGCTGAACTTGGAATGCAATAGAAAAAATATGCAGTATTACTGGTGAATATAGAATAACAGACTATGCATATTAATTGTCAGTGTCATGTCAATTTTTATATTCTGTGACAGTTATTCTTTATTAAGTAAATCATATGGTGTTAGCTGTTACCTATATTTAGTGTGTATTAATTTGCATTGTCATTAAATATTTTTTAAATTAAATCTTTATGATTTAAAGTGCCGATAATTACTGCAAAAAAAAAGGATAGATTTTTTTTTTCTAGCAGTTCCATTAATATGTTGTTTTCATAATACTTTTCCATTTGCTTTTATTTACTAAAGCCTTTTCCATGAAAATGGAATCTTCTTTTGGTTAAGGGTTCCTCTCTTCCTGCTGCTTACTCCTTTYATGCAGACGTAATTTATTGTTTCTGGTGACCAGATAATCTCTAAAACAGCACATGGTAATGTTACAAACAGTAAGTTATGACTTCAAGTGAGAATTAAGAAAACTTTTAAGCAACACAGATCCTGGTATAAAATCATATAGTTCTGACTTGAGCCAAACATTCTGTTTCCCAATACCTGAGGATATTGTCCAGATCTGCTGTCATGTAAATATCTTCACTAACGCTCAAGAGAGGTGAAAAATGAAATTGAATAGTGACAGAAGCCTCTGTAAATAATAAAATTTCAAGCCTGCCATACAGCATTCCTTTGACTTTTGTGGTTGACTTTGTACACATAATGTAACTATAATGAGTGTATGAGATGGCTTTCAACGAGAGCAATATCTGCATTGCATGAATTAACAGTAGTCGTATCAGGGCTTGGTCTAAATGCAAAGGCTGCACAGCTGTGACCACATCACATGTGGGTGTTTCACTGGATGGTGCTAGTAAGGTTGGAAAGGGAGAATTAAAGAATGTCCTACTTTATTCATCTTAATATTTTCCACATAACTTTTTTCATGGTTAATCTACTTCAGACTCTTAAGATGCTGACCTTGCAGACTARCTGTTTCTCTCTTGCCCTCCAGAAAGATTCTCTCCTCCAAACCTTTCTTCTGAATGTATTTCTTCTTTTGGAACTATGCTGAATATGTCCTAAGAGAGCCATATTTTTTTCAGTACAAAATACTAGGCAGCATTAGTGTCTTCCTCAGCTTTTGTTTGGTCTTCTGTGGTATAGGCCTAGTCCCCATCTCCTAARTTGTGATGATAAAATTTTTTGATACAATTCTGTAACCTAGATCTTTGCCTTAAAACATACAAGAAGTATAATTTGAAATTTCCAGCAAATACTGCCAGTGCTACAAATTGAATGTGCTCTGACAGATATGGGAATCCCATTTTGCAAAATAATCATGTTAAGGACAGTCCAGGTGAGACCAGCCACATCAAACTATTTTATYCTTTATGAGCATGTAATGCACGTGTATTGAAAGCCATCTAGTTAGCTAAGAAGGTCAGGAAGCCTATATACTAATTGGCATATTTCAAAAATAAATGCATCAGAGCCACTGGGGCATTTCTGTTGTGTTTTAGATTATTCATGTAAATTATGAGGTTGTCAGATGTGAATGTGAAATTATCAGACATATGCTCAGATATCATCTTTCTAAACCATGCAATTAGTCAGGATGTCATCTTCCAGCAACCTGTCTCAAGCTCTGCTTCTAAATAGAATATCATCAAGGTATTAGAAAGCCTTTGGCAATAGAACACAATTAAAATACCTCAAGCAGGGAAATCCATTAATATAAAAGAGGTTAAGTTCAGGAAAAGTACTTAGGGCATGTCTACATGACAGCAACAGCAGCACAGAGCCCTTACAGCTTAAATCACCCTGCTGAGAAGCTGAAGTTTGCATTGTAATGACTACACTACACTACCTGACCTATTAGGTTTAGAACTAATGAGGAGAACTATGTGCTACACTTCAGTGACTACAAGCAGCAATGGACCTTCTTTTGTGTGGACAAGTCATATTTGGTCAGGAATAGTATGACACAGTTCAGATATTATAGCACCAGCTTCAAACTCCATTGTATTAGATTCAGTTCCCTGTTCTACTGCGGAGACCCCTGAGACCATGGCTGTGTCCTTAGACCATATCTGTATGGACGCGCAGTGTCTCAGCAACTTGGATACAAGCCATCTCTGGCTTGTCAATGCCAGAGAAGTCAATGCAGTTGTGGTAAACATAGGATTTAGCAATTCAGTAAGCCTTTGCTAGCATACGCTATAGGACCAGTCAAATCCGAGAGAATATTTTCCCAACTCAGATCTAACCGTATTCTTTGAGATCAAGTATTCTCTGCCAGCCCTGATTTACAAAAACAAATTTTGCAGTCATCTTGTTAGCATTTATTATTTATTACTTTCTTGCACAGTAAACTTATGGAGATAATGAAGTTTTCCTATTTTCAGAATTAAAATGATGTGATATGCTGGCTGCACTATAGAGAAATAGCTTTACTTGTACACTTTTTGCTAAGTTACCTTAATAGATGATTTTAGAAAACTATAGTTGTATGTTCAAAATGATATCCAGATCCTTAAAGTTCAAATACAAAAATTATGTGCGGAAAACTTCCACTGCACTGATGTTTCATTTACTTTTTTACATTATACTCATAAAGAAAGAATCTATTTTTTTTCTAATTATATAAATTTTAATGAGCAGCAGCTGAACAGCTTAAAGCCATGTCTGTCTTAATCTACAGGAGAAGTACAGATTACACAACAAAAACATGGGTTTCCACATGTTACCCTTCCAGATGTGTATGGGACCTGAACCCACACAATCATCTCTGTGCAGATAAGGAGTGGGCTCTATGTATACTTAGATCTAGAACTCAACTGAAATTGCCAGTTGTGACAATTTTTATAAATTAATGGCAATATCCCATCATTGAAAAGCAAACAATTTATTTTTTTCTAATGTAATTTAAAGACCTTAGAGATGTAAATTGTTCTCAGCCATTATTTGCATGACCTGTTCTTGTGAAGATCATTGACTTTAATTTCTTTTTACATTATAACTGGATTACTCATCTACCAATTAATGTACTGTGACCTTAAAAAATGGTGACTGGACCTTTCATTCTCATCCTGATTTGAAGAGGGCAAAATCTCTTCCCATTGCAATGATTATGAATGAACAGAGCTATTAGAAATGCTATCCAGATGTAAGTTTTGTACAAACAAAAAAGAGCTATATATCTCTGTCTAGTGGGATTATATTTTCTACCTTACCGTTTTCCCCTTTATTTTTTACCCAGAAGGTCTATCTGCAGGTGGACAACCAATTTATCATCAAAAATGATAAATCTAGCAATAAAAAATATAACTCTGGATTTATACTACACTAATCTTTGTTGTTAAGTGAAAAATGTTCTGAACTAGTGTATCAGTATTTCATACTAGGTATAATATCAGTTGTAATTGTAATTCACAAGTTAGAATTGTAATTTGAACAATATGTAGTTAGAGAATCTGGCACAGTAAGTAATCTAATTGATATCCAGAATATAATTTCCTGTAAGTATTGACAGACAGACTTGCCCCAGATACCTGTACCACAACCAGTATCTTCCATCATCATTCCTTTTGCCCCTGATGGAGGGCTTGTACCATCAGTGAAACTCTGCAGACTGCTGTTTGGCTAAAGCAAAACCCCACATTAGCAAAACCCCACAGGTTTGGCTAATTCATACACATCTGTACACATCCACTTTCTTTTAAGTTAAATAGAAATCTTTTAGAAAAGTATGAAGAAGGACTCACTAAATACACAGTGTTGTATAAAAGTGCATGAAATAATATGAAAAATTTATTTAAATGGCACAGAAATTCTTCTATGATCTGTATGTGATCTAGGTGTGGAATGGGATCTATTCTTTGAACGAAGCACCTTTCTGTTTTCTCAGAGGCTGTCGGTGTTTCTTCTAAAACAAGTTCAGCCCTGATTTCAGGCTTGCAGAACACTTCTAGAAATTCGCATATGTTATGCTCCTGCATCTTTTTTCATGTATCTCTTTTTCATAGAGCTCTTTTCTTGCAAATTTCCCACTGGGACCTGAACATCAGAATACCTACAGCAATGGAATTTTATGCTTCCCAATCTTAGATGAGGCAGCGATGTGAGGGATAAAAAAAATCTAGGCAGTTCATTTCTGTGAATTATAACCTCTTTAACAAAGATCTGGTCTCTGGATTGACTAAAGTCTGTTGCATGGCTTTGAAATCCTTTTACCTTTACAAATGACAATTACGTGATTCTTGAATTTTTGAAATTTTGAATTTTTTAAAAGCAAATAGGAAACTGAGTTTGATATGATTTAAAAAAAAATGTTTTCTCGTTAGCGTGGATGAGGAGATAAAAGCCATGTTTTGATGCTTGCTGACAGCTACAAGTTCTGATGAACCTGTGAGTGGGCTATCAGATGTGAGGAAGCTATAGTGAGGGTAACCACAAACTGCAGGTAGTTGGAGCTACAGCAGCTAGCTCTAGAAGGCCTCAGGCTGGAGAAACACCTAGTGAAACTAGCTCCTTTCCAATGATCTTTATTTATTTATTTATTTATTTATTCAGGTGCTTTTCATACTGTCAGTGAGTAACTAGCAGAAGAATAACTAACTAGTGCGGGTGAAGATCATTGCTTCAGAGATAAGTGAGACATGTGCCATTAGACCTGTGGAAGCATTTTATGAATTGCATATATCCCCAATAAATCAGGATTCATTGTGTCTGCTTGGTAAGCAGGAACATGTTTCATGAATGAAGCTACTTAGGACCCTAAGTGGCCCCAAGTTTGCATAAGCTGTTCCATAGAGGGCTGTGTGAAAAAGACATTGCTTACTTTATACCTTTTACCAAATAAAAAGGCAGCTGTGTTGTTGTATTCCCAAAGGGCATCTAAGTTCTTAAGGGCTGGAAAAGTTAGCTGCAAAACGACTAAGGAAATGTCAGTTGAATTTCCCTAATCCAAAAATAGAAGCATAATTATTTAGTAGAGAGAGAGACTGAATTCAGAACTTAATTCTGCCATAGGTAATGAGCATGTTGCATTTTCATGTGGAATTCTTTTGTCTGACTTCAATGTCCTGTCATGGGGACCCCTTCATTTCTTTGGAGGAATGCTTAGGGGTTTTTTGATTAAGGGTTTTTTTTTTGTTGTTGTTTTTTTTTAATTATTTATCTCAGACATGCTACCTTTTTTTTTGTGCAATTTGGGATTTCCCCATCATTAAGTCTCACTTTAAGATCAGCAGTCAGGTATTGCACATAGTCAATCAGTAGTTCCCTAGATCTGTTTGGAAGAAAGAGGGTATGTGCCATCCTGTTTAAAGTCACGTCCAGGATCAAATACATCTTGCTGTATGATGCAAGTCAAGCAAGTGCAGAGTCTTGCATTGATTTCCTCAGAAACAGGCAGCTCGTGTCACTATTATCAAGTAAATCAGGCATACATACAGGATTCGTGAGTTAGGTAAGGCAGGATTCATGAGTTAGTTTTAAATCTGCAGGAGATGTTCTGCTTGTCTTTTTTGAAAGCCTTTTCAGTTTTCTTGGATTCTGTAGAATTCTGAGTGATAACATCTGGTAATTTTGATTTAGAGGATTTAAATGCTATTTCTCTCCCTGGGTACTTGGGTATCTTCTTTGTTTTCATGCAATAAATGCATTAGCTAATTTCTTTAAAACCATAATCAACTGGCTGGCTTTGTTTCAGTCGATGTTGGTAAGGTTCACTTACCTGACTTTTAACATGTTTTACTGCCTTAAAACTGATCTCCTATTATGTACCACTTTGCCTGGATTCCTTTTCTGAAATTGCCATTAGTGCTTGGATAATAAAAGCACAACACCCTGTACATACTTCACATCACCCAAGAATCTAGTTGTCAGGGTTGTTATTTTGCTTACTAGCTTTTGTACTAGTGAAAACAACATCTTAGAGGCTTTTATCAAAGATTACTCTATTGCAGAACATGTTTCATATACTAGGAAATGTTCTGTATGCCATTTTGGAATGTTATGGTTTCATAACATCCTATCAGCAAGTACTACTGCAGTAAGAAGCACCAGATTGTGACTTTGCTCTGACTTCGCACTGGAATAACTCCATTTTTTTCAAATGGACAGAAATGGGATCAGAGTCAGGACAAATACAGCTATGCAGATGAACTCTTTGTCAAAGGCAAACTCCTGAACTTCATTTGAGGCTAAATTTTGTAGGTCAATTTAAATTCATCTTCCAAGGCTGGCCCATTAACTGTATTATATTTTGGTGCCTATAGGTTCCAAGCTTTTTGCTTGGCAGTTTTATTTGGTTACATGCACATTTCTAAACATCCTCATTGCCATTATCAGAAGAATAATGAATAGAAGAGTATCAAGATCCTCACAATGGGACTTTGTTGCTTTCATGATGTTACTGCAACTCATGTATCTTTTCCCAGTTTAGCTTTAAAGTAGCTCTATGGGTCCCTCTAAGAAAATAGCTGCAACTGCRTAGAATAGGACAGCTGCCAGAGAGGCTTAGAAAAATATCCAGACCATTAGTTTGTACTGAGATCCATGTTGCTGTAGCTACACAATTATCAGCACCTGACTTATCTAAATTAAAGCCAGTTTGACTGGAGTTGCACAAGCTGTATTCAACACTTTGAGTTTGGGGGAGCTGAACTCTCAGGTCTACTGTCTATCATTGCCATGCAAAGCACAATATTATCCATATGCCCATGCATTTCTCTCTAATTATTTGCATCATTTCCTGCCTATATTAGCACTAGTGTAAGTCTTAGTTAATGAGATCATTATAAGTTGGCAGCTGTTCATATGCATTAATTTTAGAATTTTAATTTTAGAAATATGAAAGTTTGCTTCCCTAAACAATTTTTTATTGTGCCAAGATCAGTAGGACAAAGTCGGATATCATCAAATTTTATATACTGTTCCTCTTCTGTCATAGCAAAGACCATTTGTACTGTGCAGCACAGGTGTCCATTTTATGCTTTGGGGAGTCTTATTTGCAGGCAAAAAGTAGGTTATGCAAATCATTCTCAGAAAGGAGGTTAAAAGACAGAAGGATGCATCTGAAAATTTTCACCCCTGCACATCCAGATTTACATCTTTTTTTT
>NW_020454095.1:1120120-1143674 GCF_003342845.1 Nothoprocta perdicaria
TTTTTTTTTTTTTTTACTCTCCAATCACAAATCCTTGCTGGCCTATTTCCACAACTGTCCAGGAGCAATTCTGTGAGCTCATGACACTTTAATTCCAAAACTCTATTGTTCAAGCCACTGGTTTCAAGTTTCACGAAGTCCTTAGGAAAAAAAAAAAAAAATCATTCTGCAAGAAAGGCATAGCTATCATACAAAACTCTCCATAAAGGAAAATTCTTAACTAACTTTCAGTGAGTCGTCTTAATGAATATTGAAAGGACTCTGCTGTTTGCAATATTTGCTATAGCAAAAGGCATTATCATGGAAATGTGTTACTGTATCTGTACACTATTTCAACTGCTATCTCTGCACTAGATATCCTGATAAGGTCTTCCATGCTTATCATTATTTCACAATGCTGTCCTTTTGAGAATGGTCAAATTGTCAGCAAGTATTGATTTCCATAGTGCATGCGTGTTGGCTATGTTGCCCTACCAACCTGCTGCATTTACAGCTTCAGTGCTCATGGTTTTGCCCCTATCAGAATCAAGTGATAATGCAGTACTAAGAGTTTTGAACTGCTGGAGAAGCTCTGTTCTCCTCTGCCATTATGAGCCTTACAAGCCCCTTGGTTGAACCAGCTCTAGTGAGGTCTACAGCACAAGGTGTGCAGTCAAAATCAGTTGTTTGCTTCCATGCTCATCTAGAACGTGTGATTCATTCCCACTTCCATTGATCTTTTAGATCATGTTCATTTTACATTGGCCATTAGGCCACTTAAACTTTATTAGTCATRTTAGAGTGAACAGGATTAGAGGCCAGGTCTCTTTCCTGTAATTCTTGTTGCCATAAGAATTCAATAATTCAATAATTCAATTCCATTCACTTCATGCTATTCTACTACACAGAGTTTCTAGATTAGGGATACACAAGGGTATATTTATGTGTGTTCCTCTTAGTATCCATTTGAGAACCTGTTATCCATGTATATGTGTTACTGCGTATTTTAAACCTATTGATACTARTGAGTTAGGAAGGGAGAAATCCAGCTCAAAATACAAATATAGCTCAAAATACACAGGTACAGAAAGAYAAACAAGCGTTTGGGGAGTTTTGTGAAAAGTAACTTACACTGTAWATATGTCTGTCAACATCTCAGCTTTTATTACAGTAGAAACCTGCACACATCATGAAATTAGCAAAACAGGGGATACCTTTATCTGAAGACTCTGAAGCATAAGAATGGCAGTAGTGGGTCACAAGAAGTCGTGTCATCCAGTCTCTTCTTTCCAACACTGGAAGCTTAGATAAATCATAAGAACAGGGAAAGCCTATAATACTGCTTTTTTTCTGTATTCCAGTAATTTGCAAGCAAAGATATCCTTTGCAGGAAGAGACCTAGAGTTTCACAATGGCCAGTTGATTTATTTCTTTCATGAACTTATTTGATTGCTTACTTAATCCATGAAGTTCTAGCATCCATGATACATTGTAACAATAAGTACCATAGGAATTCTGAATTTCAAGTATTTTTGTTGAGCTGTTGTGAGCTCTTTTTTGGGGAGAATGGAAGCTGAATAGACAAACTCATGGTTATTTTGGATAGCAAATTCAAAAAAGTTGCATCTGCTCACAAGTTGTGAGTAGAAAAACAATGATTTGCTTTGGTTTGTTCGTTTTCATTTTTTTAGTAATGTTATTAACATGACATGCAAGAGCCTGCCACTTAATTCCTGACTACCAGAATAATGAAACTTAAACACACAAATAAAATTATGGTGTTCCAGCCATKTGTGTAAACTGTATATAGTATACAAACTGTAGTAGAGCTATAGGAATGTGCAACTTTATCTTTGAATACAGGTAGAATCAAAAGTCATTTTTATGGGTACATGAGCTTGTTTAGRTGTATTCAAAAGTAAGGTAGTGTTAGATCAGCCTTCTAAAAATGACAGCCCTGGTTTTGCCAGACCCATAAGAATATGCTTCATTTTAACCAGGGTTCCTTCACCCAGCCTGAAGCCCCTTGTTGAACTGGAGCCTGCAGAGGAAGCCAGCAGGATGGACTAGCTGGGGTAAGGTTTGTGAATATCTCTCTGAAGTGGAGCTTTCTGGGCTTAATGTGTTCAATAATCAGTTCATACAGGGCAGTGACTGAAAACTCAAGATGTCAGGCTTATATAACAGCTCCTTCAGAAAAGCAGCTTTAAGTTTTCAGCAGGCTTTATAATAAAGAGCATGCAACAAAGGACTGAAATGTTCACCCACAGACAGTGAAGTGCTTGCTTTGCTAGCGGTATTCACCCACCATCAGCTCTCAGCACATCCTTTCATGGGGGAGAGATGGATCTAATGTTCTTCTTCGTCCCTAATGCATGTTTTTACATTATCCTTGTGTTATTTTACGTGGGTTCTGATAGCAGCCTTAATACAGCAATTTGTAGAGCTGCATCATTTTATTACTTTTGTTGTTGTTGTTTCTAAAAAAAAAAAAAAAAAAAGGTATATGCAGCTGAAAGTTTGAAGCTTTTTCCCTCTTGGCTAAGGTTGAAGGCTTGAAAGGGAAAAATGGATATTCATTTGAACTAACTCAAGTTTGATAATTTGTATTAGTACCTCTGACTTAGTAACTCAGAAGCGTTCAACTTCATCTGTTCTTGTTTAGCCACCTAGCATGACCATGAGCTCAAGAATCAGCTCTCACACTGCAGCTGTCTAAAGAAAGATGAATCACACCCAAGGTAACCAGGTTTGACATTTCCCACATGTCCAAAATTTCACCATCACGTTCTGCAAATTTAATCTTTCTAATATCTTAGTAGGTAAACTTTTTCTTTCTTTTTTTCCATATAGCACTTGAATTTGGCAGAGTATAATTTCTGCTATAATATAGGGAAATAGCAGCATTGTTACTTATTTTGCTATCTTGCAATGACTTTACAAATAGCATCAATCTTGGGAGAAGGTTATTCTGATCTAGAGCATTGATGTAAAAGAACCTACACCAGTCTGCATTCTTATTTTGATATTAAGACTACTACTTTGGTTAAGAATCTAAATCACAGTAAGCTGTTATTAATATGAATTCTTATAGTCTCCTACATCAGTTTAGCTAAATAGCTTTACTGTAAGTGATGCACTGTTTTCTCATCTAGACAGAAGAAATTTCTAGTTCTGCCATCTCCTCAAATTGAAGCTGCAATCTTGAATCTCACAATGCCAGGTCTAATTAAAAGTGCAATGCTTTGGGTTCTGAATGTATATAGGACACAGATTTTCAACTGATCTTCATTGCATGGCTCTGTGTGCCCACCAGAGTCTCACCATATCTTCTGCATCATAAATTCTCTTATTATTCTTCATTTGGTTTTTATTCCTCCAGCTTTGGTGCTTCCCAACTACTTTGACCATGTTTAGACTGCCTGGAGGGGACTTTAACATGTTCCRGGCTTCAGTCAGAGTGCTTTCTGACCTCTTTTACTTTACCCCATTCTTCTCTCCTTTCTTCTTTRACTTTCAGTCATTTATCACCAGTACAGTTGGAGTCTGCTTATTTGTACCCATATGTGCTAATGACTCTCGCCCCAGTGTTTCATCTGACTGTTGCCAAAACTGGTGCCACAGCTTGCACTTCAATATTTCCCTTACCTTACATATGCCTCAYTAAAATAAATACTGAAGATAACCTCTGGAAAACTTATTAATCAAGAAAAATGTCTGCTAAGAACTGTCTGTAATTGCTGACTGGTCTCTGTTAGAACACTATAAAAGGATATCCTATCAAAGCTCAGTCAATAAGGCTTGACTCAAGCATTTTATTAATGAGGTGTCTGATTATTCCACAGACAATTTGTTTTTCGTATTGTACTCACTGAACAGTGTAGTATTCTAAAAATGAAGAAGAGTCATTGGATCTTGGTTTGAATTTATATAAATTAGCAGTCATATTATCTTACCTATTTTGCCAGCCAACACAAAAATTGTAAAAAGAATGTAAGCATTATTTAAAAGTGTAGGAAAAAAATCATTAAATTACACTTTTCTAAGCAACTTTTTCTTCCCATATTTCATTAGCTCTATAAAATATTACTTTCTGTTAAATACCTTGTATTTAGAAAAGTAATAGCAAAAGAGTCAAATTGCTATGCCTTMCAAATCTTGTGTGGAAGGGCTTTAGAAAACAAAATAATTGGAGTCTAGTTCCATACTCTGAGTGAGTAAGATACTCTTTGTAATTTTTCAGAAGTATTATGCATGCTGGTTCTCGGATCACTTTTGTTAGTTGGAAACTATGATATGGGCTTCTTCACAAATTGCTAGGTCCTTCTACATGCCAGTGTGTCAGAAGAAACAACATACCAGACTGAAACCAAGTCCTGCAGAATTCGTAACGCAAAGACAGAATGAGAATCTATGGCCCAGTAGAGCTTCATGTCTTTAACATATAGGYAGATTTTTGTATATTCCATTAAGTGGTCAAAATCATCTTCTACTACATCATCAACCTAGCAGCTGTGCAGTCATGTCCACTGAATGGAATCGATGATTCATTTGGGGATGGAATTTGGGATAGAATTTCATCAGTCAGTCATCTGAGGATGTTGCAGTTATTGGGAACAGTGTTGCAGAGAGTGTGATTCTCCTCCTTGCAACTATTGTCTCAGTGTGTTGTGTGCTTAGAACATCATCTACACTATACCAACGGAGATGAAATGGTATTAATCAGCATTTTGCACAAGTCAAAATTTGAGATCAGGTGATAAGCACCTAAACTATCCTGGTTACTTCTAGGCAAACTGCAATTCATTGCCTAGTTTCAAGAAACTTTTAGTTATTCYATTACTCTGGTACCTAGTTTAAGATGTAGGAATCACTAGTCCACAGAATAGCTCATTTCTCTTCATTAGAAGACCAAATATTTTTCTGTGTGGAATTTTCTCAATAGTCTCTCTTGGCAAGATCCAAGGGGTCCTATGATATAAACTAAAATATATGTTTGCCCTAACTAACCTGGCAGAATTCCCTTACTGGAGCAAAGCTATTTATAGGGTTGAGTCCACTTTCATCTTCTGGATGATGAGTGTTGTCTCCTCACTTTGTGGCAATGCAAAAGTTCCTGACTGTTTTGAGTTGACAATCCTGATACTGAGTGTATCCTCTTCCATCTACCTTTCAGTTATGATTGTATTCTCCTACTTTGGGACCTGTATTTTATTTTGAAGGTTTAACTTCGATCTAAATTAGGAGAAATATATGAAAACAACCTCCTCTATTCCTTAGCGTATAGATTTTTTCCATAATTCCTGTGAATAAAAAAATACAAATAAGGTAAAAGATCTGACAGAATTAATTCAGTACATAACTCTAGAGGCATTGCAATCTGGCAAAACAAATCCTAATGAAATCATCCTTCAAAGAAAACCTTAAGTTATATAATGAATATCAAAATGATTAATATGCTTAGAAAGAAAAGCAGAAAAATAGACAGAAGGTATGATTGAATAAAATTCAGCTAACTGGGGTAGTTTGCATTTCATTTTATGATTATAAATTCACGTTATAGGTGCAAAGCAGAGACTTGACATTATTGCCTGTCTTTTGATCAGTAAGTCATTATGTGGATTTTTCTGCTGTGTCCCTGATTGATATCATATCACTAACTATCCTGTAGCAACAATCCACTAGCAAACTGGCACTACATCCCATTACTCAATTTTAATCAGAATAAGATATTCTGCATTAGCTCTCACTTTCAATGGTATTTCTTTAAAATTACATAAATGCTACTGCAAATTGATTTAAGCCCAGTATGATCATAAAGATACTCCATTAAAAAAGAGTCATTTTCTTGCAGTGCAGAATAAAATTTACMCTTTGATAGTTTAAAGGACTGCTTTACAGACATATTTGAAAAGTTAAGATTATCAATAACCTTAATCTGAAGTGGGTTCTTCTACCTATGTCAAGCACATTCAGAAGGCATAGTCTGATTTTCATTTTTWTCCTGTAGTGTTTGTTAACAGGGATAATTTATTATAGGGTGAGCTATCATGTCTTTCAGTGATAGTTGCAGTTCCTGCAGTATCAGAAAATGCAGGTTTGTAGAGGGACTGGGGACTTAATATGCATCAGTTACTCCTCAGCTTTACACAACACTGTAAGTTGGGGTCACCATGTGATTTTCTTTTCCTGTGAAACACAAGCACTCCTTATGAAGCACAGAAAGATATAATTCAGTGTGACTCTGGACTAGAGACAGGAGCAGTAGTTTTATTTCCCTTGAGGAACAGTACTCGTGTTTCCCTGTTAAAAACAATTTAGGGCTTACTTTTTCATTTGAGTGTCAATTTTTTTCATGGCTAACCTGAATTATAACATATTTGCTTTGAAGAATGATATAAAACTACTGATGCAATTAAAATATTATTCAGAGGTGAGGCTATAGGAAGTATAAGTTTATATAAAAGCAACTTAATTTCACTGCTTTTGAAAACATTGCCCTTAGTCTAGTTTAGATCTGTTTTCATTAAAATCTTGAAGACAGGAGGTTAGTTCAATATTTAATGTATGTCTTTCAGTAGCTTGTAAAATTAAGCAACTATTTGTGACCCAGAAATATTAATTTRCCTGAAATGTATCTGTATTTTCTCTGCAAGCTAAACAAAAGTTTTTTTTCCAAAACTTCTCTCACTTAGTCACATTTCTGAAAAAAAAAAATGCTAAATACAGATATGTGCACAAAGCTATGTCATATGTCTTTTAYCTTTCCCACTATTGTCTTTTGAGTCTCCTCCTGTATAATAACCCAGATCACTGTCCATGCTGTATGCTTGTTTCTCTCCCATGTCCACTTGTCCTCTCCTTGTCCCTCAGAAACACCAGATCTCATGAGGGGTTGTACTGGCTGAATCAGAGCCAAAAATASCTGTATGCTGAGATACTGGGTAGTATGAGGCTGTCTTGCTAAAAAATGGGATCTTTTCAAGTAAGTASTGCTTTGTTGTGTTACTTAACAGGGTATTCATTTAATATATATATATTAGTGAAACATACTGTGGGCCAAAGCTTTGGCAAAAATAATAAAGCATGACTCTGTGTTAACCAATGGGATCATGTTGATTTAAACTAAAGTCTAACCCTTAAAGTGGAAGAGCTGAGGTTGCAAGGGAACCCTAGAGATCACCTAGTCCAACCCCCCTGCTCCAGCAGGGACACCCAGAGCAYGGGGCACAGGGCGGCATCCAGGYGGCTTTGGGAGATCTCCAGAGAAGGAGACTCCACAAYCTCCCTGGGCAGCCTGTGCCAGGGCTCTGGCACCGTCACAGTGAAGAAGTTCCTCCTCACATGGAGATGGAACTGCCTGTGATATTTAGAAGACCAGATATGAACAAGCTGTTCCCCTTGTGTGGGCTGTGCTGGTGGCATCGCGCCGCGTTGTTCCGCTCGCCCTGGCCACAGGACACGCTGCACGGGTCCATCAGGCAGGGCAGAAGATCAACCCTGCTCCACTAAAAGRTGGTGCTGCTAGCAGAGGATGGTTTCGATCCATCGACCTCTGGGTTATGGGCCCAGCACGCTCCCGCTGCGCCACTCTGCTGCTTAAAAAGCAGACACAAAGCCCCTTTTTAGGCAGAAAGCATCTCTTCAGACAGAAAGGWTCTCTTTCAAAAGTCTCTCTTTTTCAGACAGAAAGTCTCTCTTTAGGCAAAAGTCTGACTGACTTGTGATACTCCACCCAGCTATCTCATAGATCACCTTTAACAGGCTAGTGTTAACAGGCTAGTCAATTCTCTACTATTTTAAAAGAGAAAGCATGGCTTCCACCATAGAAGCATAATTTTTTCATGGATCAAATCCCATTGACTTTTATGGACCTGACCACTTCAACAGAAGGTACAAATTCATAGATACTGCAGTTTTCTTCATGTTACTCGTTCATTATTACTTTGAGCCTATTCTGCATTTCAATAGTGCTGTTGCAAAAATGCTTATTTTGGAGTTTTAGTACATTCTAGAATTTCTCAGATAAATTTGTCAGATAAATTTATTGATTTATTTTGCAAATTGTACAAAAGGGATTTCTAGAGACAAAGTCT
Source organism: Nothoprocta perdicaria (assembly GCF_003342845.1). Classification (NCBI taxonomy): domain Eukaryota; kingdom Metazoa; phylum Chordata; class Aves; order Tinamiformes; family Tinamidae; genus Nothoprocta; species Nothoprocta perdicaria. Next base: position 1,128,196 of record NW_020454095.1, read on the forward strand.
TAATTAATTACATGGTTTCAAACACTGTAGCGTTTACAGGTTTACTTGACTTTTCCAGGTTTGCCAACACTTGCTATTCTTACTACAAACAGCACACTAATTTCTTGTTTTTATATCCCTGTTCTATAAGTCATTTGATTCTTTGTGCATTCTTTAACTATAATTTAAAATTCAAAAATGCTTTTTTTCTCCCAGTTATAAAGAGAACAAATTAACACAACTAGAATGAACTTAAGAGCTCAACAGCAGACAAGAAATCCAAATGTGTAAAGTCTTAAGTCTCCTGAAATTAAAAGTCCTGAAATGATACCCATATATTTCACAGCTCTAGCAAAAAAAAAAAAAAAAAAAAAAAGGTAGCTTAAATGTATATTTTAAATCTTAGCATGTTGTGGTCTGATCATTTGTCAAAACCCACAACAATTCAACCACCCCACCACTTGTACTTATAGCCCATTGCAAAATGTAATCTTTTAACTTTTTGAAAATGAGGTCCATCTAGCGGACACAACTCTATATTACAGCAGATAAAAGATCTTTTGCTTCTTAGGTTTTTTTTAATATAAGCTTTTTTTTTAAGAAAGGGATTTATTTGGAAATCCTTGCAGTGTACTTGAGCTGTATTTAAGAACTGGAACTCAGAAACACAGATGTAAAATCCAGAATTAGCATGATTAATAAACAGATTTTCATGTCAATTTTACTGATGAAGACTAGCAAACAGTGTGCTGAGTCCTTCATCATCTTGACTATAGTARCACATGAAAGTTATCATGGGTCTTAGAATAAAAAGAAAAAAAGCTCTGTGAGAAATGCAATGAGAGCAATTTTATTCAAAGGTAAAGTGTCTTTCAGCATGAAACTCAAGTGCTGGACTGCCATAAACAATCTGCTGCTGCATTTGACATCTTGCCCTCATACCAACATGCAATATTGTTACCTATAAGCTGTGGAGTCATCTACTGCCCTGACGCCTCTCTTTACCATTACTGGCTGAGTGAATTGAGTGATAAATATATGTCTCTGGATCCTCAATAACAGCCACTTATCACTCCCTTAACTCAACTTCCTACTTCAGTTCTTTAGGAGAAATGACATGAGGTCAGAACAATTGGAAAGGTTGCTGCAAGTCTTGTTATGCCTGCCTTTTTCTTCTTCTAGTGTCTGTATCAGCCTAATTAATTGCCCGGTAGTCTGTCTTGCCACTAATCCTTTACATTCACATCCATTTAGTTTCATTAAAAAACAATATGTGCAATTCCACAGACATTTTCTTCTTTTGGTATGTTTGCTATGCTTGTTATAGTGAAAAAGTTCAATTGAAACAGAGTATGTTCAGGAAGAATCTTTATATTTTACTAATTCAGCAACTCAGYATGAACAACACTTTTGTGGTCTCAGTGAGATTTAATATTATAACAGCCTTTTAAAGACCTTTCTCTTAAGACTGCTTTTGAAAGGGTATTTTAGATAAAGAAAGTCAATGGAACCCCAGTCAGGCTGTCAATTAGACAACTCAAAAGCATAACAAATGAAGTGAGATGACAATTGGTAAGTGACATGTTGCTATATGTTGGTGCTGAACTGTATGCAATAGATTTGCAACATTTTGATTTGCATAACTGAAACTCAAAATATAGTTGGTGTACTCAGCTTTCTCTTTTGGGGAGGGAAGCTCACAGATCAATATTACAACTTAGTCTCTTTTGCACATGAGGATATTAATTATTGCTTATTACGGTTATTACTCATATAACACCAATTCTATTCCTTGCTTATTGTGATATAAAAAACTCCTGTAATAATCTGAGTGCTTTACCACCATCAGTGATAAGATTTGCGTTCTTTTAGAGAGGTGCAAGTGTGAAGGGGAAGAATTCATTCAATTATTTAAATATCTATACACATCACTACATATGTTTTAGAGAATGTGACAGAAGTGATATTGAAGTTTGCATTGACTTTGCAGGAGGCTGCTCCATTTTTACCCACAGAAAATCTTGTCTTCAAAGATTTGCCATCTTCCTTCTAGAGCTCTGCAAGATCCACGCTCAGCCTGGAGAACTGTAAACAGCATGCCAAACAAGCTTAATTTCCAGGTTAAAAACTGGCTGCATTGCTGGTATTTGCAACAGGGTTTCAGCTTCTATGACCATGGAATTCTACCTGCTCTAGGTGTCCCTGCTTGAGCAGGAAGGTTGGAATAGATAATCTCTAGAGGTCCATTCCAACCTTAAACATTCTGTAGGGTGAAAGACCTACAACTAGTAGGGAGAGATAGGAGCCACCTGAATAAGCAAGGCACGTGTGTCTTTGCCAAGAAGTTGGCCAGCTACATTAGGAGGGCCTTAACCTAGGCAAGATGAGGGAAGAGTTAACAGTGACAGGGCAGTCAGTAAAATGTGGGATGCCCGACAGTCAGGACAGTCGGGATGCCTCCAGTGAGTGTGTGGAACTAGGGACAAGTGTACATGAGTCCTTTTCCATTTCTCCTGGGACACCTGGAACTGACCTTCCGGAGAGCAGCTCTGYAGAGAGGGACCTAGGCATCATGGTGGATGACAAGACCACGAGGCAGCAGTGTGCCCCTGTGGCCAAGAAGGCCAATGGGATCCTGGGGTGCATTAAGAAGAGTGTCTCCAGCAGGTCGAGGGAGGTGATCATCCCCCTCTACACAGCCCTGGTGAGGCCACATCTGGAGACTGTGTCCAGTTCTGGGCTCCCCAGKACAAGAGGGATGTGGAGCTGCTGGAGAGAGTCCAGCGCAGGGCTACGAGGATGATCAGGGGCCTGGAATATCTGCCATATGAGCAAAGGCTGAGAGCGCTGGGTCTGTTCAGCCTGGAGAAGAGGAGGCTGAGGGGGGACCTGATCAGTGTCTATAAATACCTTAAGGGAGGCAGTGAGGAGGATGGGTCTGGCCTCTTTTCAGTAGTGACCACAGATAGGACTAGAGGAAACGGCCACAAGCTGAGGCACCAGAAGTTCCACAGGAACTTAAGGAAAAATTTCTTACCAGTGAGGGTGACAGAGCCCTGGAACAGGCTGCCCAGAGAGGTTGTGAAGTCTCCTTCTTTGGAGATCTTTAAAACCCGCTTGGCTGCAATCCTGTGCCACGTGCTCTGGGTGACCCTGCATGTGCGGGGGAGTTGGTCTAGATGACCCCTGAGGTCCCATCCAACCTTAGGAATTCTATGATTCTATTATCTGCAGACTTGATTACCACCCTGAAATGCCTATGCCCCAATGCATACAGCATGGAAAATAAACAGGATGATTGGAGAAAGTGGTCTCAGTGCCATGATCTCATTGTAAATAAGGCACATGGTGAGATAGCTTGTATAACTGGAGTRCTGTCATGGATGGCTMTGTGCTTTTCAGGAAAGACAGGCAGGTGAGTTGGAGAAGCTGCTATCTATGTGAGAGAGCAACTGGAAAGTATTGAGCTCTGTCTAGGAGTGGATGAAGAGCAAGTTGAGAACTTGTGGGTAAGGTCAAAAGGGCAGGCTAACAGGGGAGACACTGGTGTGGGATGGATGCCCTAGTTACCAAAAGACACAGAAAAGGCAGAGTTACTGAATACCTTCTTTGTTTCAGCCTTTGCCAAAGCCAGCCCTCAGAAATCTCAGACCTTAGAGACAAGAGAGGATGTCTGGGAAAAGGAAGACTTGCCCATGGTTGAGGAAGACCAAGTTAGAGATCACTTAGGTAAACATGACACCCACAAATCATGAGCCCTGGAGGGATGCACCCAAGAGTGCAGTGAGAGCTACCTAACATTATTGCTAAGGCACTATCCATCATCTTTGAAAAGTCATGGAGAATAGGGGAAGTGCCAGAGGACTAGAAGAAATCCAGTGTCAGGCCAGTCTTCAAAAATGGCAAGAAAAAGGACCCAGGAAACTGCAGGCCAGTCAACCTCACCACCACCTCTGMAAAGGTGATGGAATATCCTGAATGTTGTCTCTAAGCATATGGAGGACAAAAAAGTGATCAGGAGAAGTCGGGATGGATTCACCAAGGGGAAATCATGTTTGACCAACCTGATAGCCTTCTATGATGGAATGCCTGGCTGAATAGGGAAGGGGAGAGCAGTGGATGTTGTGTACCTTGACTTCACAAAGGCTTTTGACACTGTCTCCCATGACATCCTTACAGATAAGCTCAGGAATTGTGGATTAGATGAGTGGATAGTGAGGTGAATTGAAAACTGTCTGAATGGCAGAACTCAAAGGATCGTGATCACCAGTGCGGAATCTAGCTGGAGAACTGCAGTTTGCCGTGCCCCCTAGGGGTCACTTTTGCGTTGAATCCTGTTCAATTTATTCATCAAATACTTAAGTGAAGGGACAGAGTGCACCTCTGCAAGTGAATACAAAAATGGGAGGTGTGGCAGATAGACCAGAGGGCAGAGCTGTCATTCAGAGGAACCTGGACTGGCTGGAGAGATGGGCAGAGAGGAACCTCATAACAACAAAGGCAAATGCAAGGTCTTGTATCTAGGGAAGAATAACATCAGACACCAGCACAGGATGGGGGTTGATTTTCTGAAGAGCAGCCCTGCAGAGAAGGACTTGGGCATCCTAGTGGACAAGCTGACCATGAGGCAGCAATGTGCTCTTGTAGCCAAGAAGGGCAATGGTTTCCTGGGGTGCATTGGGAAGAGTGTTGTCAGCAGGTTGAAGGAGGTGATCCTCCCCATCTATTCTTCCRTGGTGAGGCCACATCTGGAGTATTGTGTGCAGTTCTGGGCTTCCCAGTATAAAAGGGACATGGAAGTACTGGAAAAGTCCAGCATAGATCTACAAATATCATCAGGGGACTAGAATATCTCCCCTGTGATGAGAGGCTGAGATCACTGGGATTGTTCAGCCTGAAGAAGAGAATGCTGAGACACATCTTACCAATGTGTATAAATACCTTAGCGGGGTGTGTTAAGAGAATGGGGCCAGACTCTTTATCGGTGGTGGACAATGTTAGGACAAAAGAGGCAATGGCCACAAACGGAAGCACTGGAAGTTCCACCTGAACTGAGGGAGAACTGTGAGTGTGACAGAGCACTGGAACTGCCCAGAGAGGTTGTGAAGTCTCCTTCTCCGGACATATTCAAAACCTGCCTGGATGCAACCCTGTGCAATGTGCTCTAGGTGACCCTGCTTATGCAGGGGGGTTGGTTTAGATGATCTCCAAAGATACTTTCCAACCTTAATCATGCTTCCATGAAATATTCTGTGAAATATTGCAATATGCATAAGAGCTTTTTTTCTTACACAGATTTAATTTTAAAAGTAAAAAAAATCTCCCAGGAGTTTATTGTCATCTGAAGTAATTTAAAGTGTCAGAAGAGGAACAGAAAAGGTAATACTGCCATTTGATCTCTTCCATTTTTCCTATTATACTCAAACTTTATAAAATACGACAATATATGTATGAGAACTGGCAGTCTAAGGTCTGCCCATAGTGAGGCATAATAGAGGAATTAGGAATGGAGCAGCTGCCCTATTTCTAAAACATCTTACTTTTATAGGCTCTTACATAAGACCTTTTCCCTTCTGACTCTATATTTACCAAGTCAAGAGTCTATCTTGTTCCATTAGAGCACTATCTGAATTCAAAATAAACTAATGAAATACGACAATAAAGCTTATTGGATATTGCCTGTGGAACATAGCTCTAACTCAAACATTTTTCAAAACTTTTTCAAAATGATGCTATCTAAATAGCATGGCACAAACGCCCTTCATTGGAAAAGCAAGATTTATGTATAAACCCACTCATGAGATGCATAAACTCACTCATGAGTAAAGGGGAAGAAAAGTTCCTATCCTTATCCACTCTATCCTTTCCTTGTTCTTTCATAGGTCTCTGAATTAGGCAAGGGTTCAGGGATTGCCCCAGTGCTCTTCAGACATTGCAGCCAATGAGCCTGCAATGTTTGTCCTGAATCCAACAATTTTAAAGAATAAATTTTCACACTTCAGTCTGAAGGGAGGAGATACAGGGATTTAACGAGATTGTGTCTTGCCTTGCTATGGGTGAACTGTCTGGCTCATTTATTCTTTATAATTTGCAGCTCTAAATACTCATATAAGCATTAGGACTATGTCTTTGCAGTTTTGCATCCAGTTGTGTAACTGCTCAGATCTGTGACACATCTTTTAGCAGTCCYGTTCGCTTGCCATATTGTAATAGGTAATTGGACTGACTTTATTTATGGCCCATTCAAGAAGGACAGGTAAACTCTTAGAAACTTCTGTCCAACAGAGAAATGTTCATCATGGTTCAAATCCCTCAGGGGAAAAAAAGCCATCTTAATTTCTTGCTCTCAATTGGCTTAGCACCAAGCTGGCATTAGCTTTCTTAGCACTGTCAAGAATGAAGTGTTTCTTGGCATGTGCAGAAGCTGACTGCTAGGCACCTGGAGAACTTTAAAACTGAAATAGGCTCCTACTTCAGATTTAAGACCCTTCAGAGCTGGGGAGCAGCAGCTGAGCACAGGTTTTTAATATCGCTGTTTGTAATAGCAACTAAATTCYGCTTAGTTGCCTGCTTAGATACCTAAACACCTTTTGGGGATCTGGCCCTCAGGATTTTTGCCTTTTTTATGCATTAAATAATGAAGAACAGGCAATCAAGAAGTCTTTCTTAACTGGGCTAGCCTCTTGAAGAGAGCTACAAATCAGCCTCATTTCCTCCTCCCGAGAATCGTTAGATCATTTATTACAAGGGCAAAGGGAGCTCCATGGCATGCCCTAGGCATATTTCATTGTAGAAACACTTAGGGCTGTTCTATGTTCATTTGTTTACAAAGCATATGCACAGCATCTCGGTCGGATGTTTAGTTTGAAAAGTGGTATGTCAGCTGCTGCTTAATTAGGGCTCCACAGCCCCATCTTTCTCGGATGCTGCTGCCTATTAGTATTCCCTGATTGGGAATACATGGATGCCGTTGGTAGAAGAAATAGTYGCCTTCAGTCAGAATGAAAAGACTTCTTCACCATCTCCAACCTGGAGTTATATGAGCAAACTTGGGCCCCTAAGGTTATGTGTGGAGGCTCCTTCCAAGAACACTGCCCTCAGTGAGGGGTGTTGCAGTGCTCCATGGCCCTGGGCAGGAAGTTTTTCACCGTCACTGCCTGTGTATCACGCCAGTGTTGCTCCTTTGCGTTCCTTACAAGGCATTTTGAGAACAGGTAAGCCACCTCACTTTACTGTTTATTTGCTTAGGCTAGGATGTGTGGACAATTTCAATCTTTCRGAATTTAAAACCTCTGTGTCAAACTTGTAAAAAAAAAAGAAAAAAAGTGTGGCTCATTCACTGGTGGTGCGGCCTCCCCTTCCCCTTTGGAAGGACACTTATGCTACTCCGCAAGTTCAAGGCCTCAAGAACTCATTTCTTCAAAGAAGTACTTCAGTGTACTATATTGAAATCATAAAAATACTTCTGAAAAGAGGTGTAGTTTGCCATTAAGGATTCCTGGGTCAATTTTACTTTTTTTTTTTTAACTACTTCCTGCTACTTCCTGCTCTCTTTAGTGCTACAAGGTAAAAACAAGCAAACAAAGTTGCAAGTACTGAAAGTGTTCTGAATATCTTCTTAAATATGATAAATATGCAAGGAACTGTTAATGTAAATTACTAATTTTTTCATGCATCCTTCTTAATACAGTAATAATACCTTAAATATGTGCATATATATATATATATATATAATGTACCTTAAAATATTCCATGGGGTCAAAGGAAAAAAAGAGGAACAATTTTTACTGCTATAGGTTTGCCAACAGACACATTTTACTTTTTTGCCTTGACTTTGCAATAGGAGATACTCTCAGCAAACTAGCATTTGGATGGAATATGGATGTGTGTCATTGTTTTGGAGAGTGTATATCTACAGTATTAAGTTTGAGCTGGTTAACAAAAATGAAAAGATTCACATTCTTGTGGTATCAAGCTGTGTTATGCAATACCTAACCTCCCAATTTATCCTCCTGACTTTGCCTACATCACTTGGTAGGTGTAGGATCCAATCGGCATGGATAAAAGAGCCTAGACTGTCCAGTGTCTGTAGAGTCAGGTGTTAGGGGGTTAATTGTGCATCCTCTCCCACTTCATGTCCCTCAGAGTAGGGGCCATGCAAGCTGATGAAATTACAGAGGAAAAGAGTTCTCCAAGAAAAATATGCAACTGCTTCACCTCTGACTTAGCGAAAAACTTCCCATGATGGTCACTTCTTTGTAACTCGCAATGCTTCAGGTGCCTGTGATTTATTTTCCTTATTCTACACTTACAATCCCAGGCTCAGTATCATTCCACACTGCAAGTCTAGTGCCTTCTAAAGAGCAAGAGTTTTTGGACCACACCTCTTCAATATATGTATGCATGTGTGCCTCTGTGGTGGTGGGCAAATGTAAGCCATTATTTTAGGTATCTTATTTTCTGAGCTGAATTGAAACACTGACTTCTGTTGGTTTTCCTTTTAGTTATTGCCACTGGTTGTTTCATTTATAGCCTCCTACAGCATAATCATCTCTTTAAAACAAAACAAAASAAAAAAGATGAATATAAAAGAAACATTTGCTACCTACAAGAGATGAGGACAAACTGCATGATTTAAGCTCATTCCTAGAAAGCAAAACTCTGGCCAGGTGCTTAGCCCATAGTCTCTATTTCTCCAGCTATAAAAGAAATAGTGGAAATCGATGATAGAGTTGTGAAAATTATTGAACTATTAAAGAAATTTCTAAAAATGTATATATACCTAAGCAAACACACACATAGAATTGACTGTTTGCTTCCACACACTTACAGAGCAGACTGGTTTTGTGAGAGAAAAGGAAGGATGCCATAGACAAGTGAGAAGATCTGGCTAGGTTTTAATAGTTGCATTTCATTTACTAAGAGACTGGTAATACTCTAGAAATGTCTTTTTCTATACATTTGCTTCCTCATATAGCATATGCTGTCTTGATGAGCAAGGAAAAGCTAATGAAAAGCCTATGATGATGAGATTACAAGAAGCAATATGAAAAGAAATTGGAAAATGCTGACAATCCTTATTATCTATTACAGCAGCAAATTACATTATTACTCTAACACATGCCTTTGGCAAAACTAGTAAAAAGAAACAAGCATTTGTTAAATCTATTTAAAGGTACTTACTACATTGCGCATTGCAGTAGCAAAACAACTTTTCACTGCCATGTAACATATATATATATAAAGTTAGGAAGTGATACTTGATATTGAAACACTGCAGTATTTCTTGTTAAATGTCTTCTGGCACTTAAGCTAAAGAAAGGATTTCCCCATGTCTGTAAATGAGAGTGTTCATTAAATGCTCCCATAGCCACTAATAATACCCAATAAAGGGCAAATGTTTCTAGATGAGTTATTACAGAAACAACTTATATCAAGCAGCTTGACTGGAAGAATGGCCGCCGTTACTTTGTTATGTGAGGAATTATATAAAGCAGCCCAGCTGGGAAGGATGCAATTACCATCTTTGCTGCCAAAACCACACAATTGTGATAAAGATCTAAGAGTGATGAAGAAATATAAAACCATTCCTTCTCTTTTGTARATTGTGGTATCAGAATGCAGAATAGGAAAAAGGAGAATAGTATCAGTGATTCTAGCAAGGATTAGTTTGGGAATTCAGGCTTCATCTGAGTGCTGGAAAGTTGGATTGTAAGACTGCTTTTCATATTGTGAATTGACCCAAATTAAGACCAATCATGTATTTATTGAGATAGTCCTAACTTGGACCAGCATCTCTGTCCTGTTAGCCTCACAGACATGTGTGTCTGCACTAACATGAGAGGAGCCTGCTGGAAGAAAGCAAAGGTGAAAGAGGAATTCAGGCTGGCTTCTTTTGGTTGCAATTCTGGCTAAAGTGTCACCAAAGCATAGACCTATTTTAGGACTTGTTGAATTGGATTAAAATCCTTGCTTTTAGCTGATACAAGCATACTGTGCTATAAACACTGCTATCTGGTTAAGATTTGTTCAAAATGTGCTTGACATTTAACATTGGGTTAATGTTTTATGATGGGTTCTATGCCAGATTAGGCATTGTCAGCTTGCCCCCAGCTGCACAGAACTGGTCTAAACTCTGTATCGAATTTTGGCTAATTCATCTGAAATGTGTTTGTATCCTCAGCATTCAGCAGCTACAGGTGACTGGATGCGTTTGTATCCACAGCATKCAGCAGGCACAGGGACTGGATGACCACCTTGATCTTCTGTGAGCAGCTCTGCTGCAATGAGCAGGAGTAAATACAGGGCACTGTGGCAGTCAGTGTCCATGAGCACTGGTCACTGGACTCCAGCCTGCAAAGCAGTAAAGCTATCCTCTCCCAGGCCTTTCGGTCATGAGGAGACAGTTTGACAGCAGCTGGGCTTCATCTGCAATTACTCCATGTTGATCACTTGCTGCAGCCCCAGAGTTTGGAAGTGAAGAAGGGGCAAGTGAACGTATGCTTAACTCAGGGCCAGTTATGCACCAAAGCAACCTTTAGGACAAGCTGGAATAGCATTGAAGCCACCCCACTGGAAGCTGGGTCAATTGCTGCTGTCCTACTCACTGCAGACTTGAAGGAGCACCCTAATGTGCTTTCCTGTGATGAGGAGGATGGAAGAGAAAGGCATCATCTGTCATCTGAAGATCAAAATTGGTTCTTCTTTGTAGTTACTGCCCAGCTGCTTTGCACTTCCCTCACAGATGCAAGGGGGGCCCTAAAATTGAACTGCTGAGATAGAAACATGTTTAATGCTGTATTATTGAAAAGACATGGTGAAATATTCCAATATAGATGGAGGATTTTCATGTCCAGGGATTGCGGTGTATATCTTCCATTGAAGTCATTAAAAATCTACTCATTTCAAGGAAGAATTTGGGCCTTTGACACAATTTCCTCTTTTTCTTTGTGAGCCAACCATTTTCTGTAGTAACAGAAAATATTACAAGAATAAATGTAATAGATTTAGGCATTAAAATGAATAACAGTCCTTGATCTATTTGCTGACGATTAGAGACAGGAGACGTGAAAGCTGTTAGTGACTTGAAGAAACATGGATATTTTCTGTAACTGGCACTATAGCTTTTCATATATGACAAAATGTAAAGGAGATGGCTTAGAGAGGTGTACAGATCCTTTCATGATGTGAAGGGGTTGCTGTGCATGTGGTGACCATAATCAAACGTCCTGAAACATACTTGCCACGCACAAACAGCTGCCTCCCATTCCAGAGGGCTCAAAACTCTGGTGAATAATTGCCACATTTATAATGGAAACTTTAAGGCTGTTTCCTTTACTCTCAAGCTGCTGTATGAATTAAAATGGTGGTAAATGAATGAAACATTTCCTCCATCCCTCCCCACCAACACCCAACCCTTCAATTTCGATATTGTTTTGGATTGGAGTAATATAAATATGCACAGAAAGAAACTCTAATTCCCCAGAAAAGGAAATAATTCTCTCTCTTTTTCTTGCCTCTTTTCAAATGTTTGAAGAGGTCTAAATATGTTTCTGGTCCATTTCTTCAGCAATGAAATGGAGCCTGCCTTTCACTGCTTTTGCCTATCCTCCGCTCTGCAGTGGGGAACACCTGGCTCAGTCTGGGAGGGTTTGAGCTCTCAGTGGCCTCCTGCACATCTGGGACTTGCACCAGAACAGTTGGAAATGTAATGGCAGTGCTGATGATGTATCAGCTTTACAGGAGCTTACCTAGGAGCTCCCAGCTCAAGACAGACTCTCAACCTATCAGCATCATATAAATTGGAGTGAAACCTTTAGAAACCTTAATATGTAAAGATTAGGTAATGCCTGGTGCTTATTCTCTTGGGATGCAGCACGTATCTTCAGATCTGCTCRCTTCATTTAGCAAAAATGAAAATGCTGCATTTTTCGCTGTTGAGTGTAGTGCAATAGCAAAGCCAAGGGGCTTTGCCTGTAAATACTAGCCACAGCTAGCTAGGGTGTGGTTTTCAATGATTTAAATACTTATAGAATGCCAGCAGAGGATGAAACAAGGAAGAAGAGGGAAATAAAGGACTTGTTTATTTTGTTTGCTTTAATCTCTGTGGAACTCTTAAATGTAGAGAGCTGTCTCCTCAAAGAGATATTTGGAAATAATTGCATGGTGATGAGAAGTGAGGGGAGGATTCTTACTTTTTTTTTTTTTTTTTTGTTATTATTCAAAAGGTTTGAATTACTAACAATTCTTTTCCAGCACTCATTCAGACCTAATAAACTTTCTGGTCTGTAGAAATGGTCAGCACCCTCAACTCCAAAAGGAGAAGCTCTTCTCAAAACACTCAAGCAGATGATTTCTTGAAGAGCCTGAGCAGGCTGTGCAGATTGCTTCTGCTGTGCTGTTGTACTGTTCCTCTTTCCTACAGAATTATCCCATGACAAACATGTTGTGCTTCCTTGATGCTACAACCTATACAGCAGCTGTACCAAATCAGGTTTGGCCATGGTGCTTATCTGGTGTTACGGATGGCTTTTCTTGTCTTTATTTCCCATGATTGCTCTTAGCATCTCTGAACTTAAGCTAGCCTAAGCATTAAATTTAGCCCGATGGATTTACAAAATTAGAATACACAGCAAAGATGAATGAATTTTACTTAAAATATAGCAAATCATTATTTTTCTCATTACAGAACATGCTGGTGGCAAAAAGCTGGTGGGTTCTGTAAGACTTCCTGCAAAGAAGGTCTTTCACTCTTCCCCTTCTCTCCTTTTGTCAGCCTGGCACATCTGCGCTAGGTATCGGCACTTGTATTCAGAAGGTGAAAGAGGACCACAACTAAGTACATTATCATCTAAGAAATCTCCAGATCTTATCAGATCTTACACTCCATCCTGGCTACTCTTTTCATGCTCTATTTTGACTGTTAGCCTGTTCAATTTTTATTTAAGATTGAATTTGCTGCAGTTCTTGGGCTTCTAGCACTTGAAGCTGCTGTTGTGAAATGGCGTAGAGGTAGACAGCAGAGAGTCTCTCTATTCTTTTTTATAAATTCCTTGTGAAATCTCCAAATTTGTGCTTCTGARAAGAGTAACCCTTTATATACTCCAATGTGTACTCAGTGCTGCAATGTAGATACATTCGCACAGCTGAAAACGGAGATTTGATCCTGCTTTTCATGGAGGTGAGGGGAAAAGGCCCAGAGAGGTGGTGGCTTTACCATGTCTCAGGGTGTCTGAATGCTGTGAGGAGAAAGTAATATAATATATATCTGAAAATGCAACCACTTACCATCATCTTTTCATACAAATTCCACATTACAGGCCAGATTGATTCACTGTTGAYATAAGCAGATGCAAATCTAATGAGGTCACTGCAGTTACTTCTACTTAGGCCAGAGGTGAATTTGTCCCTATTTTTGGAATATGCTGGTCTCATGCTACAGAACTGATGCACTGTATCATGTCAAAATCATTTTCAACGATGGCTCAGTGCCATTGGCAGACTGACATGAGGCATCATGTCAAACATCTGCCCAGTAACGGTTCCCTTCTGCTTTTTGACATGATGTATCATGCCCCGGTTTTGCACCTTAAGGCATACAAAAGGAATCACTGCAGGATCTCAAATAATGAGAAATGTGCACTAATTGAGCATCCGAGCCCTGGCATCCTGTAGGACCGTTCTATCTCTTTCAGGATGTCCATCAACCTGCTCACTTCATGAGCTTCACTGGGGAATGTTTGCTAATGTACTCCACCTCAGAACATTGTCCTGGCATACTGAATGATAAATTATTTGTTATTTTGATCTGATTTTGCTTTAAGGACCATTCCTGCATTTTCTTCACAAACTGATTATTCGCTACTAAGACAAGTTGTTCCTATCTGGGACTTTACAGGGACTTGTTAATATTTAATAAGCAGATAAATAAGCACACTACCAGGGCTTTTTTCTTTTCTTTTTTTTTTTCTTTCTTTTTTTTTCCCCTCTCCTACTTCAGCCAGAACGACGGTGCTAAACAACATCTTCCCTAAAACAGGAAACATGTTTCCCAATCCTCGGCAGCGAGCAGCGTGGCTTCTTCCCTGAGAAGATCTGTGAGAGTGGATAGCAGCCAGTTGTCCAAATGCGAAGGGGCTGCGTGCCAGGAGACTGGGCGGCCGGAGGAATGCCGGAACAGAGCTGTGCCTTACGCTCCGCTGCGAAAACGGCCAGGTCGGAATCAGGCACGTATCCAGGAACAGCGAGCTGCCGAAGGGGGTACTTCTTCCTGAGAAGCGACAGCCTCCAGCTCCCGCAAATTTCTTCTTGGTGTCATGGTAGGAAATGAGGGGAAGGAGATTTCTGAAATTAACAGGGCCCCGCTCAACTGGAGATCTGTAGAAAGCCACCAGCACTTGGATTTTCTGTTTCCCCCAAGAAATCGTTCGGAAGCCCAGGCKCTCGGTATAGCAAAGTGAGCATTGCACATAGGACATCCTTGCTGGAACCTGTGCCCGGTGGCAGAGGTTGATACATGCACAGAATCCACTGAGGCATCTGCACAAATGCAACCTCTTGAAAAAAAATTATCAAAGCTCTTAAAAAGAAAAAAAGAAAGAAAGAGAGAAAAGAAAGGTATATACCTACCTAAAATCTGCATGCTCTAAACTACAAAATCAAAATGTGTCTACATTTTTTTTAAAGGTTTACAGACAAATGTTTGCAGAAATGCTTTCTAAAAAGAGGGATTCCTACAGAGGTCAGACAAAATTGTTTTAACCTTGTGTATTTCTCTAACTGTTCTGGCAGAGAGGGTGTGCATGCGATAACATGTTTAGAAAGGAAAAGCGGGAAAGGAAAGAGTATAAATTTAGGATTTTTGATGAAAGGCTTCCTCAAGATTTTTACTAATAAATGCAGGTAAATGTCTTCATTTATTTTTCTGGAAAAGAKACTTGAAATAATTCCTTTTAAGCAAAATAAGAGGAGCAAATTGGTGGAGGAGTTGCAAGGCTTGTAAGTGGATCATTCTAGCAAGCCATCCACTTAGTCCTTTCCATGCGAGAACTGGTATCGCCTGCAACTGCTGGGCAGCAGAAGGGCTGCTCCCTGGCAAATATGTGTGTACAGAGGTAGGCCATTAATTTATTTGAGTAGGACTGGAGCCATTTCAACCAGATCCTGCTTTTCCGCATATTTTTCAAACAGAGTTGCGCTGATTTTTTTTTTTTTTCAAGTTTGTGGAGTGCAGTGAGGAGGAAGGGGTTTGCGGTCAGTGCATTCCGAGTGCATCCAGCTTGCCTTGGGTTTTTCCTTCTTCCTGGCTGAGTGTCCAGGCAGCGCTAGGATCCATCGGGATGCACAGCGCTAAGGATGCCCGTGACACTCAATATGGAAAAGTTGCCGAGCCCCCGGTGTCGCGTTTGCAGCGGGAGTGAGGCTCATGGAAGTGAAAGCAAGATCCGAAACGCTTCCCATTCCCAGCGCGCTGCCACAAGCGCTAGAGGGGGGCAAAAAAA
>NW_020454095.1:1144789-1156202 GCF_003342845.1 Nothoprocta perdicaria
AAAAAAAAAAAAAAAGAAAAAAGTGAATCAGGAAATTCTTATCGGGCTGACAGCATTTTTAGACTATGCAGTGCGTGGGTGAAGTGGGACTAATATTGGCTTGGCCCTAATGTAGTCATCTGAGAATACATTTTTTGGTTGTTGCTGCATTCCATAAGGTTTTATCATTATTATCCATGAAGATTGTTTTCGCCGTACATGGGAAGTGACCCCTAATATCAACTTGCCTGGGAGACACGAATATGGGCTCAAACATTAAAATTCCTATCTCATGTTATTGTTTTTTTTCTTATTGTTGGGAGGAAGAGCTTTCGCAGCAGTGATACTGAGGCTGACTTTTCAAGGTTGCTCACGTTGCTCACTGTAAACACAGACACCAGGAAGCCTGGCAGTTTTGCCTGCTGCAGCGTGCCTTAGTTATTATTTCTTCTCTAATCTAGGTCACAGCTTGCAGAACATTCAACTTAGTAATTTTATTTATAAACTGCTTTTCAAATATTTCAAAGTCCTTTTGGTAGCCTGGTTCATTTGGCAGGGGAGGAACTTGAGGGTRATTTTGCCCATTTACTTAAGAGATGGAGAAGTAGAAAAGCACCACTGAAACTTTGGTGGACTTTTTGTCACTTTACTGTGTGGGTAATTGAACCTATTTCTCCTCCAGTTTTGGGGGATTAAACACCTAGTGCTTGAAAATATATTAAATAATCATTAGCTGCTCTGTTATACACARGTGTGCAGTGGCTTTTTTATTTTTAAACAGAATTTTGAAATTTCCTCATTGGGTGTGAGCAGCACTATATATACATGAAATGTCCCCAGAGCATCCTTGTGATAGCAATTCCTTGAAATTTCTTTTTAAATAAACTGAGCTCTTGTAAGTTGTGTTGTTTGTGAAAAGTGGGTGTGCATGTGTGAGGCAAGAATCCTAGCTCGGCTGAGCCAATACAGCTTATGACATGTGGCCAGTACAATATATTATGTTACCTCCAAAAAAAACTACCAAACCCCACCATCCCACATCTAATGACAATTTATTTTAGTTAATCCTCCTTGAACTAGCTTTCCTCAAATATTTGAAGCTGAGGGATCTTCACAAACCAGTCAGGCTGGAAAATGGAGCCGTTGCCGTTTTCCGACGGCTGAGAATGTAGCACCCTGCAATTCTGGCAGCTGCAAACTTCAGAGCAGTTTGTGAATATGCTCTGAGATCCAATCCTGGAAAAAAAATAAATATAAAATAAACATAAAATAAACTTCTAATTTATCAGTGGAGCGATTTGTTGTTTGGAAAACATTTGACATTATGCAAGTTGCTCTGTTTCTTCAAAGTTTTTCTGTCAAGGATATTTAATCAAGTGGTAAAGAGCCTAAGAAAGGAGGAAGAAGAATCTGTTGCCAGATTTTTATTTCCTCTTACACATGTGTTCAACATGTAAAACTCCCCTGCGTTCTTCATAAGGATGATGACCATTTTAAAGAATGCTCCCCTTTGCTGGAATGAATACTATGATTAAAAAAATAACAATGGGGGAACATGAATTAATGGAATGTCTTAAAAATAAAACYCTATAGTGGAGCCAACGCAGTGGAGCTCGTCCTTAAAATATCTGAGGACACCGTCGTGATATTTTTCAGAGTTGTGTAGTCTGTTGTTTGTCAATCTCCAGTAAAATGATCTGTCTCCTTAGACAAAAAAGCACTTCAGATTTGGACTTCTGTCGCTTTTCCCGTTCAATCTGGGGAACTGTAGGTATGTTATTTCAGCCAAAGCCTACGCATGGAGATAGATGGGTCTTTAAGTAATAAAGCTGTGTTGCACACCACATGTTTACGGCAGCCTTGGGTAGTAGGTGTAGCTTTTAAAGAGCTAAGCTGGGTCCTCAGCGGGTGCAGGTGCCAATGTTATGGGTCACCGTGTCCCCCCGGAGATGCAACCTGCTTGTGCTTGGTCAGGGTGCGAGCTGTCAGCTGGCTCCAGAGATGTCCATTTGCAGGCAGCCGGCACCGCCTCTCGCCTCTGTGGCTGTGACGTTTGGAACYGGCACCCCCCATTTGACCTAACAGGTCTTGGGTTAAGCGATGGACTAGCGCACGCCTAGCGCGTGCAGAAGTGAGACTTGTAGGAATGGTCCATCGGGCCCCCTTAGAAGAGTTCCCCTACCCTAAAGCTGCTTCCACCTTTCTGTGTGTGTCGTTCCCATTGCCTTCAAATCAGCGCAGAACTGATTTTCCACTGTGTAGCAAGCCAGGAATTTTGCCACCATAGCTTTTCAACAGTCCATAGCCAAGAAAGAACTTGCTGGCAAATTAATTTAGGTAGGATTTCTTAAAAGGGTATAGGGGGCTGGAGCCTGAATTCCTATTGAATGTTAATGGCAGCTGAGGCTTAGCACCTTAGATGTTTCAGATTGCTGACGTGTAGGGTATTTGCAGAGGGAAGTAAGGGGAAGGTGGATGTACTTGCTCACATGGTATCAGAAGGAAAATGGGGTGCAAACCTAATTCTGCTGATAGACTGGGGTTACCATTTTCACTGTCTAAAATATGGAGCAAATGCCTGGTAGTGTTAACAATGCGATCATGTTTAATAAGGAGTCATGCTTGCAAGAATATACAACCCTGCAGAACAGTGAAATTAAAACTCAGCTCATTGCTCTCCTGAAGGGCTCTGAAGCTGTTCTAGTAAGTTTTGAGTTTCCTGAGGGTTGAGAGAGGAAYGGGTGTAACAGATCTTCCCACTGCAGGAGTCTCTGGAAGCACTTAATCTGTGAAGAATCCTAATTTATTTTTGGTGCACAARGAAGACAGTGATAGCATGTCCTACCCTATCAATCTAGATTTAGCAAGCTGCGGAGTAGAGGCAAAGGTAGGATTGAACCTGTCTCTCTAACACCTAAGCTGAAAACCTTTTAATGGGAAGTTACAGTAAATAGTAGTTTTGGAATTTCTCCATGGTATGTAGATGTAGAGAGCTGAGCCAAACACTGTCCTTGCTAAATCAGTCTTGCACAAGGAGTTGTGATATGCTCAAGTCAGACTTACTGCTGGCAGTGCTGTAGACAGACTTTTTCCAGATAAGGGCTTGTCTTCATTAGAAAATTAGGTCACTGACTTGACTCTTCCTCCCAAACTAATAGCTTTTCAGACAAGGACAAGTTGTGTTTAACACTATGTCAGATGGCTGTGGCTAAACCCTCGTTTCAAGTGCTGTATTCTAGTAAAGCTCTCTGTGCAAAGCRTTCACAACTTTTAGGATGGGCTTGTATTACTAATGCTGAAAGACACTGTGTGCGAGTGGCATTCCTCAGTGTCTAACACTGCAGAGGATGTCTTCACATTTAGTTTTTGCATTTTGGATGCCCCCTCGAGGTTTTTCCGAAGCTTGAGGGGTGCCCTAATACTGTCTTCACCAGAAATTAAATCAGACCTGTATACTTCATGGCATGAAAAACCTGGATTAAGTCTTACTCTGTTTTTGTTTTTCTTTCGCTTGTGAGACCCTGCTGATATAGAAAGAAAAAAGAAAAGGAAAAAAAAGTAGTCGGCTTTATTTTGCTCTTCTGATTGGATCCAAGCACTATTTGATCGTCCTCTAGCTACATGGAAACAAAGCTTTAGGCTTTAACAGTATTCCTCCATTTAGAAGGAGCATGAAAAATGTTGTGTAAATTCTTTCTTCCTCTGCCTCCTCCTTCCCTCAGCAGCGCAGTCCAGGCGCTGTCGTCTCCAGTGCTGCAAATCCAGCCCCTCACCTAAAAGGAGGTGTTGAGCTTTGCTCTGTGCTTGCTCTTTAGCAAGGCTCAAAGGTAGCATTTCGTGTTCCCAAGGCATGCAGTAAATACAGCTCTCAGGCCTGGCATTCCAGTCTGCAACTGCTTGAATTTGTCGTCTTTCTTGAATACTTCCAGTGTTATCAATAGGAGCTTGCTCGACCGGCACTTTCACAAACGGAGGGGCTGTCCGTGTTTTGCCTAGAGTTTGTTACTGAAATTCCTTCTCAGAAGCTTATGTCAAACGACAGTTTTTTTCTCGGGGTAGGATCATATAGTGTTTCCTCACTGCAGTTATTCTTTATTTTCGATTCCTGTTCTTTCTCTCATAATGGAAAATCTGTAACAGGTGGCCACAGACACACCAGACTTTCATGCTTGGGAGCGTAAAGGACCATATGCTGTATGATGGCATGTATGGAGATAGTAACTTGTAGGAGTAGGCAACCAACTGATACGTAAAGTAGGAGCTGACTTGAATTTTCAGTCCTAACTTTACTAAACGGAAATTTTCTCCCATCTCAACTGTGCTTAGTGTCTTTGTTTGGCTGTCTACTAGCTGGTTTCAGCTGGAAGTGAAATTTTTTCAATTTATGA
Source organism: Nothoprocta perdicaria (assembly GCF_003342845.1). Taxonomy (NCBI): domain Eukaryota; kingdom Metazoa; phylum Chordata; class Aves; order Tinamiformes; family Tinamidae; genus Nothoprocta; species Nothoprocta perdicaria. The sequence goes on from NW_020454095.1 coordinate 1,149,157, forward strand.
GAAGAATGTTCTGACATTTTTACCAGACACCATGAGTGAAATCCGGGACCCTTGAAGTCAATTGGACTTTTGCCATTGGCTTTAATGTGGCCAGGATTTCACTGCATGAGAACAGTTTTGCTTGGTTCTGGACAGGATATGTCAGAAAATAACAGYGATCTTCAAGACAAGGGTTTTGTGTGAGATTTTGGACCACATTCTTTGTTGGTGTAAAAGATTTGAGTGATCTTTTTTTAATTCCAGAAGAGAGGATGATCATGCTTATCCAATATAAGCCTTCATTTTTTAATGTTCCATTATTAGTGACTTGCTATTGGYCTTTGGGTTCTTCAGGCTATTTACAATTAAGATTTAAAATCCTTGTTTGGAAGATRTTGTTTGCGAATATATGGAATAACAGCAATAATGTTGGGTGTTAACTGAGTGTAGCCTATGCTACATAGCTTAATTTGCTTGGTGGAACTACCAGTCATTCTTTAGCTACGAACTTACTTTCCTCCTCCCCGCTGTGTATTATCTAATTTGATATCAGGTGCCCTCATGCTTGAATTGCCCATTTCGCTACCCGATTTTCAGTGCGTTAATCTGAATTCTAGTTCTATGTTCTGGGCCTTTGCCAAAATGTGATAATTTTATGATGATGATTATGACTCCCCTGCTACCCCTACTCCTGGAGACAGCTTGACTTTAGTCCTTAGCTGTTAAAGAAAAGAGAGGAAGAAATCATGAGTGCATGGAAATACTGGAAATCTGAACAGAATCATGAAATACATTGTGTTCAGTCAGAACATGCTCATTTTATGTAGAGACATTATAGACAGTGCTGGCTGCTTAAATGTATGCCAGAACTGTTCATGTAAGAAAAGYGCAAGCGAAAAGGGGCTAAGCCAGATTAGTTATAAGAAACCTAAGCTCTTTCCCCCCCACAATGAATTCATTTAGCAGTTGATCATCGCACATACTTTTCCACTCACACAAGTGCAGTCGGAAATGCTTATGAGAAGATCACTCTTAAGGTCAGAAGCAGCAGCCCAAAATTTGCATGCAGGCAGAGGTATTTTAAGGGGCAACGGGAAGAAAACAGTGATTTATATTAAGGGATGTGTGCATTGGAAATGACATATACTGTATAGACAGGGAAAACTTAAGTTGCTGTTTATCTCATTGTAACTTGTTATTTAACAAACTGTATAATTATAGAGGAAAAAATCAGTGATAGTTTCTTCCTATAATAGAAATTACAGCGATATGTGTCTCATCATAAGCCTGATGCAGTTTTGAAAAATCTTTTAATTTACAAGTCTTAAAAAAAAACTTGGAAAACATAGCTTTTCACTATAAATAATTACAGYGTGTACAGAAAGGCTTGTACTTGTCTGTCAATACTACCTTTCAGTCTGTCAGTACTACCTCTCCTGTTTTTGAAAACGGAGCAAGTGTTCTGAGTATGTTGTAATGACTCGCATGGACTGGATGGATGGAGGTAGGGACACAAGCTGAAATGGAAAATGAATTAGATTCTTAGGCAGTGGAAGGGGGAACATTCCTGCACAGAGAAGCGACTCTGGAGATAAGTTTTAATTTCCTGAGCTCCAGTCTCTATATAGGAATATTGAAAGACTTCCTTCCTGATAACCAACTCAAGCCAGGGGCTATATTAAAGGATGTGTTTCTGTATATAATTGTGTGCTTGTATATTTATTTGCATACTTGCAGTGTAAATACAAGTAGTATATCTTTAATGATAGAAATCAAGTTTTAAAGTGTGTTATGTATATTATGGGTATATAGCCATGCATCTGAGATGTCCAAATACATCAATATCTATTTAGACTTCTTTCATGACTTGTCTCTTAAAAAAATAAGAAAAAAAAAAGTGTTTTTAAGTGGAACTTAGTAATCATGTCAGGAGAAAATATTAGAAACATTTTTTTTCCTTTAGAGAAGACACAAAGCATTTGAAAAATATATTCTCTATGTCACCTCAAGTCCTACATTTTCAGAAAATTAATTCATAGCTTCAAAATGTGCTTTCACATTAGCAATTAATTTCTAGCAATTGTTCTTAATTTGCTTAACTTTGTGAATCCCACAGTTTTYCTTTATGTGTTTTTGAATGCTCAGATAAAACCATATGTCTAAAATACATAATGCCATGCTAAGCAGAGCTACAGGACAACTTTTCTTTGTACAGTGTTTGAATGCACTTTAGATCTTGAAAATTATAAAATAAAATAACTTACATCCCTCACCACATTTTGTACAACAGAATCAGAGTTAAAATTATTACTGAACCATCATTTTTTATCAATTAATCCAGTGTAATTTTAGGAGTATCACTTAATTTCTCTGAGCTTTTAGTATTATAGGTTTTAATTTTACTTGAAAGTTTGGAGAGATGTCTATTTTATCTATTTTTTCTAATAACCATTCATAAGAATTAGCTCCAGAGTTTCTTTTTCATAGTACGATGAGGCAACTGTGTGTGATGGTGTGTTCTTAAATAATTTTAAAAAGCACAGAATGTGAATATATCTGTGGTATACAGGATGATAAAATGATTTCCAATTATTTCTAAATCAAACTAGCTTTTTTATTATCTAAATGGAACTTTATAGACTATGTAGCCATTCAACTTGATCTGTACAACAACTTTAGAAAAAAAGGAAGAAAATGGTAAACTTAAAGAGATTCTGATGGCGCTAAAGTGTTGCCAAGCAAATCATAGAAGATGAGTCAAACTGTAATTCTAAAGAAAAGCTATGATATGTGCTGTTTTGGGGTTGCTGAAGCTGTTTGTGTGTAAAGTCAGCTGTGGAAATGGCTAGCTAGCTAAAAGCTGTGATTCCTGCAGCCTGGCTGTTGTGGGGAGCTTTCTTTTTTTTTTCTTCTGTGAAAACAGTTGTAAAGTGGAACATCTGAAAAATATGTTCCATGCAAAATGGATCTTCACACACATTTATTTTGACATTTAGGTTTGATTTGAGAGAGAGAGAGAGAGAAGATTCTGAAATAGCCTTTTGCAGATGGCTTGTGCTGATTTTATTATTTTTTAAAAATGCTTCTCTGCATTTTTGGTTTGGTGATTTTTTTTTTTGTATGTGTTTGTAGACTTGTCAGTTCCTTTGTTCCCAGATCACATCTCTGATTACTTCTGACATGCATTTTTGTCCTTTCTCCCATAAACTTTTTTCTTTTTTTTTCTTCTTTTTTTCTTTTAAAACATGCACATACATGTCCTCCAAACCCAGTCGAAGATACAGTTTCTCATGATGATTTTTTTTCCTGTAAATGACATACTTTGTGTTATATGAATTTTTATAATACAGCAGAAGACTTTCCAGAAAGCCTTCTCTCACCTCGACTTGTGTGGCATTGCTGTGCCTTTGGCAATAAGTAGGTAGGTGTTGGGGGGTCAGAGACCTATGTACCCTCAGCAATGGGAGCATGGGTAGCAAAAACCAGTCACTGCTCTTCTACATGTGTGAAATACAGGCAGTATCTGGCCTGAGCCTTCCACAGGGCTCAGCTCAAGCTTTGTAGTCTCCACTGATGGGAATATCCTTTCCAGGTGGGAGACAGGAATGAATTGCTAGAGTCTGACTGTTCTCTTTTGAAGATATTGAGCGAAAGCAGTTGCCATTAAGTTAATTGTGGTTGTGAAATGTGTCTGAGAATGAGGTCTGTCCATGTGTGAAGAGTAAAAACTAGGCAGCACTGGTAAGCTCTTCGTCAGACCTTTGTGCAAAACATTCCTGTGTTCCAACTTTACTTTTGAAATGAATATTCAATGTATTCAGATATTTTTCTTTACAGAAAACAGATGTTGTGTTTCCATTGAATGCCACTAGTGATACATCTCTTATTTGTTTTGTTTTTAATCCCAGAAGAAGTTAGCTATATACAACAAGATGCAGGAGTCCCTGGAAGTGACCCTTCCCAGCAAGCAAGAGGAAGATGAGAAAGACCAGCCTGCTGAGATGGAGTACCTTAACTCTCGCTGCGTCCTTTTCACTTACTTCCATGGAGATATTGGTTCAGTAGTGGATGAACACTTCTCAAGAGCTTTGAGCCAAGCCAGTAGCTTCAGTCCAGAAACTGCCCTTTCAAAGAGCAAGGCAGGGCTAAGTCCTCTATGGAGAGGTAAGATGAGCAGTAACTTGTTCTAGTGTACTTAATCTGCTTTGTGGTAACATGGGTTGCATTGCAGGTAAGATTTTACCTCTGTGAAGATGGAAAAATCTCCCCAAATGTGAAAGAAATGAGGAGCTTCTTGGGGTTGACTGTCTGAAATGTTGAATAGTGAAAGATGCCACTTTCACTGTGGCAGAAATGAAAGCCAGAAGTGGAAGAAGCAATAGCAAGAAGTTGTTTCCCATAGCCAGTGGCTCGTCTGAGGCCTGGAGAGAACAGATACAGCTCATATGGCTGCACAAACATCTCTTGCAAGGTCTTGGGCACATTTTCAATGAAATTTGGCCTCTGAGGCAATAAGGAAACTGATTGGGATGCTAGTGTTGAAGAAGGGAAACACAGGCAGCCCTCTTGGATAACTCTGCCAGGTGATTAAAATTCATCTGTAGCTGGCTTTCCAATCTGGGAGGATCAAGCACAGGCTGCCGTAGGCTTGGGGACAACACCTGGCCTGTTTGGCTGTGGTGAGCTGCAGGCCATGATCACCATTACTGACTTACCATATGTAAAAGGARGGTAATAATACACTACTACTTAGCAGGCAGTAGAAATGTAGCAGGCCCTGTGATGCTAGGCATTTGAATACCAATGTAATGTTTGTATCTCATAATGAATATAAGCATTATGAATGTAGTAAGAGACCTTGACAGATAAACCTTACTAGATAAACCTTATGGTTAAAACTTCAAAACTGGTAGTCACCAAGAAAGCGCACCACTAAGACTATTTCCATTTTGTTGAATGTAATATTCAATACAGCTATGGTTTGAAGGTCTGTGTTAATTCTAATAATCTCTATACGTGGGCTGAATGCTGACAAGAGATCTGTGAACTAAGTATAAAGAGTAATGGTGTTGCATCGAGTTGAGTTAGTGAGATACAGTGAGGATCCTTGCAGGAGTAGTAGTTTCCTAACTAATGGTGCTGGGGTGAGAGCTTATTGATGACAATCACAGGCACCAAAAAAAAGGAAGACTTTTGGATACTGCTATGAAGAGAAAAATAACACAGGAGGACTTGCTTTCCAGAAGGATGATGACAACTCTGAGGAAGTTTAAGCAAAGGTCAGCACAAGTGGCTGGGGAGCTAGAGGAATTTATGGCTTCAGCTGAGACCATTAATGTTAATGGGAAACTTTTCGTAGAGGCGACTGAGGGCAGGATTGAACCTATGCTTTCTAAAAGAGGTTGGAGCATTTATAAATGGCCTAGACAGGCTATAAATGTTTTAGAGACGGGATCAAGACGGTCACTAGAGAGCAGTGCCTACAGAGAAGCCGCTTCACTGAGGTTTCAGACATGCTGTTCTCTGCGAGGGATCTTCTCCATGGCCTCAGACATTCCCCGCTGTTTTTTTCCCGACTCTCCCTGTCATTGCAGAGCCCTCCCCAGAGGAGCCTGCGAGGGCCCAGGGTAGCCTGGTGTAAGGATGTCTCATCCTTTGCTGGCCTCACCCRGAGTGCCCATGCCATGAGAGTGCAGTGCAGTGGAGGTCTGCATGTCCTAGAAGCGTTCCTGGAATAAAGTAACAGGATATGCCTGCCCTCTGCCGTTGTTGCACCTGCTGGAGTGGTGTAAAAATCCCGGGGGAGGCTGCCGGGAAGGGCTGCTTGATCCTGCAATGTGAACTCTGAGAAAGCTGAGAGTATTTGTTTCTCAGGAGAAGAGAAGCTGGAAGGAGTCTTATGCTCATGTGAGTTTCTCAAACATGTCCACTGGAAGAAGTGGAGAAAGTTATATTAAATGTCACACTTCTCTGCTTCATTTATGGTTGTCAAAAGATGTTCAGTTACAGTAAGTACCTATGAATTTCTGTCACCCTACTTGAAGACATTAGCTTGGAGACCCTTCAGTGAATGATGTTCATGGATGGCCTGAATTTCTGTCAACAAATTATTCAAGGAACAATTAAAAAATGAGGCTTTGCACTTGCAGTAGCTGTTTGGGAAGACAAAATAGGAAGGGAGGGGAAACAGACTGRCTATTCAGTTCATTGCATTCTCCCTCCTTTACCGTGAAAGGAAAGATAGCAATATCATCTGTTTTTTTTATCTGAATTTTTTAATTATCATGATGGAAAAATAAACTATAATTTCATCATAAAGATAAAGTGGGGTTTTTTTTATTATGTTCTGGTACTGAAGACTTTTGCAGGGGCTATACTTTGAATTCAATATTATCTTAGTGGTATTTTTATCAAAAGGGTTTTCCTAGTTGAGAATTTTTGTTTCCCTACTCACCCTCACCCACTGTCCCCTCCACGTTACTGAAAAGTATCATTGCACTACAGAAAATTCCATACATTGTCATCTTTATAGCATGTGGGCTTTGGCATGTTTTCAGTGCATGTTGGCCAGACACTGTTAACATTTTCGTAAGTCACCACTTTGTGGTATCTGAGATACTGACATCCCCCTGCCTCCCTGTACTTAGAATAGAAAATTGTGGTGACTGTAGTATCTGCCTTGACAAACAGTTTTTGCTACATTTTCTTTGTCCCACCCTCAGAAACCAGTGGAAGCTCTTTAGTTTTCTTTATCTAGAAAATTGTTGAAACCGTGCTTCTTCCTTATTATTTAGAGGACAGGCTTCTGACATGGCAATATTTGTAAAGACCATTGGCTTTACTCACTGTTTGAAAGGTAGAGGTGAAAGGAGCACCTTTAGATAGGGTGTGAATGGATGGTAGCTTAGGGTTGTGATTCAATGCAGAGACACTTTTTGTTGTTGATGTTGTTGCACACCTAATGGTCCATAGCATCCAGCCTCTGGGTGGATGAAGGTTTCTTGCTCATTGAGTGGTTGTCAATGGTGCGGAGTCCAGCTGGAGGCCTGTACTTAGTGGTGTCCCCC
>NW_020454095.1:1157877-1163676 GCF_003342845.1 Nothoprocta perdicaria
AAAAAAAAAAAAAAAAAAAAAGCAGCAACCTTTGCAACCTTTCAGCTCTGTTGGAAGCAGTTTAGCCTAAAGATAACTTTTCTACTTTTGTCTGTAATTGTTTCCTGAAGACACTTCCAATATTAGAAGTTAATCAGGCTCAGTAAACTGCCTAAATCAAAGACAACTGGTGCATGGAAAAAAATCTCCGTTGTTTTAATGGATTCTGAAATAGACACGCAAGCGTCCTAACGATGCAGCCAGAGAAAAAAATTTTACAGTTTTTGTGTTTCCAAAATATTTTTGTTTAAAGTAAGCAAAGTTCAGAGGCAGGAGTGTTTGAAGAATCTGTTTATTCTCAATGATGTCTTCACCTAAGTCTCATTCCAGTTGCTTGTTAAACAAAGTAAAACAAAAGGTCACTTAAAAAAAAAATTTGATATAAATATTTTTGTAAATGTTATGTGAGGAACAGAGGATTCCTTGCCTTGTCAAATATTAAACTTCCCTGGCTTTATTTCTCCATAGGCCATTTTTATGACTTTGTTCTTTCATCAGAGGTAAAGTCCCACATTTTTTTGTTTCCATCTTTGACTAGAAAAAAAAAGCTATTTGAGCTGAGACATATTGCATGAAGCAGTACTTTCAAACATCACTTGGCAAGAAAGATGTGAGAGTGAAGATGCTAATGCTTTCCTACACATCAAAAACACTAACCACTCCTTCAGAAGAGGAATTTTTAGAATGCAATTTCATAATGTAGAGGTATTGCAATCCATTTAAATAAAAGTTGAGCTCTAGTTCATAAGAAGCAGCAAAGCTTTTACTCCAGACAATGTTTTTTTTTGAGTTCCTTGAATGGGTCAATTTGTCTGATACTGCAGGGCAACATGATATATTCTATAAGGGACTAGTTTGAGATACATTAGGTATGATCTCTGCCCCATCAAAGCTTGCAGCTGGTTTGAAGGGATGTAGTATTCTGCCATTAGCCAAATGTCTCAGCTTCTGCAGTATGAGCTGGCTGATCATCCTCAGAAGCATTATAGTCAAGACAGCTAAATGGTATATTCTGTTTTCTAAACGGTAGTTCTAGGTCAGGAGTTAGGATCTTCATATTGAAATTACTGAGGAAGCTTGAGTCAATGTACAGAGTACAGAGAAAGACAATCCTKCTTTCTTTTTTTCTTCCTCTTTCTTCATTCAAATGTGTTATTCAGCTTCATTCATACTTCATTTCTCCCCTCTCCTTTCCACCAGAAAGCTCAACAATTTCAAGYCAAAGGAGCAGTTTCCCAACTTCATTTTGGACCAGCTCTTATCAGCCTCCCCCTCCACCATGCTTAAGTGGAGTACACCCTGATTTTCCCGTTACTGCACCCGGCACCTTCCCACCACCAGATCCCAGCAGCTGGCCAGGACACAGCCTTCATCAGACTGCACCACCTCCTCCCCCTGCTGCATCTGAATCCTGGCATTATCCTTTAGCATCTCAGGTGAGCCCTTCGTATGCACACATGCATGACGTGTACATGCATCGCCATCACCCTCATCCACACATGCACCATCACCATCCCAGCTCGCACCGTGACCCACGGTACGGGTCCCTGCTGATGCCTTCAGTACGTGCAGCCAGGATTCCCGCTCCTCAGTGTGACGTGACAAAGACAGATCCCGCTGCTGTCACCAGCGCTACCTCAGCATGGGCTGGAGCCTTTCATGGGACGGTGGACATTGTGCCAAGTTTTGGATTTGACACAGGTAAGATGGTTTGATTGTATCTGTGGCTTGTTTTAACGGGACATATTTGAGCAAAGAAGTGGTCTGTCTGTAGCTGAAATACATCTTGTCCTCAGAGCTTTCTCCAAAAAAATTTCCAGGCAGGAATCCTCCCTGAAAATGCTGTCAGGACAGACAAGAACTGTGAAATGTCCAACTCTTGCTGCCTTTTGTTGAGGGACCTTGGTCTTGCATAGCCCCATCAAGCCAATTGTGTTGTAGCTGCATGAAGTCAAACAGGTTGTGACGTGGTATCTGTCTTTGTGTTTTGAATCTTGTGAGAAATGGTTAATTGAACCAGCTGGAAATTGAATTTCCAGCTTGTTCAGCTAGCTCATATATACATTCACCGAAATATAGCTCCAGTGAGGACTGGACTAATAATGAGGATTTCATCCTATTCCTCTAAATTGGAACAGATCAGCAAATCCCCCCTGTTTAATACCCAGGTGTTATTTAGAGAGACTAGAGATGCTGGTTAAGCTGTACTTGCTATCAAAGTGAAATTCGCTGTGTAGGCTCTAGGCAGATGTTTCTAAATTAGATTCATTTTACTGTGCTTTCTATAGCCCTATGACAGCCTCCACAAACTATATCTGTAGTATTATAGGCAGACTTTGATTTGCAGGCCACTGTCTTACTATCTGGTGTTAGGAGTGGTGTAGCAAYCCTCATTGTTTTACAGACTTCTTTGTACAGGTCATGGGTGACTGTTTTTATCCAGTGTGTCCRTCCTAAAGCTCCTCTGCCGCTGCTTGGTATTTATCTGACCAACAGCAATTCTTGGAGGTTATTACTTCTTCAACACTTTTCGTTACTTTATTAAGAAAATTGTTATATTTGCATCTTTTCTTCCTTTTCCTTAAGATATATTAGTTTGTCTTCTTGAWAACTCTCACTAACTTCCATTTGTGAGAGTCACATGCTTACTTTGGTATGCAGGGGAGCAAAAACAAGATGGAGAAAAGATGCTGTTTCTTGAATCTGAAATAATATGAACCTAGAACCCAGTTATTACTATACTAGTCCAGTACAGATCTCTCATCTCTGGAATGGCAGCTGAGAACCATTAATCTCTTCTAAGTGCTACACCATTTGCTGCCTCAAGAAATTATKAAAAAGCATAGTAAAGTTCGTAATATTGATTTTTTATCTATTAACATCTCCAGCTGTGCAGATGATATAAGAGGAATTACACTTTATGCTTTTGGGTATAAAATGATAGTCTGCCAAGACTGGAAAATAAGGTTTTGTTCTTCTGACAAGTTCTGTGATGGAAGGGCATAACTTTGTTATGCCATCAGTGCTGATAGATGGGACCAGCCCAATGGTTTAACAGTAACCCAAGCAGTCCAGTGCCAGAGCTCTGATATTTGCCTTGCCTTTCTGGGGATGGAACAGGACACTGTGTAAGGGGATTGCTGTTCAGAAAGGTGCTTGTAAGRTGCTACAGTGTGATGCCATGTGAGTGTATGTGCTGCACTGCTGCACTGCTGMAGTGTGCTGCAGTGATTGAGGCTGGATGCAGTGAAACCATCGCATGTCATGGTGGCTGGCGATGCCGTGGGCATGTGCACCCCTACTCTTCCTGGGTGTCCCTTCTGTGCTCTCTTGCTGCTGCAGAGGCTCACTGAAGGACCTTCTCTGAGCTCCCACCTTAGCCCTYCTGAGCTAGGAAGGGTTTAGGACAAGCACTCAGGTGATGGATGTTCTGGGTACAACCTGCCAAGAATGGCAAGTTTATTCACCCCAGGACRCAGGACGCACCCTCAAGTGATGTTGGTCTGGGGACTCTGCAAGTTACCTGGACAGGAGAGAGGTGGCTGCCGAAGGAACAGGCCTGGAGGAACTTGCCTTTTGGAGTTGTCTGTTCGGGTTTAGCCCTCTGTATGTTTTTATTGCTCTGTGTCCATTAAGAGTTGCATATAGTGAGCATTGCTAGTCTCCACACAGAATTTCATTACTTTTGACTCTAATATGGGGTGGCAATCTTGGCAGAGAGGCATAAACTGAAGGGTCTGCAAGAATGTGCTGGCTTTCTCTCTTCAGAGTTGGGCAGGAATGTGGTGGCCAGAAAACTTCAAATCTGGAAGCTTTTGCTCATATCTTCCTGGGGAATAAAGACATCGGCCTTTGGCTTTATCAGTATATCACATTCCATGAGCTTTATATGATTTATATAAGAAAACTCATTTGGTGTACCTCTGGTCACGGCTTTTCAGAGCCCCTCAGATATGCAAAGGATGCTTCTTTTTTTCCTCTTAGTCACATTGAGTCACATTTCTTTTGCTGCTGTCACATGCGATTATGGAAACATTTGCAGAATTCCTCACGCTGAATTACATGCAGTGACAGTGTTGATCACCAGCAGGCTAGCTGTAACTGTACCCGCTTCCAGTTACATTGTTGCATCCCTGCCACGCTAAGCCAAGTATTTGGTCTCAGGAATAGATGATGCTGCATCACTTCRAAGGTTAAGGAGAGGGTCCCCTTGCATACAGACTAGAGTTTAGGGATTTCTCTTTCACATGACACAAGTGAATGGTGGTTTGTGGAGCTAATAAAGTATTGATCTGTCTTGCACATCTGCTTACACTTACATGGCTCAGGTTTAGAGGGATGAGTAGGAATTTAGCTACCTCATTTCCTTCAAATGTGGCTTAATCTCAGCATTGCATGCTGCAAATTAACTCTTCTGGAAGCTCCCATATGGGTACAAGTGGGATTAAAGAAAGTGCTAGCCTAAATCAGAATCTATTAAAACCAGTTATGTTTGTGGCTGCTTGGAAGCAGTGCCTTTCGTGACGCTCAGCTGCCCGGGCTGGAATGCTTGATCTGAAAGTGTGTTGATATAAACACTTGGTGGCCAGAGGGGCTGAATGTGGCCCTCCACACTCTCCACTGGCTCCTCAAGGCCCAGGAAGAGGAGTTAGTCGAATGCAGCAGCACTTTCAGGCTACTTTCCGAGCTGCTGTGGAGAGGAACGTGGAGTAAGTTGCCCTGCTGCTGCTGCTGCCGAGAGTGCTAGGAGGATAGGATATCCTGCCCTGCTGCTGGGCAGATGTGCTGGAAGTGACAGAAGAGGTTTCCTGTAAGCCCAGCACACGAAAAGCAGAGCAGGGGTTTGGTGTATCCGAGGACTGTAATTCTATCAGAAAACTGAAGTTTGCATGTGTTTAATTTAAATTTAGGTGAGGGAAGCGTCATGCCCCAGTTCCTTGTCTAATGAAGAAAGTTCCCTTTTGGAAATGCCTCTGAGTCACTGTGTCACTTTGAATACAGGTTTGAGTAGGCACAGCCTGTTGTCTTCCACAGAGCTATCATATTTTACACATACTACCTATTTGTCCCAGTTTGATGCTTTTGTTAGGTGTGTCTTCAAACCTGTGCTCTRCACACGTGAAAATTATCCATAATGTATCTCAGAGGTGGAGAATTCTGCCTGTGTGGAAATACTGAGTTATATAACAAAAGTAAAGATATTTTAAGAGAAAAATATGTTTGTTTTATCAGCAGACTGCAAGTTAAATCTCTTATAGCCTGGCTGCACTTGGATGCATGTTAGAACTGCATATCCTTGCCATAAAGAAGATGGGAATATAATGAAGAAAAGGCATGGAAAATGTTCAATATTCAGTTCTGTAACTAAGGCAGCTTTAGCTTTTGGACTCTTTTCAGTGGCTGCTTGAGTTTAATTGTTGTACCTTAAACCTCCATCTTACAGTTATTTTGCTTTGTATATCTGTATATCTGTTTGTTTCCCTTCTATTAATCTCTGCCATCAAGCAGATGTCCTCCTAAAAAGATTTTTTTTTTCTTTTTAAGATGGTTTGAATGGTATGAGTTCTTTACATCTCACCTGCTTCCTTTGCATCTTGGTGGCTTTCAGTACTCCCCTGTATCTTTAATGATTTGATACACAGAAGGCTGGCTCTTTTCCTTTTTTCCTTTTCCTTTTCCTTTTCCTTTTCCTTTTCCTTTTCCTTTTCCTTTTCCTTTTCCTTTTCCTTTTCCTTTTCCTTTCCCTTTCCCTTTCCCTTT
>NW_020454095.1:1163811-1292469 GCF_003342845.1 Nothoprocta perdicaria
TTTCCTGTAAGCAAAAGAGGAATAATAAAAATTTTCACCGATTGATTTGAGGCAGCTTTGAAGACAACTAAAGGCATGACTCTGTGAATTATATTGCCAGGAAAGCAAGTAGGTTATGAGCAAAAGGGAGAAATCTTTGCTAAGTGAAGAGCTTTTGACCATGTTTTTATAGTCATATCTTAGTTTGGTAGTGACAGTGCTCTTCTAGTCCAAAGAAATAGGTGCAAGAGTGTGTGGAATAGAGCAGGATGTCACTCAACAGGATTTATCATGCAATACCTGTCATTGTTTGTGCTATATGTTATCAAAGGTGAAGGTAGGTGTATATCTGACTTTCACTCATCTGCCACATCGTTTCCAGATTGCACTTTGCCCTTACCTGTGTTAAGCTAAAGAAAAATGACTAATGTTAAGCTAAAGAGCAAAGACTACAGGACTAACTCTTGGACAGTGTAACTTCTATATCTGGAAATTATCTGGAACAACATCCCTCTAGACATGGACAAGTTACCCCGTGTGCTCTGTGCCCTGCCTATTCACTGCTGAACCCACAAGTGCTTGGGCAGTGCTTGGAAGTGCTCGAATGGACAGATCAAAAATGCTGTCACCTTTTGGATGACGTTAATAGCTTTGTAACGTTACGCTGAAATACTGTTGATCATCATTAGGAAGTTAACTGATAGTACTCATAAAGCAAGGAGCTGGTGGTCAGGTCTAAATCCATCAGGCCTGTTAGAAGGCCTTTGAGAAGAGGGGGGTCCCCACTGGATATCATTATTACTCGATGGAAGATCTGTGCCTAGTACATTTTCCATTTTCACAGGTTAAAGACTGAATGGACATAGGACTACAGTAGTTGCAACAACATTGAAGTCAGTTGTAGTTGCACCTACTCGTGTTAGTGGTGAATTTGGCCCTCAGTTAATGTCAGATCAGGCAGCAAGCACATCATTGTTAGTGCACTATGTGGGTGGACACGTAGAGCAGAACAAAGCTGTCTGTGTAACAATGCTTCTTCGTTCCATGAAATGTAATTAATTTGTTTAGCTCAAATTGTCAAGGGACAGATTTTGAATCAGTGAGGCTCAAGTGCCTTACTGCCTCTTAAGATACACATCTGTACCTCCATTTATTTTTGCTATAATTGATAAAGAATGGACCTTCTTCAGGAAGTTTGATTCACAACTCCTGCTCTGTTGTCTGTATTTTAGGCATACGCCCTGTTGGGTGTAAAGCTATCTAAGATTGAATCCCTCTGGAGCAGAAGAATCCCAAATAATAACACAGGTTCCAAGCCCATAATGCTAAAGCCACAATGCAGCACATTTATTAGATAGTCCTCACATTTTATAAAGGAAAATGTTAGAGAAACTCATAACAAATGCAAGCTGAAAATCATTAATTTTTCCCATGTGGAAGCACTAGCCCTTCTTGGCTAAAAATCTGACACTCTATAGGTGAAATTATTTGGTATTCTTGCTTGCTGCAGGAACATATTCTCTCTCTTCTCTTCAAGGTGAAATGCCATAGAAATTGTGAGATCCTGAAGTGTTACAGACCTTTTAGAAGGAAGATGGGGTCTGGGGTTGGCATCTGTCAGGAAAAGTGATTGTATTCCATACTAGCATATCTACACAGACCTTGCTGGAGGATTTTATCATGCCTTGTCCTTCTTCAAAGAAAGCCAAAAGTAGGAAGCACATAAAGGATTTTATCAGCATTCCTGTACTGCTTGATCCAGTCTAAAATTTAAGTGTGATTTAAGCTTGTCCTATACAAACTGTGGAATTGGGAGTGAGAGTAATGTCACTAACAGATCTACTTAGATAGGAAGAGTGGGTTGGGGGAGTTTTTTGTTTTTAATTGTTTATTCTAACTTTGCATGTGTGGGGAGAAAGGAGGAAAAAACTGTATTGAATTAGTTTTTTTCTTTCCTGAAATCTAGGTCTACAGCATCAGGACAAGAGCAAAGAAACTTCTTGGTTCTGAGGTTCACATATAACTTAAGACCAGCTAGAGCTGAAGTCACCACAGCTGGGAGGGCAATATCCTCGATTCCTTCTGCTTTGGCAAAGGACATGCGATGAAGATGAAGAGCCAACCATGGTTTTGCTATTGAGCCTTTTGTTTCTAAGGCCATTTATGGGTCCCACAGTGTTGAAGAAAAAAAAAATAGCTTTTCTTTCTTTCCTCATTTGAGCCTGCTGCARCTGGTCAACCTGACTCCTTCCTGCTCCTTTAACAGTGTTTTGTTTTGTTCAGCTTGATAATTTTATGAACAGTCTCAATTGTCAGGAAAAAGACTCTGCCTTGACTACAGTGCACCTACTTTCAGGAATACAGTATTTTGTAGCTCTTTGTGCATCTATTTTTGTAGAAATACAGAAAGTTTGGGTAAGGACTGATGGGCTATTTTAGGATGACATATTTTTTTAAAAATATATGTAAAATTGTTAAGTTCTGTTTAAAGAACTTGCTCTCAGAGAAGCACTGGCAAAAAATGTATAAAATGCTATTTTTAGATGTCTGTGATTTGTTTGTGCATTTTGGATTTTTTTGTTTTATTACCTCAAATGTCTATCTTTCCCTATTTTTTTTAAGGAGCTAAGCCTTGCTTGTTTCCACGTTACTAGATGTTCGATATTTTTATCCTTTTGTTCTAGCTTAAGCAAGTATAATTCGCACCTCAAGTTTCATCCAAATATTTTTTCCTACTGGTGTAACATTGTAGCAAGGGTGTCTTTATTTTCTTGCCTCTGAAGATGGCCTTGTGCTGTGCTCGTTGTCAGAAAATTGCATTTAGCCTGGATCAAAGCCTGGGGTTGTAAGAACTGCTTTACCAACCCAGTCGTTCTTTCAGAATGGACCAAATACTTGTATGGATTTAAATGAGACATGAGTTAGGACCTTTCCCATGATCCATTGAAGCTGATGAGCAGAATTTCTTATGGGTTATATTACAGGTCCTTCTGTAGTGATCATTAATATTGGTATACTTGTATTTGAACTCATGATACAGGACCTTCAGCTAAACCATTTCAAGAGTGGTAATTTTTAGTATGAATATTCAGGAAAGAAATGCCAGTTTTATAAAAATGTTTACAACATGTGGAAACAAAAAATTTTTTCTTTTTAACTGGCCTGATCTTTCTGTCATCTGAGTACCTCACAGAAAGCTCTGAAGTTTTCAGCTCTCATTAACTTCAGTAGTTGGTTGTTTAACCTAAGACTTGCTGGGGGCCTCTTGATACCCCATTTACAGCTCTTGAATTTCATAAGGAGTTACACGTGTTCAGTGTGCACAAAAGATGGACTTTGCTGCTGTCTCTGGGTAGGATTCTGAGCTTGGAAACCATGTGGCTACATCTAGCCCCAGCACTCTGCAAGATGTTGGGAAACATCACTTCTGGCCTGGGCCTCAGGTCCCAAGTGCATGATAAGGACTCTAATTGAAGACAGCATGAGCGGGATCCAGCCCTGAATAAGGGCTGTGAGATTGCCCTGAGGAGCCCAGCTCTACAGAAGGCTGGCATGGGTCAGCCTGCATGTCCAAGTCTATTGTCTCAAGCAAGGGGCCACCACGACAGCACATGCTCAGGTGAGGCCGAGTGCAGGATCAGGGCCCAAGATGCCTCATCCTAGCTTTCGCTTGGAAATGTTGCCTTTCTGCTCTATGCACCTCCAGTGAATGAACCTCTTTAGGATCCTTCTGTAATATTTCATAAGGCTTTTGTAACCAGTTATTTCTCTGCTACCACTCTTTTCAGGCATCTCTGTCTAAAAGACAAACCAGCTACATGGGAACCAAGAGCTAACCACATAACTGATAAGGAACAGTTTAATTTTAAGGCAATGAGTATTGTACATGTTGTCTTGTCAGGTGCAGAACACATGGTTCTCTGTGTGAATGGGGAGGGGGAAGAGTTGGGCTGTGCAAGCTGCCGAGATTCAGGCCTCTATCCTGACATTCCTTTATTCCAGGCATTGGGAACTTGACCCAGTGAGATGCTGAACATTCTTCCAGGCCACATGAGATGGCTTGAAGTGCTGGTACTGGAGGCATCAGGATTATAACCCAATTTGGCAAAACCCTTAAGTGCTTATCTCAGTGATTTCAAGTCTGAGATAGCATAAGAGGGCTGACTGGGCTGTGCTTAAATACTGTTAAAAAAAAAAAAAAAAAAAAAAAGGTGATGGTCTGTAGTTTCCTTGCGGGAATGTGGAATTAAATATTTTTTCCATCTTTTAGTTTATTAGCATTTTTTCTTGTCAATGAAATTCACTCTCAATAGAGTCATATATGCTATCACGCTCTCGTGGAGCTATTTTCTCAATTGGTTAATGAATTAGTAATGGAATGGGATAACCATGTGGGAGGGACAGTAGTAAAATCACCCACAAATTTTACTTTAGGAGAGTATACTTCAGGAAATATCTCAAGAATGAGTTCTTGAGATAGGTAAAAATCGGGAATTTCTGTCAGTATTAGAAATAAAAAGTCTGAAGTTTTTTTTTTCCTGGATTTGGCAAAGCTAGAAGGTAAAGATACAAACCATACCAAGAAAAGCAATGAGAAAAGTGCTAATCAAGCTCTCTGACTTCAGGGAGGGAGAGTTTCTGGAGGAAGGAGAGGAAAAGAAAATGCAAATTTTCTTTTTGAGCTGTACTGTGTTTAAGTTCCTGTATAACTCACAAGTCTAGCAAGTGCCATCAGTGCATTTCCTTCCTGTTGGAAAGTTCAGATGATAAAGGACGTTCTCCTGTTCCCAAAAGCTGTTCAAGCAGAATCGGGGCAGGAAAGAACCAGGCCCAAAGTTTGCACTGGAATCCCTTTCTGGGTTGTTTTGTTGGGTTAGTGGGTAGGGGGGATGAGTATTTGGTGAATCTGTTGCCTCTTTCTTCTGTCTCAAGAACTACTGTTACGTGCCCAGTTTCCACTGCTGAATTTGAGTATGCTTAAGGAATTCTACATGCTCTGGAAGACAAGTGCCAACGAAAACCTACTGTTGTGTATATCCATTCATGCACCAGTCAATCGACTTTGAAAGTCAAATAATTTTTCCCTCCCTCCTTAGTAACTAACCTTCCCCTGTACTTAACAAGTGAGCTGAAAATAAAAATTCAAGTCTGTAGCGGTAGTCCTCCTTGTATAGTTTAAAATGTGAAAGRCAGGAAAGAAAAAAATCTCTCCTGTGATAAACTTTTCAGTTGAATTCAGCAGATTTACAGCAGATCTCTGTCTCACACACATTTATATATACACATGCACAAATGTGCTTATGAGAAGCAGATGCTGTGTTGGTATTGTTCTTGAAAGAGGAGGAGAGCACAACGTTGCAGTTATGGCATACTGATGGGAGTGAGAATAAAAGAGAAATGTTAATACTGCTCATGCTTCCACAGATAGGAAAAACAAGCTCTTAAAAGCAGGTCACAAATAAGTCACATATCCTAATGCATTACTAATGAAGTTATTTCATTTTTTATCTGTTGAATTCTACTGCTGCCCCAAGAAAATGGATGAATCATTTTGTGAGAACCTATAAAACATGGTGTACTGTGTCACTATTTCTGGGAAGAAGTGGGGAAATTACTGTTTTATTTTAGGAAACTCTAATGCTGAACTCTTGAAAGTTGTACAGGATTTTGTTTTGTTCCTATTAATGCTGACAAATCTGTTGTCAATTTTTGCATCTTCTGGTTTGAAGAGTCTGGTGGGCTAAACCTGACCAGTTTTTGAAAAGTAGACACTTTTTTTAAAATTYTTTTTTCTGAATGTTTGAGCTGAGCATTCTCATCCTAACTAGTTGATGATGAATAACAGCTAGTACTCACCCAGCAGATTTGGTTTCTGGTTATCTGAACAAGCTACTTTTGGTGATAGTAAAATGGACTTAGTTCAGATTCCTTTTCTCACCAGACACCAACTCGCCTATCACATTATCTGATACCTGTAACACAGTGTAAAAGTCTTCAATGATTGGCAAAGCTCTTTCAGTCTGCTACCTTCTCCTGCTAGAAAATATCTTTTAAAGGATGAACTCTACATATGGTCAATTGACTTGCACCTACCTAACCTTTTTCCTTTCACTCTCCTGTTTATATCTTCCTCTCCTCCTCCTGCAATTCCTTATGTGTATGTGTAAATGTATACATAYGTATACATTTGTATGTATAAATACGCACATACAAATATATGTAGTTCCTTCTATTTCACCTCCATGCATTCAGATGCACATTCTTTGGAAATGAACTGAATAACATCACCAAATCTTGTTTGACTATCTAAAAGCATGTAGGCAGTTTGTTGCATTCTCTGTAACCTCAGGAGTGAATGGTATTTTTCCTTACTGTACAAAAAGTTTTCAAAAGTTTTATTGTATCAAAAGGATGACCATGCAGTTGGCAGAATTATGTAGTGAGGTGCAATATATTGCCTTTTAGCAGACAAGCACATCTTGTTGATTGAGTTTCTTTGGATTTCAGGTACAGTTTTTTTCCTCCTTATTAATGGACCAGCAACATATATTTCTTTTAAGAACTTAGAAATATATATATATATATTTTTAAAATTGACTTCTTGGTTTTAATATGTYGGCCTTTGAGCTTTCTAAAGGGTATTTGAATGATAAATATTGTTTGCGTGTGGATTTTTTAAAAAGTTGATGCATGTTGTTTGGAACTGAAATCCCATGTAAAGCAAGAAGGTATTTAAAAAATAAATAAATACTGCTTTTAGCCCTATGGGCCCAATCTGATGGTTGTCATGCAAGAAAAAGTTCCTTTAAAGGCTAAGGTAGTGTTGTCTGAGCAAGGTCAAAATCCTGTCCAGGTGATATGAGAACCAGGATGGGGATCTTCTTGCAAAGCCTGAGCTGGAAGTTCTGTGAGAAGAGATGATCTTCTCCAGCATTGTGTGTAGATGGTCGAGCAGTTACTGCATAACATACAGCACTAAAACCAGTGTTGGTGGTTTTGTATGTGCCCCTTCTCACAGGATGAACAGACTGAAGAGAGGAAAAAAAAAAAAAACAACWAACAATCTGTAAACCTGTCTTAGCTGCCCTTGGCCTGTACCCTGCTTGTGACCTTGCTATTCTTGCTCTATGGTCTCTGTGACACCGTAGGGGAATAGCGACTGCTCACTAGAATTCTCTGCAAAGTGCAGAAGGTTGTTAGCTCCCAGTTAACATAGTTTAGAGATAAGGATGATTAAAACATCACAGCTACGTAAGGCACCCACTCAGAAGCTCAAGCCTTCAAGACAGACCAATTTATGTCATTGACAATGGCATTTACATGTAGGAGATTTAATCCTGCTTCCCTTTGTGTCTATGGAAGAATTCCATGACATGAGGTCATCAGGCCCTGTGTCAAATGCCTAAACTGCAGTTAATAGTGTTGGCTAGCACAAAGGGGTGGCCTGGGTCATGATGTAACAGAACCTGCATTGTTTCCAACAAGCTTTGGCTCAGGTAACTAGAACCTATATACAACCAATATTTGTAGTAGTTGAGGTTTACAGTAATGTAGCAAGGTATCTGCAGAGTTATGCTGCACTTTCCCTACTAGGTGTTCACAAATCTTATTTAAAACCATCAGTCAAAATCAGGGTCCTTCTCCTCTCCCACTTGTGTTCAAATCCCATTTCCTTCAAAACACCCTTGAACTTTTTTGTCCCTTTCATCAAAACTGATGGGGAACTTCTTTGTATAAAGAAAAGTGTCACTGTTTTAATTACTGAATAAATAATTTAATGTGAATTTTATTGTTATATTTTTATGTAGCATTCTTGGTTTGGTTTATATTTCTCAACAATTAGCTAATGCTTTCGTTTTATTCTTATGCAACCAAAGAACTCATAAATCTCTTTGTAAATTACTGCATTTTGAGKTTTTTTTTTTCAGGAGATTAATTTTTGGAGCCAAGGATTTGTCTTCTGTTGAAAACATTGTAAAACAAGTGTTTTAGGATCTTCATTAAAATTGTACATAGCAAAAGTGTGGCATGAAAGGGATTTCAAGCAGAGCTCTCATGAAGACAATAGCATTCTGTTTTGGAGACTGTCAGCTGGTTCTGCAATGCCTTTCTTTTTTTAATACTATCTTAAGTTGTCTCAATACCGGGGGATATTTTTTACAGTCAGTCCTAGTAGAACTAGTGCCTGACATTTCTTACTGCAAGACCTTTTTTAACTTTTCTGATGTTCTTTCAATGTTGACAATATATAGTCATCAGGTAAGTTTTCCACGTAAGATAAATATCTCAAATTGAAATTTTCTGGCAAAAAGTTAAGTTGTACCTGCAAAGGAAGCAGTTTTGCCTTTGCTAAATTTATTTTATAAGTTTAATTAGAAGTGTTTACCTGTTTATATGCTGTATCGAGGGCTGAAGGTTTGTAGGTTTGGTCACAGATAAATCATTTGCTGTTCCCATGGATGAGGGAAAATCTAAACTCTAGCCAAACATTGAGCTTTTGAAAGCGTTGAGATTTTGCCACTTGTATGTGATCAGCAGGGAGCTGTGAGACTTTAGATGCAAAATTATCTGAAGATCCTGACCATATGGAATGTACTCTATTTTAAAGAGCATTGGGAAATGAGCAGGAATTTCCCTATACGTCCTATTGGAGACTGCATTTCAAGAGGACTGGCCAGACAGCAAGGCACTTTGTCTTTGCTTGTCATCAAAAATGTTCTTCTTTCCTATGCTTTGAGGAAAAGGTGGAGAGAGATGACAGCCAGATATGTAAGGAGAGCAAGACCAAGGAAGCTTCTGGGCTCAGAAGCTTCCTGGAAGAGAATAGGATTGGGAGCTACCATGAGAGAAATGATCTTCATTGACAGGAAGGATGAAGAGGAGACAAAGACTGTTGAAAAATAAACAGATACTGCATAAAGATAGATAATATATGAAAGAAAGATAGAGGGACATGGCAGACATCAAAAAATAATAGAGGGAGGACTTAGTCGAAAAGTTGGTGTAAAATAAGCGTTAAGAAAAACTTAGGATAAGCACTGCAGGAAATTTCTTCCTTCAATGTAAGCTCTGCTACACTGTGGTTTAATCTAGGAGAGAAGATRTGGGAGCCCTGTTAAGACTGTCAAAAGTCTCCAGTGATGTGAATGTATTTTAAGACAGCATATTTAAGACAGCAGTGCATTAAGGGATGAATTATCTCAACTGCTCTTTCTCCTCCTTGTAACTTCTACTGCTCTCATCAAAGTAGAGTTCTATTCGCCTTGCCCCCGTCTTAATTTTCAGATATTCTTGAGTTTTATTTTTGTATACTCTCATTGTATCAAGAAAATATGGTAGAGGAAACAGGTGCTCAAGAGGAATCATTTTTTTTAACTGATTTTATTTTTATTAGTCCATATGCTCGTTTAAGGTCAACTGACATCACTCAATCAGCTTTAGAGTGCCTACGTCAGTTGAGAATCTCATCTCTCACATTCAGATAAATCTAGCTGAGGGTTTTATCAGTTGAAATCTCTGTCCCAGTTGGTGCCTGAGAGAGGTGCATCTCTCCGTGCCAAAAGCAATCCAGATGACCTCAGCCGTGAACTGCATTTAGTTTGCCTGATGCGTGAGGAATGACTAGGATATGAGGAGCGGGATTGGCATGCACCATACTGCTTGCAAGGCTGGTGACGGGCCAGCTGGCTGTGCCTCTGCACTGGTGAGGTTGGTGGGGTCCTGTTGACCAGAGGTACCATCAGCAGCCTACCTCAGTCCTTCCCAGATACCTCAGCTGAGGTCGGGTCGCAAGTGTGCAACCTTGCAAGACCTCAGACTCCAAGGGGTTATGTTGTCTTCGTGACGTTACAAACTGGGTGGAGATCGAGACATCTGGTGAGAATTCCTCACAGCTGAGCTGTGCATTCTGCTGGGATGCCAATTAATTTAGCTGATTTCTTTTTTGGGGCTGTTGGGAGAAGTCAGAGGGGGGAGGAGGAGGAGGGGTGTTGGATATTGCAACCTTCCAGTAATTGTCTTTCCTTCAGGACATCACTTTTGCTTTCTTCTAAGACAATTGAGAAGCAGTATTTTTAAGGGGGGAAAAAGAAGCCAGACACTGCATCAACATCTTTGCCTTGACAATAACTGGACATCTGCAATAATTTATCACTATGGGAAAATGAGTAGGTAATAAAGTTTTGATGTTGGCCATTGCATGTACAGAGATATCACAGGCTTTGAAAATGATTTGTTATGTGTATGCCCATAGTAGCACTGAAGTTCAAAGGGAGGTGGTTTGTTTTTCATGCCCATTTAGTTATGAATAACACCAGCTCTAATTTCCTCCTCCCACTAGCAAGCAGAGAGCCCTACATTGGAAGCCAAATATAGCAACAAAGATTCCTATATCTGGCCAAAATCTGTTCCCTTTTAAGAATAACACTCTATTCTTTTCTGGTGGAGACAGATAAAGAGAAAATTTGTCTTTGAGGAACCTAATTTCTCAGCGGGAAATTCTCTAACCTCTCAAGCACTAAGTTTTAAAAGGTATGAACTTTTTTTTTTGCTGTCTATGTGAAGTCAGCGGAGAGACTCCTGCAGAGTCCAATCAGAAAAGAACTTCTGGATCAGCAGTATAGGTGGGTCTTCCAYATCTTGGTGGTTTGTTTTGGTTTTTTTTTTTTTCCCTGCTTTGTCTTCTGCACAACAGAGACAATGCTGAATGGAGATGTCAAGCAGAATTGTCCAAGACCTAATTCTTCCTCAGGGAAGAATTACCTGAGTCAGTAATAACACTTGAAATCACTTTGATGACATGGATACATGAGTGACGCTGGACTTTTTTTTTAAGCTGCAACATATGCCATTGGGAGAAGGCAACCCTCCCTATCTGATCTTAAGCAGTGTCTTTGACTTCTCTGCATCCTCTGAGAAAGGTTATTCAGCCTTTCCTGTGACAACTTTATTCCCATGCCATGCCACCCCCACCACCCACTCACAGGCAATTGGCACGTCTGACATGCAAACAAAAAAATCTCTTTCTCCAACATACTGGCTGCCCTTGGTTTAAGAGGGCCTGATTCATCCTTGGACTGGTTGGCTGAAGGCTTTTCCTGTAAGGTGACCAMTTCAAGACTATAGAATTAAATCATCCTCTTTTGGAAATTTGGGTGTAGTTGGGTGAGGGGTTGTTATTGACTTCAGCAGAAGCAGGCTTGGACCTCTGATCCAGTTTAAAACCAGTGCAAGGACGTATCATCCAGTGAATATATTTTCACTGGATCTGTTGTGCCAGACACATTACTGATGGAGTTCTAAATAAACACTGGGATGTTTGGAAATATTTTGTGTATGTAAATATGTAAAGTATGCAAAACAAAACTAGCAGCTGCGGGATGTACTCTCTGCTCACGTGAACAGTTCTGTGTAATGTTTTTTCCACTTGGTCTCTCCTCTTTTTTTTTTTTTTTTTTTTTTTTTAATATTTCTTTTGATTCCAAGAGAATCACTTAGCTGTGATTCCCAGCGGGCAAAGAGGAAAGCAGCTGGATAGGCTTGTGTGATACCCTAAAGACTCTCTCAACTTGTTGAAGAATCTCTTGTTTTTTAGTGAAACCTGCTTTCCACAGAGCACTTGGATGCCCTGAAGGCAGCACACAGCAATCACTTTTCATTAGAAGTGGGTTTGTAGGACTGATTGAACTTGGCTTTTCAAGAACAGGAATGCAAGACACAACACATAGCATACAGCTTTCGTAGCCGTCTTCCAGTTCTTCCTAACTAGCCAGACAAAAGCATTAGTCACCGATGGATGAGTCTTAATATCCTGATTTGAGCTTGTTGATTTGGAAAGGGTAACAGTTKTTTGGCCTGAGGTCCTCTATCTATTTGGCCAGAGGACTGAAGCCTATGTACGCATGTGATTGCACTGAAGACTTCAGGAGCACCAGAGTAAGAAAAAAAGAAAGCAACTCAGAACAAGCACAACATTACTGAACTGTTCCTTTTTTCCTTTTCTCTTATTAAACCAGTGTGTTTCCTTTAAACATCCTGTCAGACAGTGTAGTTTATCCTTTATGCACACCAGGTCTGCACTGTCGACTGATTATATCATTTCTGCAGGGTATTTTATGCAATCTAGCCACCTATGGTTTTATTATTTATTTATTTATTTATTTATTTATTTATTTATTTATTTATTTATTTGTTTGTTACCCTTACTCTACTTTTCCAGTTCCACTGCTTTAAGGGCAGTCTTCCAAACTGCTGGCAACCTGGATATCCAGGGACATGGCAGACCAACCATTGTGGTTAGAGCCTGTGTGCACAGTGAGTTTGACCTGCCCAGAAGACACTGCTCTTGAGCGTGGGAATGTTGAAAGGTGCAACACCAGTAGAAGSCCCATTTCTTTAGTGGCTCCAGTCACAACAAATAGAATGAGCAACAGCCCTGAGTAAAGGACCAAGTAGAAGAGAAGCATAATTTAGGAGCATCTGGGGAGATTTTYTAGCTCTCTGAGGAAAAAAAAATTTACTCTTTCAATGGAAGAAGTCTAGTGCGTCCGACACTTGCTGCTTCTCATCCTCTTTGATCCCAATGAGGTTTCCTGGCCTGCGAATGTGATTGCAAAGTGCCTAAGCATTCTGCTGCTCAGTCACAGTCTTCTCCATCTTGCCCTCTGTGACACTGTGCTGCGAATAGACATGAAGGGATTTTCTTACCTCCAGACCACAGTTGCCTGTCATGCAGAATGTACAGTATTCCTTTTCAAGCCTTTATGTCACGTATAAACCCTCCAATGTCTCGATCACTGTGTGTGGGTCTTGAGGGGATTTTACTTCCTAGGACAAACCACAGTGAATAGTGACTATTAAGTTTAATTATCTGTTTGCTAGGAATTGAGTTAATCTTTCTGGAAGTGGGTTTAAGCATCTTGCAAACATTGTCAGTATGGAGTTTATTAACTGACTAGTACCTCCCTGGAGTTTTCTAATCAATTTAGATGTTTATTCATAATCCTGSCATAGTAGGTTGCTGTCATCAGAAATGGTTAGCTACCTTAATCTAAATAAATAAATAAATAAATATATAAAAGCATGAAATCTTCACATCTTTACCCCTGTTTTAATGCAAAAAACAGGGGACAGGATATCAGACAGCTGACAGCATATTACAATGCCTTTATTTCCCTGTTTTAGAAAGTGGCAGATTCCTTAATACTTGCTTAATCAACTCTTGTCCCAAATTACAGCTTCAACTTCTTGCAGATATTTGGCCACCAGTTTTCCCCAGAGCAGCTGGAAACAGCTACCACCCTGGGTGATGCAGTAAAGGTTTGATGCTCTTGTTAAAGCCATACCTTGAAAATTTTGCCTATTTGTGGCTAATGTGTTGCTTGGTTAGTTTTCCAGTGTTTTCTGTGATGGAGAAGTAGTTGCTTTTTGCATGAAATTAGTAGCTGTGAAAAAGGCGTGAACACTACTCAGGCAGCGGGCCTCAGATGTGTATGACTCAAGCAGAGACACAAGCAACTCCAGGGCTCTGAATTTCTCTCTTCTCCACACCACAATGTCTGAGAAGGCAGCTGCAACAAAAGATACAGCATTTCTTTCTTCACTCTCAGATCATTAGGCAGAAAGCAGTTTCTTTTGGTGACTTTGTGTTTATGGTACTTCGCAGCGTGCGCTGCTCTGATCAAACATATGCACAAMAAGCTCCAAAACAGATTGCCTTGTGATATAGCTAAAAGAGCTGTGATTCTTCAYGAGCAAACTCCTAACTCACAGTAACTCACACATTTAAACCGAATTTTTAACAGAAAGAGTTGTTAGCAAACAGGCAGTGATGTCAGTGTTGTTATTTGGTTTTGAAATATAGAGAAGCTTAGAGGACCACTGACACTAATAAGAAGAAAAGACCCTTAAGCTGCAAACCTACCCCTTCGGAAGTTATTCCATCCTAATATTTAAGGGTGTATTTTAGTGATTCCGTGAAAAGCTCCTTCTTAGTAAATGGAAAACGTAGCTGTCATCTATGGCAGACATATCTGACTATGCTTCATGTGACTGTTTACTACTTTGAAGAAGTCTGAGAGCATATACAGACAGCCCAGATCAACTAGTGTCAAAACTAAAGTTTCCCCATGTGCAATTTAATCCATCATTGCCAGGACTCTTTTGCAAATCTCAAACCTGTTATTTTCTTTATATGAAATTTGCAGTCACCATAATTTCATCTCAGCTGGAATATTATCTCCCTCCCTCCTCGCTTTTTTTTTTTTTTTTTTTTTTTCCTTTTGATGGGTCAGATTTAAACCATCTGCAAGCAGATGGAAGGGAAAAGTGGAATTATTGTTTCCACCAAAAATTTTGCAGCTGTCAGGGTGTGCTTGACAGAAGCCTGATGGCTAAAAACAAAGACAGGACACGTTGTCCCTACTGCATATCAGAGGAACATACAAACTCCTCATGGCCAGCTCTCACTTGGAGAACTTGGGGCTAAGTGAGGTAAACAAGATCATTACTTAGCCAYACTCAAGAGCTTTCTGGAGAAAATAATTTTCTAAATTATGTACTGCTTTTGCTTGTCCTTAGTGAAACCTTGTTGGTTTTGGGGTGGGAGGTGTCTTTTTAAGTGACAGTCACGATATATCCTATTGACCACAGGTTTGTGACTGACATATCATATGGCAGAGACTGCAGCCACTGATTCCAGTACCTGTCATTACATATTGCTTTTATAATCCAGTTTAATTTATGAACCATCATTAATAACTGCAGCCAATGTAACAGCATTTGAAATTGAGTTTTCTAGGAGGGGCACCAGAAGCTATGACACAAACCCTCCCTSTGTGGACTACATGATTACTTCACCACTCTTAAGTTTGAACATCAGTGGTACATCGATCACTCCAGCACTACTTTATTTCAAAACAGAATTTCTGGAGGAAAAAAAAAAAAAGGAATCCACCACTTGAAGCTTGTGTGAGCCTCTTCTAGTGTTTCTGTTGTCAGTGTTCATAAGAGTAACTTAATTTTGATGGCAGCAAGCAAGACATCTTCAGGAAACATAGATGAGTTTCCAAACTCAATAAAATCCTCAGTCTTCTTTCTGATTTGTAGGTGTCTTTCATGCATAAATGTAATTGATTGTTAGCAATGAGGAGTTTAAAACCACAAGGCATTCTTGGTATCATTTTTCTTCTCATTTTCCTTCAGAATTTTCTTGTGTTTTTGTGCTTTTCATTTTTAACCACTTCAGTATTAGCATAAACAACACTGAATAATACAATTTTTGTCCTTCTCATCATGAATTTTGAGCATTATAATCCCATTAGGTCATTAGAAAGTGTATTTTTCATGTTCTAAAGTGACGGCCATGCATCATTTCTGTCTCCCAGGGCTGACATTGACATATTGGCATTTATTCATATTATGTTGTTTTCTTTATTTGTTTTTACCTGAAATAATTTGCCTATATAAACTGAAAAGAGAAATGTGCTTGAGCTAACCAATAGAGAGTAAGATATTGAGGAACTATGAACTGTTATCCACCATTAAGTCATCTGAACCCTTTCAGTACATAAGGTTTGAGTTGCACTGTTTTTAGTATGCCGTTATTGAAAGTATTGTACAACAGCTCACATTGAAARCAATTTTGAAATGATTCACGATCTAGTTCATAAGATCCAGCTTCACACTCACCTTGGATGAAGGTAAAACGGGATCATGCTGCTACAGTTGTAGTCATTTGGTTAGTCTGGGGAAAGCACTGAAGAAGTCTGCATTCTTTTTTCTCCCTCTTTCTGGGAGAACAGAATTTGAACTCAACAAGAAAACGCTGGAATCTTGAAATTACTGGCCCTGTCATTACAGGGAGTACAGACAAGGTAGATCACACAGACTAGAGGCCAGATCTTGGTCATTTGCTCTCATTAATCTAGCAAATATACTCCTGTTAGAAAGGGTACCAAGATTTAGCTCTACGATCAACAAATTGTCTTTCTCCTGCCTAGTCATTAGGCTCCTGCAAAAAGAATCTTTGAAGGTCTACAAAATCACATAGGGAATATTTTCTGCCACGATTGTGCTGAATATACAGTTCTTGCCATATACTATTTACAGCCTTAACAGGAAGATGTAACAGGCCATACTCCCAATTTCCTTGAACTTTGTATAGTTATTTACACTCGCGTGAAGTGGGTGGAAAACGTTACCAGTAAGAACTGATTATGCTCATTTGCACCCACTTGACACTGATGTGAAGGAGTTACAGAAGTGGCTGAAGGGTGGAAAAACAGGCCCAGCAGCCTCGTGGCACTATTTGCCAAGTCCTTCCAGGCTTTGCAAGCCAACAACCAAACTCCTCAGCAAGAACAGTTCTATTACTGTGTGTCAAATCTTCAACACCTCCCACAATGAGCAATATCAGAGTTAGGCAAAGGAGTCAGATCAAACTGCCCTGTCTCTACTCCCTGGCAGCTGTGCTTCTGTAGGAGTTCTGCTTTCTGCATTGCTTCCTTTGAAGTGCTGAAAAAAGCAACTATTCCCTTACACATTTACTCCTTCAGCCCCCATTGCTATCTCTGTAAAAAGAAAAGAGAGAGCATATAAAATGCTGTCCAGGAGCTAAGATTATCCTGATCCCTCAGATCCATCCAATTTCCAGTGAATTTCTCTAGGTTTAACAGATTGCTTCCCATATTACAAATCCAAATCTGTCCCTCACTCACTGAGATCTCCAGGCAGGTGGATCTATAGCAATGCCTGCCCCTCCACAAGAGAAAGAGTATAACAGGTTCAAATAACTGGGAAACCTCAAAGAAAACTAAGAAAGAAACAGCTAGTAGTGTAGCACAAGAGACACTAACCTATAAAGTTGGGAAATTATCTGTTTAAGTTAACAGTTTAAAAGGAGGAAAATCTGAGGCCATCCAAAAGCAATTAGTGAAGAAATCACTGCTGGATATAAATATGACTTGCAGCTGCCAAAAATAGCTCTTAACCTCTACCCCTTGGGAAAAACAGATACACATGTCTCCTTCAAACAACCATCTCTAGAGGCTGGTTGCAGCTTTGCTCCTAAGAAATATGCACCTCCATCCTTCTACCCTACTCTTCTCAAATTTCAAATGAGAACAAGAAAATAGCTTCAGATGATTTTTTTTGACTCTGTCAGCTGACTTTCTAGGGCTCTTCCCCAATTTTTTTTGCAAAACAGTTCTTCCAATTTATTCTTTCTGTCTTATTAAAAAAACTGTTTTAATACCAAGTAGTAACACAAAGGTAGTATCATCTGGCTGTTTTGTGTTTGTTTCTGTGCACATATAACAGGATAGTATAACGTGTTTTACTTTCTTAGTAACCTGCTGTATATTGTCTTTTAGGATATTGGGATAAATAGGAATATATAGGAATATGTTAGGAATATTTAGGATATTTGCACATATAGGAATATGGGTTTTGTTGTTGTTGTTTGTTTGTTTGTTTTGTTTGTTTGTTTGTTCCTGTTAAAGGAGTCCCAACCTTCAGGATTGTAGTGAGCTTTGTAGTTACCCTTATGCTTTGTGATAAATGTTTTCCAATCTGTTGATAAAGCAGTGTGGCTTAATTAAATAGTTAAAGATCAGGGCCAAGGGGCTGGAATGGATACACTACTGATCAAGCTGAAAGAGATGGTAAGTGATGTGGTTCTGCTGCAGTTCATCTGCCCATCTCTAATAAAGATGAAACTTGGGTAGGCTTCTCTTTTTCTTTATTTCTTTTTTCTTTATTTCTTTTTTCTTTATTTCTTTTTTCTTTATTTCTTTATTTCTTTATTTCTTTTCTCTTTTCTCTTTTCTCTT
This sequence comes from Nothoprocta perdicaria, assembly GCF_003342845.1. Taxonomy (NCBI): domain Eukaryota; kingdom Metazoa; phylum Chordata; class Aves; order Tinamiformes; family Tinamidae; genus Nothoprocta; species Nothoprocta perdicaria. The sequence goes on from NW_020454095.1 coordinate 1,181,619, forward strand.
TTCTCTTTTCTCTTTTCTCTTTTCTCTTTTTCTCTTTTTCTCTTTTCTCTCTTTTCCACCTTTTCTCTCTTTTCTCTTTTCCTTTTCCTTTTCCTTTTCCTTTTCCTTTTCCTTTTCCTTTTCCTTTTCCTTTTTCCCTTTTTCCTTTTTCCTTTTTTTTTCCTTTTTCTTTTCCTTTTTTTTCCTTTTTCCTTTTTCCTGTTATCTAACTTTGTATAGTTGTGTATGGTTGTTGTAGGTAGTTGTATAGCTATGTGATAGCTCCAGTGTTCTAGATCCCTAGAAAACTATCTAAATGAATGTAACTGATCTCTCTGAATCTTAAAATTTTGGCGTTTCTGTTCTCAAAGTCAAGGAAGTTATTTGTTTTCTCACTAAATAGCTTACAATTGTTCATTTAATCAAATTTGCAGGAGTTGACTGAAATTTCTGTGCAGGAGAAAGTCTAGAAGTGTATATCTAGAACAGTGTATTATTAYTAAATATCAGCATATATCATCTGCTTTGAGACAGGGTTATTATTTATGCATTTAGCTTTCTCACTGAGGAAATTCAGCAGTCTTATATCTGGGTTTCCTTTATTCTTTTTTTTTCTGGGAAATTGTTAAAGGAATTTGTATTTGAATTGATCTCTCTAACGGTGCAGTATTTTATTGTACTGGCTGCACAGTAGTATGTCTTTGAGGAGGGATCTGACAGCACAAAGTCTCCTGCTGTCTGAGTCCTTGAGGAAAAATTACAGCCTAGCTGAAGCTAGCTCTTCTGCTATTGGCTTCAGTAAGATTCCTCTTTTCCTTCTTTTTTATTTTTTCTGCTTTTCTGAACTGTTTATCTCTACGTAATTGTGAGAAACCTGCATCCTGTCTATCAGTTCATTAAAGAACATGCATTATTTMAGACTTTTAAGTTTGTATCTACTAATATCTACTAATACCTACTGTTTATGGATGGTGTGTATTAGTTTTTTTGGTTATAAACTTGGCCTATTAACAGAAAGCTCATGCAAGCAGAGGAAAAATTAAATACACCAATAGGCCAGTGTAATCCATTAATTCTCACAATGTAGAGCTTTACATTAAGGTTTGGAATATAACCAAAAGTCCATTCTTTATCAATTCCTTCATATGAATATAGWTCTTCATATTAGAAAAAAATGCCTTTTTCTCATATAATAGAACCAGAGAAGAATGCAGAGAATAGGGAGGTYATCCTGCTGTCAGGAGACAGGTGAATACAGACAAGCCCTTTACTGTGGAATAATATGTTATGGTGCCTCTGTTAAACAAAYGTCTTGTTGCAAAAGTCTTTTATGTGAAAAATAGCAAAGGATGACATTTATTGTGAAGACAGGAGATTTAAACCAGACAAGCAGATTGAGATCCTGAGAAGGAATTATCCAGAATTGACCTCTGACAGTTTTTGCATAGATATTTATAGCTATAACCAGTATGCAGGGCCTAGACAGTAGTTTGATTGTTACCTGAAGGCAATTATTATTAAGGCTGTGTAATTGCAAACTAATTAATTTCTTCTAAAACAGATTATGCTTGCAATTTCTGTGATTTAAATGTGAAATGTCTTTATTAGTTTGAGGTAATATCAATTTAAACAAAGAATAGTTAGCATACAAAAGTCACATTGACTTTAATTGGAGATCCATTACTGGTAGCTCTGTAGTTAATAGTAGAAGCAGTAGCATTTGTATTGGCCCTGAACTGTTAACATGAAGAGTAACTGTATGAGCTACACTGAAAGMAAATGGCTTTAGATAGTTAGACAAACTCTCTCTCTCTAGAGATTTTGCTTGATTTTTTAARGAGTTATAGAAATTTAAATTGTAAAATCATTTGTAGACACCATGTGCAAGTTTTCATATTTATAAACTGCTTTGGAGACACCTGTTTATGTACTGGACTTGTGTGGTACGCTCTTATGGCAGACTGCTTTTCTCTCCTTAATGGAGAAGTTAAAATTGAGTTTATTTTCCCCACTTGSACAAAAAAAAGTCTCACTCACAGCAGGGTAAATTCCTCCAGCTGTTTGTGGTCTGGGTATGAGCAGATGATCTCATCTAAAGTAGTCAAGCTGGGAAACAAGGGGAGGAAAAGCAGCTTTGTGCAGGAAGCAGGATGGGTAATGGTTAACTATGAACATAGACGTGCAAGAAATCAGTAGRCTTTACCTGTACCTCCATTTACAGTAATGTCTAGTTTGGGGGAGTTGAGGAGTGCATGATTGTGGTTAAAGGGAATTTTTTTTTTAAACCTTCGTTTTTACCGCTGTGGAATACTTCTATGCTATTGCAAACACTTCGATATGTAAGAAATGTCTTCCACGCAGGAGAACTTCTCTAACCTAGATCCACAACATCAGGAAAAGAGTTCCCTAAATGTAATGAATTTTTCCACAGCTTTCCCAGAAAATACCTCCCAGCTCTGTGGTTGGTTAAGCTTTCCAGTAGAGGCATGGCCTGACATTGTCATCTGTACCAGCTCACTTAGGATCTGTGGATCATAGATGCCATCTCTCCACACTAAACCTCACTGAGAAAGACAATCTTTTTGACATACCTCTGGTCATGTTTTCACCAAATGCAAACCCTCCCTAAAATGTCATCTCTGTGAACAACATTGTTTACCACAGTTTTCTTTTTGTTTTGTTTTGTTTTTAATGTGTAAAACTTTTGTAATATATAAGAGGAAAGATCCTTCGATCTTCCTTTAACAGTGCTGCAGCCTTTCAAAACATAGCAGACCAGAAAGATGGATGCTGCCTTTTTTTTTGGTCCAGTTTCAGAGCATTACTTAAAAAAAGAATAAAAAAAAATAGGCAAGGTAGGGAGAGATCAAACAAAAACATGATTTAATCAGCTGCACAATATCTCCATTTAACCAGTCCATTTTCAGGAGGTGCAGTGGGAAGAACTGGTGCTATATTTATATCTATATCTTGATATAGATATGGATATAGATATAAATGAAGTCTTGTCCTTGATATTTCATTCATCTTCCTGGAGATTAATTTCTTAGGCAAAGTTTGTATCTAAAGCTTAAAGAAAAGCTATTACAAGCACYGGCACTACCTTTTTTGGCTTTAATAAGACATTATTATAAATCTTCATTACAAGGTATTGAAAGATGTTTTCTTGTTATCTTACCGTGMCAGTATGGGGAAGGAAATTCCATGAAAAATGAAAACACAAGAGCATCAGTAAGTAGAAAATAAAAATAGATAAATCATTCAAAAGATCAATGTGTTTACTCCCATGAGGCCTATTTCAAGGTACTTGAACACAAGATATACTACACATATTCTTATTTTTCTATTGATCTCTGTTCAGCCTAGCTAAGCTTAAGGGAAGCATAGAGGTATGTGGTTGTAATTAGTCACTAGGCCTTGGTTGAATCAAGATCTCTATTCTTAACTATGGCAGGGTTAAATAAGATGAGAGGAGGAAAGAAAGTTAATCCCCAAAACTGTCTCTGTTAGCACAGATGCTAAATTAAAATTATGCTAAAATAGCACAAATGCTAAATTAAAATGAATCTTTCGAGGGGGAAAAAAAAATCCCTTCAATGCTGTGTGTAAATACAGGTTAAATGATTCTTACTTGAACCAGCTTGCTTTGAAATGACAGACTCATAACATTATGCACCACCCTTCTGACTGATAGTGCAGCTGTCATTGAGCAGAGCTTGTTGACTAACTTAATGCAGAGAGTTAAAATTGGCTGTGCCAGCTGGGCTTTCTTAGAAACCTTGCCTGTGCAATTTCAAAACAGGAGATTGCATTAGCAAAATCTGTGGAACAAACTCACACTTGAGCACCAGAGTGGAGATCTGAAAGCATTTTGCATCTCATTTAAGCAGGAGTAAACACACAACTTTTCAATTCATGTTCTATTATGTTTATATGTGTACTTCTAATTTAAATGTAAAAAAAGGGTAGTGGAAAGGACAAGCTAGGGATGCTACAGAGCCATAGTGAAAGAAGAAACATAGCAAAGGCAAAAAAACCCCATCTATTTTCTCTTTATTAAATAGGCCAATTGCAGGGAAAAAAATCACCATTGACTTCTGTGCAGCTGGATGAAGTCTTCAGCTGATATTGTTGACTTCCTCAGWGGATTATGTTCTAGGTCTCATCCTRCATCCTGCATCCCGTATGGTTTTTTCACATGTCCTGCTTTAAATAACAYCGACAGTGCTCAGTGTTTTGTCTAATATTTTTCTTAAGTGTGGGAGATGTCTCTGAAATTAAGAAAGAAGAGTTCTATCAATAGTGGATAGAGCTTGGATCAGCACACTGAAAACCCATTCTCTGAATACTGTGGGAATTAGTCAGATCCTTTTATGTAAATATATAGAGAACTACTGGCTCAAGATAGATACTGAGCTTCTGCAAGTGAGAATATCTTTATATATCACCAGGAATTCATGCCAGGATTTATAGAGAGTTTTGCATGTATTTAGAAACCAAGCAGTAAAATCGGAAAAAAAAAAAATGCAGTACTGACTGACAAATAGATTTTTAATTTTGTTTATAAGTCATGAATGTGACCAAAAGAGAGTTGCCTTAGCTGAAGTGGGGACAGATTTCTTATAGGAAAAAAAGTAATTAATGACAAAAAGAGTTCTATATTCCATTGCTGAGTGATCATTAGTTTTTACAAGTTACTTCCTTTTTCCAGGTTCTAATTGGTGGCCTAATGGGAGCTGTGAATGTTGAGCTGTCAAAACAACCCTCTTTTTTATTTTTTTTTTTTTTGGTCACATTCCAGTATAATTAGACAGATGATTATAGTAACAAACACAATACCGGCTGTTTGAAGCTTTATTCTAYATAAGCATTACCATCCCTTTATTTTTAAAGGTACCGAAACATATGGGAATAATAAGCCATTTTTCTCTCTACTTTAAGATAGATTTTTTTATTTGGATGCCAAGCCTGTGTTTGGAGAAAGAGGGAAAAGAAATAATATTTCTAAAAAGCCCTGCTCTTATAACTGCAACTCAGATATCCAGTTCATGTGACTCCAGTTCCTCTCTCCTCTTCGTCTATTTACTAACACTATTTCTCTGTGCATAGAAGAGTGGCAATAACATAGAAATAGTTTAGTACAGCCTTAGCAGTTGAAGACTCAATTAATGGCAATAATAATAATAACAAAAAAAAACAGTAATAAAGCTTTAACTTGAAGACTTGCTGAGACAGCAGATGTATCCTTTCAAGTTGGGACTACATAACTGTTTGGGTAGCTACTGGAACTAATTTCTTTCCCAGGATTCAGATTTTCTACAGTGAAAGTTGTCACCTTTTTTTTTTTTTTGCCATCTGGATGCTTATTTTTCTCACCTTTGCCATTTTCAAGGGAAAGTGTAAGAGCACAGTGAGTAGAGATATGAAAAAAAAAAAAAGCCAAACTCAGCCTGAGCAATATTACAGTGAAATCTGCAGCATTATTCCAAGGATTAAACTCACCACAGAACCTGCATTCTTGGTTACACAGAGCTAACTTTCTGCCAAGATACTTGAAAGCTTTGGCATCTTCTGCTTTCGTGTAACCAGGAATTGGGGATAAAGCTACAGGACCTTCATCTCAGGCTCTGCTCAGTGAAATCCCTCAGCTTTGCTTTTGGCATTTATGGTTGTAGGGAAAACATGTGGTGGGAGGTTTGAAAGAAAAGGGAAGAAAGGAAAATAGCAGGTTTGGTATGATACTATTGAGCAGGTTCCTATGCTATGGGTGTCATTGGGGTTTCTTACAGCAGTTGAACAGACAGTGTATGTAGTGCCTGTGGAGTATGATTTCTACTGTTTTACTCTGAATGCAGTGTATTTTCACATGTGCACTTCTGCAAAATGACCTCGCACTTAGAAGAATATGCCTGTGGTGCCTGGGAATTCTGTTGCATGGACTMAGATGTGGCCCCAGGAAAGTGCCTCCTGGACAGTGCACTGTGCAGTGCTCCCAGGCTGAGCTGCTCCCTGCTGAGAGCTGCTGCCAGGTGCAGTCACCTGGGCAGTCTGGGTGTCCTCCAGCTCGGCTTCAACCAGACGTGACAGTCCCATTGCCTGAGCAATGTGCTTGGGCAATGTGCAAAAAGGCCTGGGAAACTATGGATGTTCTCCATTTATACCTGGAATGAAAATAAGCACGACAATTTCTAATGCCATGGCCCAAGCTGGCAAAAGTTCTGYTCTCTTTTAATGTGTAAGGTCCCTGAATTCAAATTATACAAGGGAAGGGGGAGTATTGTATTATCATAATACATCWTTTCCCGATTATTTCCTGTGAGTGATAATTAAGGGTAACTGTATCACRAATGTTTTTTAGATTATAATAAATGTAACAAAATTGTAAGGAAAGTTTAAAAGGAGGGATAAATTTAAGAGGGCAAAAGAATGCTTTCTGGTTAGTTTTGACCAATATTTGTATCTTGTTTTTCAGCGTATTCAACAGGAAACTSTGAATGGATACTTGGCTGCATAAGAGAAGAAATGCTTTCTGCCTTCCCACYCCCCTTCACCCCTTACTACTTTCAGTTTTGAACACTAATCCTTTCCAAYAGACTGAGCCTTTTTTGATGTTGASTCAGTGGACAACTGAGCTATTTCACACTTGGGGAGCCAAATTTTGTCTCTCACTGCACATGTTCAAGCCCAAATTTGGGCCTCAGATGTTTCAATAGAGACAAGATTACTGCAAGCACAGGGTGAAGAAATTTACTCTGAAGGTTGTGTCGATATGCTAGCCAGATAATACTTACCAGGACAGGAAATCATTTCACCTTCAATGAGCAATGATGGAGTTATGAATAAATCAAATTAAAATAATAGATTGGAGAAACATAACATGTGATTTAACTCCTAAAGGGTTTTCCAATGCCAACCAAGTCTCTGTCATCAGGTGAAGAAGCTTAAGGTGTTGAGCATCACTACTACCCCCATGTCACTCCTTTCCTCTGGCTTGACCCCTTCTGACCCTCAGAAAAGGATGCCCAGTGATCTTTGCCATTTCAGGATTAAAAATTTCCAGCCATAGGCAAAGACGGAGAATTTCTGTGCTCAGAGCAAGAGCAGTCTGAAGTCATTCTGCACTCACACACAGGCCTAAGCAAGGGAGAAGATTCTCCTGACACGCTGGGAATGCTCTGGGAAGACCCTCTGCTCTGTGTAGAGACGATGGCTTCTGCAAGATAGTGATCAGCAATGGATGAACAGATGGACTTCTGTGTTTTTGGCAGCTCAGAGATGTTTTTTTTTTTTCTCCTTTTCTCTTACTTTCCAACTGCTGCTTCTCTGTTAGGCATAAGATGCTGTCCTACTGGGATGATTAAAACCACTTGGCTGACGTGAACACACTCTATACTAAACACTCTATACTATAGCACAAAGCAAGAGATGCTCTGAGGAAACTTTCCTTCTCTATCTGCTGTACTTTGCACTATTATAAAAAAGCAAGTCCCTGTCTCTCCCAACTTTTCAAATATGTTTGTSTTCAGAAAGATAGAAATACTTTCAAATATTGTAGCACTCCAATTATTTCAATATTAGTCTTAAAGCTGAATTATGGTCACTTTGGGTTGTCTGCATTAAATTGCACTTAAATTGCATGGAGCTTCCTTATATTTGAAGGGCTGAAAACATAAATTAAGAATTGAAGTTTGCTGAGAAATGCTGAGTTTCACTCTCTGTGGACTAGAAGGATGATGATACCACATAAGTACCAGATTTTACCTTAAAACAAACAAACAAAATCTGTATAGAAAATAAACTAATTTTGAGAGAATGCAAATACAGTTTCACACAAGTTCATGGAGGATAGTACTTTTATTATGCAAGGCCAGCATATAGAAATAAGCATACTGCATTTAGAAATAAGCAGACTACATTTCTCCCTTATGTTGGTTTCTAGGGTTTCCAGCACCTTTCAGTATTAGGGGCAATAAAAAACAAAACCAGCTATTCAAAAGGAAGAATACAAGGAGTTGGGAGGCCAAGATAACACAAGRTCATGTGATTTGTGTAACACTTAACATACCAAAAGACTCCTTGTGAGGAAGTTTTCAAAAGAGGACTCATAGAGATGGCATGGATAAAGCAATTGGCTTCTGGTATGCCTGACCACTGGGGAAATATATTTCTTCCAGTACGGTATGTTGTATAAGCTTGTTCACATCCTTTGAATAGCTATTTGCATTTTAGATGGCACATTACTTCATGGGAAATAGCTGGAAATTTAATAGAGCTCACATTTAATAGAGCCCACAGAGCTCAGAGATAAATGGGGCCGAGTCCAGTTGGAGGCCTGTGGCCAGTGGTGTCCCCCAGGGGTCAGTGCTGGGCCCAGTGCTGTTCAACTTGTTCATCAATGACCTGGACGAGGGCACAGAGTGCACACTGAGCAAGTTTGCAGATGACACCAAGCTGRGTGGAGTGACCGACACTCCGGAGGGCTGTGCTGCCATACAGAGGGACCTGGACAGGCTGGAGAGTTGGGCAGAGAGGAACTTCATGAGGTTCAACAAGGACAAGTGCAGGGTCCTGCACCTGGGGAGGAATAACCCCAGGCATCAGTACAGATTAGGGGTCGACCTGCTGGAAAGCACCTCCACGGAGAGGGACCTGGGAGTCCTGGTTGACACYAAGTTAACCATGAGTGAGCAGTGTGCCCTTGTGGCCAAGAAGGCCAATGGGATCCTGGCCTGCATCAGGAGGAGTGTTGCCAGCAGGTCTAGGCAGGGGATCCTACCCCTTCTACTCATCTCTGGTGAGGCCGCACCTGGAGTATTGGGGGCAGTTCTGGGCTCCCCAGTATAAGAGGGACGTGGAGCTTCTCGAGAGGGTCCAGAGAAGGGCAACCAGGATGATTAAGGGAATGGAACATCTCTCATATGAGGAGAGACTGAGTGAACTGGGCCTGTTTTCTCTGGGGAAGAGAAGACTGAGAGGGGATATGATTAACATGTATAAGTTCAGGAAGGGAGAATGCAGGGAGGAAGGGGACAAGCTGTTCTCACTGGTGGCCAGCGATAGGACGAGGGGTAATGGCCATAAACCGGAGCACAGGAAGTTCCGTCTCCAGGTGAGGAGGAATTTTTTTACTGTTAGGGTGACAGAGTGCTGGAACAGGCTGCCCAGGGAGTTTGTGGAGTTTCCTTCTCTGGAGGTCTTCAAAACCCGCCTGGATGCCACCCTGTGCCACATGCTGTAGGTGTGCCTGCTTGAGCAGGAAGGTTGGACTAGATGGTCTCTAGAGGTCCCTTCCAACCTTAAATATTCTGTGATTCTGTAATAGCATCTGCATTGTTTTTATGACAGAAGTCGATTTTCACCAGTATGAAATACATAGTATTCCTTTTACTGGAAAACAAACATCTCCTTGTCCAGAGCACAAACTGAATGGGTTCTGCTCATGGAGATGCACCCACTGTGTTAAGATGACCTAGAGTGGGGCTGATCACAGTATAGTTGTGGCACCAGAGAACTTGAAAAAGAAGCCAGCCTTACTGGGTCCAGGTGAAAAGTCCTACTTGGTTTTTGGCTCTGTTATCTCTGTGCTATTTATAAACCTTATTAGTATGTGAGATTTTATCTCTTTCTGGTACCAGGATAACCTGCATCTGCACCTGCTTATTGTCAGGAAGCAGCCAGACGCCTGCTCTGAAAGCAGAGGTTCAACTTTAGTTTTATGTAGAATATGCTCTCGTCAGAATACAGAGATGCTGAGATGATGTGTGTTGGTGAGTTTTTGTTTGCTTGTTTTTCTTGCCTTGAATTGTGTAGAAATGCTGAGAAACTCTTGGTAATAAAATCTAGCAAGAGGCCATAATCACATTTCTGAAGATGGGCAACAATAACTTCCATTTCAAAGGTATTTGGATTTTTGGCTGAAATAGCTTTGGTCTCACTACTGACCATATGAAAGATCAGTGTGGTTTCTCTTCTGTGCTTCCTAGCGTGAGACTGGCTTATAACACAGTGCTTTTTAACAGTGAGGGAAGAAACAGACCACTTCTACAAAGCCACAAGCTTTTTGTAGAGAGAGAGATGTTTTGATTCATCTTCCTTCATGCATCCCAGACTACAATTTGCTTTGCTGCAAGCTCTATAGGATTGTGCACAGCATGTGTACATTTTTTGGGGGTAGTTATTTCTAAACAACCTTTAAACTTACAGAATACAACTTTGAGTTTTAGCTGAGGAGAAGTAGGAAATCACTTCTCTTCAAAACAATCACAGATCATGTCCAGCTGRTGTTTCTGCTCAAAATACCTGAGATGGCTAAATTCATCAATAAAGATCTACAGGCCTTAACGAACCTTGCTACTTCACAGATACCTTTGTCTTACAAATTCTTCCCCAAAGCACCAGTAATGATCTTGATTGACTTTATTGAATTCTATTGAGTGGATTCTAGAGGTGAGGCACCCAAGGCTTGCTGCCCAAGGTTTGCTGAAGGCACCTTGAGTGGTGCTGGAAATGGCATCTGGGAATCAAGCTTCGATCAGAAGTCAACTGGCCAAGGTTGACCAAGTTTTAAAGCTAGGTCCTTCCATTCTGGACCAGAGCACTTCCCATGCTTTTAAAGAGTACATTTGCGATGTCCACTGCAAAGGGTGCAATGCATGTTCAGGATGCAAAGGCATCATTGGCAATTCAAGTCGATAATAAATATTTTGGTTACTTGCCATTTTTATTTCATTTATTTAATAGCTTTTTTTTTTTAATGTCCTGGCTTTCTGGATTAGCAGAGAGGCCAAGCCAAAGAGCTGTTTGTGCATGAGTATGGGTGATCGTCACAAATTAGAAGGGCTATGGGAAGGGACACCCTRCTTCCCCCCCCGCCAGCATGCAGCCATACAGCTGTTGTGCCATGTGCATAACTGTGCTAGAGAGGGGGAAGGCAGGTGGTTTTCTGATCAATATTGTTATACTGGCCGAAACYACACTGTATATGCAGTTATGGATTATGTCCCCTTCACATAATATGAATTTATGCCTCTATCCCCAAAGGAGGTTTGGACTGTAGTGAATTACACTTGCATAGCTACAGTATGGTTCAAATTATGCGAGTAGACAAGACTTATTTCTAGTTTCTTAATGAAAGAACAGGGACAGATCCAAAGACTGTCAAAATCAACAGCAGGATTCCTACAGGCTGCTTTCCATTTATGTGAGAGCCACCTAAGAGGCCACTTTACCCTCTAGAAAGAATTTTAAATATAATCTTCTCTGACTTCTGAGCTTATTTTCCCTCCTAGGCTAGTAGAGAAAATCCCTATTATTGCTTTTGGGAGGTGGATGAGACTCTGGCGTTGGATGTGAATTCTTTGAGAATGTAATTAGGAAATACATCACTTGAACACTTTTTATTGTAAACATACATCACTGTAATGCACCACTGTTATGAAATAAATATATGATATACTGGAAATATGGAACAATCCCATTTGTTTTAAGAACCGAAGGCAGACAGCTTTTCTTCAAGATCATAAAAATACGTCTATTGGTGTTGAATGTGTGCTCTACATTAAATTTTAGAGTCACTGAGTCTAGGCCCATGTATCTGTTGGCAAAAATGTACCTAATTGTTGGATGTGTGGTGTGCAAAAGATGACAACAGTTTTAAGTGGCTGATAAACTGAGGCTTCTGCAGGCTGGCAGAAGTTGGTATCATTGGGAAGCAGGACCATCCTTTTCCCTGACGGCCAYGTAGCTTTTGAAAATCAGCTATGGAATCAAAGTGCAGCCCATGGTGGTACTTGTATGCACATTTGGGAATATCCTTTCTTGATGTATTCTGCTGGAAACAAATATATCTGACCCTGCAGCTGGTGCACTGTTGCCCTTCTTTATTCCCACCTATAACCATATAACCCCTTCTTCATYTCCACCTCTGACCCTTCCAGTACGAAAAGCATAACTGACTCTGATCAAAAACCAATAGTGCTTTGCCTAGGGCTAAAGGTCCATTTACATGGATCTCTATTTTGGGGGCTTAGAAGATGAAACTAGTTGCTCAGTTCAAGACACAGCCTGCATAAACCTGTGCATTTGTGCCAGCTTTATTTGGTCTGGTGTTTCTGCTTCTGTCATTACCACCTTTGATTTCCTGTTTTCTCTCCCTTTTAGTGTTAAGTACTGCTGTAGCTATAGCTTTTGGACAGTAGTCCTCTTCAAACACTGAGATGACTCGGCTTTACAAGAAGCCTAAACACCTGGAGACCTTCCCTTGTTGGGAAATGTTGGGAAATGTTCATTTGTCAAAACAAATGCATTTACTGGAAATGCATGTGATTTCTGACAGCATATTTTCAGTTTACTCAAAAAGCACAAATATGGTGTAATTGTACCTTTCCACATCCCTTTCTGATTTTCTAGATCTCAATTTATTTGTTTGCAAAAGGAAAAAGTCACAAATTGGGCAAAAATGGGCTTTGTTTTGTCCAACCACAWTTCATTTGAGTCTAGAGGAAGTGTTTTCAGAATTTCCTTTCATGATAAATCYGATTTATTTTGTTCTAAATATAAACAAACAACCAGTGTAAAAACAGTTGAGCTGACAGACATGCCAACTTTTAGCCACTTTTCTACGAAAATCATTTGTCTGGTACCATGGTGACCTAACTTTAACTGAGGTAACAGTCTGGATGMGTCTATGCAGAGCCCAGCATCAGAGACAAACAGCACTGTTGCCATGACAATAATGGGCTCCCACCATTTGTGCTGGGAGTACTCGGATGATGTGTTCCTACCCAGCCTAGAGTGAGGGTAAGCTTAAGGGTGGCCTAAGCCTAGCCGGGTGATGTTCCAGGTCATCCTATAACTGCCATATTATTTTCTGATCTGCTGTACTTTGCTCATTGGGAATGCTGTGTCCCAAGGCTGTGGTGGCAGATCAGTGCGGGTCCCAGCTATGACAAATATGTGATGCCCATGTGGTAAAGCTCAAACCAGGATGTTGTCTGAGCAACAGAAGATTATAGCAATAATGGAGTTGTCCCTCTCTGGGTTGTACCCTGGTTGCCTGTTGGTTTGGTCTTGGGTGCTGTTATAAGGATCAGTATTTCTGGCATGTGGGAATTGACCTTAAGGTTTTGAGCTTGGGGCTGCCTTCGTTGCTCGCTCCTTGCTTGCCGTGTTCTGTCTGGGGAGCAAGACTGGGCCCAAAATGAGGAAAGATGACAAATGTAGCTGTGTTAAACTGACTATAAATGTGACCCTTTGGGAGAGCACAGACACAACGGCAATAGTCTTTGGTCAGGAAAAGACTTGTAAAGGAAATTTTCCTTCCTCATGCTTTTAAAACTTAATTTTGCAGCAATGGTTATTACAAACAACACAACTCACCTTCACTGTGAGTTTAAAAACAAGCTCTGTGGTCTGTCTCCCTGTCTTGTCTTCTTTGCTCTGTAAACATGAGAAAGAATCACAAGCAACTGAATAAAGAATGCAATGTCCAAAGCTGTCCTTCCTCAGATGGGTCACATACTTAGGGATTGGTACAGTACTGAGACCTTGAGGAAGAGAGTAAGTTCATCTGTGTCCTACCAGGGAATCTCTGCAGCTTTTGTTCCTTTGATGGATCCCCCATTCACACAGAAACCATACAAATAGAAAGGTTATTCTGCTGTCCACTGCTTCAGGTAAACAATATAAAAACATATATAGAAATGCTTCATCTGTGGCAGACAACCAAGAGTGAGCTGTGCTGTAATACAAGCACATAAGCACATCAAAATGGTATTTAATTATAGGCAGAGTGGTTTATTTTAGAATAGTCCCTTACTTGGTCCATATGTATTTCCTCTCATTAATTTGGCTCTCAGAAGTAAAACTAATGCATAATTCAGTGTTTTCAATTCATTTTGCTAAATTTACCATTTTACATTTTTTTTTCTTTGAAATGCATACTTAAAGCTTACTACTTTTGTGTTGTTGCTTCCTTAGCACTATTTACTAAAGCAGTCCACTGGGAATAGGATATTCGCCTTTCAAGTTTACAAGTACAGACTCTTGGGTCACAAGGAAACTCTTCTCTGGAACCATCAAGAGTAAGGTGATAAGATGTATTCTGACCTTCGTGAGGCTCATGTTTTCGGCCAGGAGAAAAAAAAAAAACTGACTTAAGTCTATATATAACTTTCTTATTTTATGTGATTATAAAAGTACATCTGTACCTTTACTGCATACAGTATTCATCACTGTTTGACATGTCTGGCTTTCTTTAACAGTTTCTTTGTGCTCTTAAATCTCAGAAAATGAGTATATATCAGCTTAAGTATGGGAGTCCTAAGTAGTTGTTCATTCTCCATTTGTTACGAGCTTTTACTTCCTCAAAGCATCTACTTTGTGTTTAACAAAAGCTGTAATTCAGCCTGACAGCCAAGCACCTGAAGTTGTTAAAAACTTTGTTCTGTGCAGTGTCTTTTCTTGTCTCCATCATGGTAGTATTCAAGTGCTCTCCAAACCTAGAAATGAGCCAGAAGACTTCTGTTAGTCAGGATAATAAAGTTTTGTTAGCATCTCTTTCCAGAAGACAGTTACCAAGATAACTGTTTATCCAACTGCTTGCTTTTTTTAGATCCGAGCCTAAGTCCACACAGAGCACCGGAATGAATGCGTGAGTTCTGGCTCACCAAGTCCCGTAGTGTTGTTGCCATGCTGGATTCTGCTGAATTGTATGAATTCTGACCTGAACCCAAAAATGATCTCTCTTGAGCACAGGTACTTCATTCTATTCTATGCAGAATAGAGCTGAGGATAACAAATGAGAATATATTCTAAAACTTAAATGCTTAAATAAACCTTATGCTTGTATGTCAAAAAAAACCTGCCTTAGAAACTTTTTTATTAAAAGCCATTGCTGAGGGTTGGAATTAACTTGAGATTCTGTTTGCTTTTCTTGGAATTCCAAAGTTGTGCAATTTTGCTTGTTTAAAATCCATATTAATTCCAGATCCATAATCCTGTAAGGAAAGGATAAAAATAAGTGTAACTGTTGTTGGCTCATCTGCAGAGAAGAAATGGTGGAATCTTAAACTGACATTATCTATTACATGCTGTGTATGAGTCAATAAGGAATGTGGGTCTTGGAACCTGTGGTCTTTCCGTGAAGATCTCTTGGTGTATGTCCTTAACCATTGGAGACAGTTCTATTGCAACAACCTCCGAGAAATGATGCTCTCTTTTTCTCGCAAACCTAACTTTTTATTGCACAGGCTTACTTCTTGCCAATGCTTTCTGTGCTATGTGATGAACTCAGCCTAGCACCCATGGGTAATTGTGATTATCCTCTGACCCAAGGTTATTGAAGAATTTCTGTAATATCACAGAATCGTCATACAGCTTCTCTTATTTCCTTAGTGATAACAGTAAAGATGTAGAGAAAACAGAAAAGTAACGGAGGTATGAATCTATTTTCTTTTGTTTTGTGTGTGTGTGCATGTGTGTGTGTGTGTGTGTGTGTGTGTGCAGTTAGGACAGGTGAACATACAGCCAGATAAACTACTCCTCCTGGCAACGAAGTCTATGCAATACTTGCCAGCCCTCAGGGGTATAGATGTAGTTTAGAAATACTAGAATATCTTGAAACTACTGTTTTGCTTTAAACATTTTGACAGAGTTGCTATCATTGCCCTTTGCACTTTATTCCAGTCATTAATTACTGCATTGTTTGTCCAAGTCTGAATTTAGATGGCAACCCTGCTGCTGCTGCCATTAAACCAACCTAAGAGCCACCTTCAGTCATGTTGACTCATACTTTGTAATACCTAGGAACTGCCGAGAATGAAGAAATTCATCAAAAACTGCCTTGGCTCCATATTTACAGTAATTTAAGTAGAGATTTTGCTTCTGGCATTGACTGTACTCCAGAACAATAAACAAGATCTTACCTTTCATTAAAATAACAGTGACTTTATCAATCACTATGATTCAAAGCTGGAGGCAGGGTGGAGCAGAAGGAAAGAGGACTAGCTGCTTTCCCTAGATTAGTGTAATGGGAATTGTGAATATCACATCTGTAGAGGTGAAGGCAAAAATCAGGAGGCAATTGTGCCTTGATTGTGTTAGAACTTCAGTCCTCTTTTATAGCAATATTGTTAGATGTCATTGCTTCTTATCCAGGGACGTGATACTCACACACAGGAACTATTAATATTTCAATAATACTGAATTTCCTTTAAAATATAAGATTAGGCTTAAATTAGGCATAGGTTTAAATCTTGGTTCAACTCACAAATCCTGCTTAATAGGAACAAATAATTCTACTAGCAGTTAGCCTTTGCTATGTTCATCAAAGAAAAGCTCTTCTCTTTCTTCTGTGATTCACTGTAACCACAAAGGCAGAGAGGTGATTTGAGGTTCGGATAGTGCCATCTTGAATGAATTACTGATTTTTTTCCTACTCAGTAAAAAAAAAAAAAAAAAACTACAGTGATATTAGGGACACAACATTTGGACTAAAATTGTATTAATTACCTCTGAAGTTTGATGCATCTTGACAAACCAGACATCTGTCTGAATGAACTGGAGAACTTCTGTGTATCAATTCTACTAGATAAAGGAAATACTTCTGGAATGCTTTTAAACTTTTTGGATGATWTAAGGTAATTGAGATAATACTCAAGATATTTATTAAAATCATAAAAAAAGTCTACATGTCTTCAGGGTMTTGTGTGCTTTCATTTTGCTAACAGGGTCTGCCTTAGTTATATTGAAATTTTATCGAGTAAAATAGTGACTCAGTTTTGAGGCTCATCAAACTCTCTACACTAATTCAGAAAAACAAGGGTTTACACCTGGAAACTGCTCATAGTATCAAGACTGCTACTCTACAACATTAACACAGGAAATTCTCAGGAAAAAGGCTTACTCTATTGGAAACATGAAGTAAAGAATTTACTCTTTAACAAAATGTTAATCCATCATTAAGATGAAGGAGGGAATTATAAAGTTGAAGGTGACTTGTATTTATATAATGACTAAAATAGAGGAGTATATCAAGAAAATTAAGAAATGATGTTTGGGTGTGTTTAGTCAATTAATGCATGCTTAGTTGTTTTTTATTTTTTTTTAGTATAGCAAATGAAAATGTTAACATGTAATTATTATTCTGGAAAGACATTTTTGAATCACTTTGAGAAATCAGAAGTTAGCTGATCTTCCAACTCCAGAATTAATTTTGGTTACACTATTTCTGAGAGTCATAAAAGCTGGAAGTTGTGGAAAACTTGTCTGAAAGAAAGATGAAAACAAATGAGGAATTCATAGTGCTGTAATGGCACCAGATTACACATAGAGGAAACTTAGGCTTAAAATGATAATATGAAATTGCATTACTATATGTCAGGACTTTCTTACATTATTTTATTTATTATATAACAATTGAACTGTATACTTTTTCATGCCTTTAAAACTTTAAAACACASAATTTTTAACTTAATTTCAACAAATTTAACATTTAGAGTGTGCTATAGATCTATGAATCTTAAAAATTCATTTTCAAGTAATCTAAAAGTAATTCTAAAGTAATCTAAGAATCTAAGTAATTCTGAAGTAATCTCAGATCAGAAGAACTACTAGAACACTCACCATATGTATTTGATCTATTAAAGTATTGTAAGTTACTTGTATTTGGTGCTCTCACAGAGCTCAAGAGTTATTTATTTTGACCGGTCAGTTTATGTGGTACAATATTTTTCTCTCATACAACTTCTTCAGTAGACACAGCAATTCCCTAGATAAAAGATTTGCATGATAATGTTTCTTATCTTCTTGCCAGGTCTGAACAGTAAGTAGTGAAGACTCCTGATAATTCAGTGCAATAAAGAGGAGTTGTGGATTTGAACAGCTTGCAATACAATAACTGGCTTTTTGTTGTTTCTGTTCATATTAAGGAGGTGATGCCACAACTTCTTGAAATTATTCCCATTCATAATTTTCCAAAGGCTTATTTTCTATTTCTCCTATCTTTTATCTCCTATGTTTTATCTCTATCTTTCTATATACTACTTATTAAATCACCTGCTCAAAAAAAGTACAGTAAATTCAGTTATACTTTTCATTATAATTATTCAATACAGAAGACAGAAAAACAAGAATTTGATTTGAGGTGACTTCTTTTGTGCTTAGGGAGATTTGGGCTAGTAGACATAGATGCCTGTAAGACTTAGAAAAGGCTATTTCATGTTACCAGATGTGTTAAAATAACAATCCTAAAGATGTTTATTTAAGAATCAAAGTTAGTTCATTATTTTGGGTTTACTTTCTTAAATAATAGTTTTTTTTTGAGCAAGCCAGTCTGCTTATTTTGACTGGAGTATCCAACTATCCCTTCTCTTTGTAAGAGGACAGAGGGTAATCATGCTGCAGCAATGCCAAGGAAGGTCACTCAAACACTTTCAGAGGGACTTTAGTATTTGGAATACTTTGGAATAAAGTTTGAGCCAATGTTTACTTTCTACTTTAATAGTGCCTGTCCTCAAACACCAGATACTTACACAAATAATTATAAATACAGGAAAAATATAAATAATGACAAAGCCTTTCAGATTAAGCCAGATTCCAAAGTGAGACTAACTAGCAAGAAGCTAAATTTATTTCAACAGCTGTCCTCTTTGCCTCATTTTTGTGCAGTTTTCTCCTCATGGAGAATTTTGACAGGTAAAGCTGCGCTGTGCAGGGAGCCTTGAAAGCTGATGGATTCTGGTATGGCTCCAAGACAGCTGGGCAAGGGAAGAGTGACTGGTGACCCTGAACGGAAATGTCACCGCCACCAGTCCCCCCTCCGCAATTTGGAAGCTGATAACACAAGTACCCCTGTTGGTTTGAACTGCAGCAGAGATGCAAAGATAATTTCACAGACTACTGAGTTCAGACCACACAGGTCACAGAAACAGAACCACTAACATGGCTGTCAGAGAACTGGTATGTTCAGTGTGTGCTTTTATGCCCCACAGAATAACTGCCTGTGTCAACCTAGGCTTCCTGAGAGTTTTGCAGGGTAAAGAGTCCACCGGGGTGATCTGGAGTATCTCTCACTCTTGTCATTGCAAAGACGCTACGCTCAGGTGAAAATCAGATGGTGTAACAGTCCTCAGTATGAAGCTGATGAAGCTCAGTATGTCCCAATGTGAACTACCTTTCGGAAGCCGTATGAAACATATCCTTCAGCAGTGACTTCTTTTCCTCACAGAGTTTCCATGGAGATAGATGATCCGGCTTCTCATTTTTTAGCTACAGCTCTTTTTGGGAGGAGAAGGAAGACGATATTCAAAATAACGTTGATCCATTATAGCTTTCCTTTAAAAAATAATTTGTATATATATTTTTTTTCTGGTTTTGAGTCACAGTCAAGAGATTATGGTAAAATAATCCTAGCAGTGTTTGTGTTCCCAAATCTTGAAGTTGAGATAGAGGGTTACCATTTTTTCATTAAAAGAAAGGCTTACAAAGTTATAGTCTATGTTTGGCTCCCTCAAAGAAAATGGCAGAACTTCGGTGGTTTCAGTGCAGCCACATTTTGCCCATATGCTGACAAAGATTCCCTTACAGTAAAGAGTACAATGAAAATATACACTGTCTTAGTGTGCCTTAGGCCTTAAGCCTGTCAGAGTTAAGTTCGATAAGCTGTGGCTGGACTGTGAATCCCTCCTTAATGATAGAAATGTTGAAACTACAGAAGATCTCTCACTAACTTCATCAACAGTTGCAGTTGATCTGCTATATATTAGTACACATATTAATGTTATACAGTAATAATGCATAGCCAAAGTATCCTTCGTGACTGTGGGTTGCATTTCTTGCCCTGATTCTGCATTGAGCACCCATGTGCAACCATATAATATTGTTTTCTTTGCCATCTTACATATCCTTTACCTTCTTACAACTGGATAAGCCACAGAGAATTTTTATCACTTCAAACTAGAATATACATCACTTAAGACAATGACACTTGGATAATGATGTAGATCATGTATTACCAATGTTACCAGTTTTGTAGCTCACTTCCAAAAACAATTTTTCTAGTAAACTCAAAATTTTAGAAAAATAACTTTTTTTTTGAATTGTTTTGGTGAATTTTTAAARGTTTGTTCCTGTGTTGCCCTGAAGCCTCTGGGACTTGTGTGAGTGGAAGTCTATGTAAATTAGGGTTTCTTGCTGTACCCTGACAGAGCTGAGAAATTTTGTTTAAAAATGTTTGTTTTTGACGCATGTCCCCAGGTTTACACACAGTAGTTAATCATATAGAAAATGGATTAACAAGCTGAAGTCAGATAAAAAGGTAAATCCAAAATGACATTTCCTTTTTCTAAGCTAATGTACAACTAAAGAAAACTTCTGCAAAATGTAGGCATAATTTTTGCCCAATTTCTCTAAATGACAAGTCAGTATGACTTGTGAAGTCTGGAAGAAATCCAGGGTTCTGCAACCTTTATTACATACTTCTGTAGCTCTTTTTCATCCTACAGTTCCCTATGGGAATATGGCATGTTTGTGCTTTCAGAAGGCAGAGGTGGTTAGAAGAGTTATTCATTTTTACAGTTGTGCAATTTTAATTTAAAATCTTAAGCATCTTCACTCAGCTTCCCYTTCCTTTTGATTCATCCTATGTGTGGCCTTCTTGAGATGGTGGACATATATCAAAACAGAAGAATGGTCAGGGGTGTTTTTACTGCATCAGGAAGATGAAGCAGAGAAAGAAAAACAAACAAGCAAAAAAGCAAACCAAATAAAAAAMCCACTCTCCAAAGAATGGGAAAGAAAGATTTTCTTTGCTAGCCAGTGAGATCATTGTTTTATTTTAAGCCTCTGTCTAGTTGGACACAGGCACCTTGCTCTATTTCCAGAAGGTCCAGGAAAAAGAAAAATTAATTGCATACTTAATTTTCACTATTCCTGAACTGTGTCCTATGAAATCAAAACTTTTCAACAAAGGCAAAGTATGAGTTCAATATTCAACATTCAGGAGKAAGTACCTGCCAAATCTGAATCTTTAAAAAAGAGAGAGGGAGAGAAGGAGAGCTGATTTATTCCAGCTCAGTAAAGAATTTGATGGTATGTAACAGCTGGACAACCTATTATTTTTACATGTGGACAGCCTCAGAAGTATCCAGAAATAATAATGCAGCTTGGGCATGCAATGACTATGAGAAATTTTACCAAAAGCAGTAAAGGGGGAAGGGGAGGAAGGGAAGGACCCAGAAGGTTTTGAATGAGGTTTAGCCTGAAAATGCTGTCACAAATAGCTACCACATGGCAGCAGTGATACCTAATGCTAGGGGACAGCAATWATGAACATCATAGTAACCTCTGACAGGTGCCAAATGAAGCTTTAAATCGGCATCTGCCTTCAGAATCTGCATATTCCCATAAGAAGGACTATTCCCTCTTCTGCTCTTATCTCTTGCTCGATCCCCTTCTAGCTGCCAACAGCTGTGAAGGGTGGCTAGCCATCTATAAGGAACTGCAAAGCCAAAATTAGAGGCATATTAATTAGGAAAGACTTCTTTGCTCTCTAAGGTGGAGGGTATGCAATAATTCTGCCTTACTCACGCTGCTCCTGTGAAGAGATGTTCTTTCAAAAACATACATATATTGGGAATATCTCATGTGCTGGGGTTGATTTTCTGTTTCCCAGGTTAACTCTCTAGTAGAGTATCCTCTGATCAGATGCTGGCAATCTGGCACACAGACCTGTAACCCTACATTGATTTTTCGGGCATGACATCCCACTGGTGATATTGGTAGACAGTCATTTTACAAAGGCAGAGATGACTGCTCTCRTCTTGGCCAATACATCTGGAGCTGGAGACGCAGCAGACAGGGTGGGAATGACAGTCCGCAGAGAGCAGTCCTCAGAGTGGCCCTGAAAATGCTAAGACTTAKACTATGGGGAGGTGAGATGTCTTCCAGCTGCCTGCTGGATCTGGAAGGATGAAAACCCTTCCCTGCGAGGCCCTGCAAAAACCATGCACAGTAGCAGGGAGAGCTGTTTAATTTTAAAGGAGCAGAATCTGGGAGTTCTTAGRGAAGTTTCAGAAATGAATGGGTTGKATTTTGAGGTTCAGAAGAGAGCATGAGATGGAAATTCTTTGAAAAGAGGAAAAGGGATCATGTGGACCTCAGCTTCATATTTCAAAATTTCAGAGTCTGCCAGGGAGGTCTGTACCGGACTGCAGACCCAAGGGAACAACAAACCCAGTTGGCTTAAACTGGCTTTCCTGCCAGCTCTCTAAGACAAGTGGGAAGTTTGAGGTTTGCAACCACCTTTTAAGCTTTCTCTGGACTTAAGTTGCTTAAGGTTTGTTTGCTTGTTTTCCAACCTCCCTCCTCTCCTGCCATTTAATGGGAAAACCAAGGATAAAATGTTAAGTCTCCCCTCTCTTATTAAAATACCCCAAAACAAGTACAGAACAGAACACGGAGAAATAACCCTAGTGACCACTAGCCAAAACTCACAAGTAGTATGTGCATATCTGAAATAGTTGATGCACTCGCATAGGAAATCGCTGGATATTTTACACCACTTGCAGCGGTTTAGTAACTGGCTGTGGAAGCTCATTCCCCACTTGAGAAAGTCATGAATTATACAGTTTTTACATCTGTTGAGCATGTTGTGCTTCTCAATCATCCAACTATACTGAGCCTTAAGTTTTCAGCCTTCACAATGAGATCACTGTTTTCAAGCACGTTCTAGTGGCATTTTGTCAAGCCATGTGTGTTTTCGGGATGGGGGCAGGGAGAGAGGAACAAAAGTATGCTGCCGTTTCACAGGATTACAATCTACTTTTCAGCCTACATAAAACTGTGGCTGACCCATCAACAAGAAACATTCTTTGTTTACTTCTTTTTCTTTGCCCCTTTTCTACCCTCCTTCCACCCTTTTGAATTGGGCCAATGATTGTTGGGAAGAAGAGGGGGAGAAGGATTTAATGTAAKTTTTTTCACTTTGGGTTTCAATTCCTGTTAATAAGGTTGGGGGGAAGGCCACCACCAAACCTTCAGTCGTCCTTAATCCTCCTCAAAAAAAAATGTATTTCCTTATGTGAAGACTCATTTTTACTCCAGCTACATGGTATTTTTAATGAAACTCAGCTATTAAACAAGGACTGACCATGAAGAACACTATCAGAAGGATGAAGGGAGATTTAGTATTTTAATTTTGCTTTAGCACGGCCATAAGGAAATTGCATATACTAATTAACAGATTTTAAATCAAAGTACTCCAGGCTCCTAATAGCAGGGGACAGTTTCCAGAGAAATAAGCACACAAAGCTTGGGAAGGAGCGAAGTAGGAAAACCTCTGTAGAAATTATCTGTGGATAATCTATTGCAGCAGAGGCAGAGAAATTAATATGTTTATCTTGAGTTGCACAGGACTCACTGAGATCACTCCAGGCTGAACAATTCATACGCAGACAATAATTCCCTGCATAGAATGACTTTGATCATGGCTATATAAAGATTTTTTTTTCTCTCTCCAGGAGATGGTCACTCATCATTTAAGCAATGGTCAGCCATAGTAACATTTCCACCAGCCAAAATTCAGATATAGTGAGTGTTAAAGCAATATACGTGACAAATGTTGTTTGCTCTGTGCATGGAGGYGGCCTGAGGCTCTATGCATCTTTTGTATTAGCTTTTTGTTTTTGAACTAAAAGCCACTTGCTTGTGTAATTTACATTGTTTGAAGGAAAGTCATACCGAGAAAGAGAAATGGACATTGCCATCTAAATAGATAAAAAGCATGGCACTGGTGGAAAGGAACTGAAAATTACAGCCTCTTATAAGATAAACTGGGCTAGTAGTCAGATTAAAAATGTAGAGTCTGTGTTCTTGCGGAGAAATAAAACACTCAAAGAGAAGGAAAAACAGCACTTAGACCATCAGTGCTTAATTCAGGTAGTCTAAGTGACTGTAATTCATGTTTGCCYTATCCCATGAGTGTAAAATGCCAGCTGGTCCCAGCTGGTCGGCAAGCATGTGAGGAGGAAAAGATTACACTGAGTCTCTGGGGACGGATGTCGGGCCTGGCCACGATTCCCACTCCCTCTGCCTTCTGGTGATGAAGATTTGCTCCTGGAAGGATGCAAATGGAAATGAGTGGATCAAATGGGAGCCCAGGGCATGGATGTACGGCCCCCTTTACCTGTTCACTTGCAACACCCCTGCCCGTGCAACCTGTGAGCAATGACCAAGTATTTACTGCTTCTCTTTGGTCTCTGARCCTGCCCTAAGTGCCCTTCCCAAGTAACAGACCATACAAATCCAACTAGATGGACTGAGGTTGCTCCTTTGTTGTTATGTAGCTATGCCCAGGAAAGTACTTTGGCTCAAGTTGGGTTTATCTTATCAGGGAGATCTGGYTGAATTTTGGTTAAATCCAGACCCATCAGCTAAGCCTCACTGCCAGTTTTTTTCCATGAGATTCAGGACAAACCATGCATTGTGTGGACCAGACAAAATGAGCTGCAGTCTCTTACGCCAAATCTTTACTAAATCCCCCCAGCACAGGCTCTGTGTTGCACAGTTCCAACATGACTCCAGCATGGGGATTCTCTAGCCACAAGGCATCCTGGTGTGCATAGGGTGCTCATAGCCTTGCTGTGGATGCACAGCTACCTTAAAGTGTCTGCATATAAGGAGCAGGAGAGCCCAGGSCAGCAGTTTCTGTGGATCTGCTGGTTACTTGTCACTGCCTGCTAATGTCATTTCATAAGCAAGAACTAGGCCAGAGTGTAGGAAAAGTACCTCTTACAATGCAATATGGCTGTGGTTAAAGTTAATAAAAATGCATGTCTACCTGCAGCTGAGTGTAAACTTTATGTTGTTTGTATTTTAATTATATAAGAAGAAAAAAAAATCCCTCCTGCTGTATAGAATAATGATGAAGTCACTTGGTTCCAAGTGCTATAATTCCTCAGCATGGTTTGTATTTTCCATCTTCTCCTTCTCTCCACAAAAATTCATCCCTTGGATTTTTGATGGCAGTGACCTGTATTTAATTTTGAGCTACACAAGCTCAAGGGAGGATTATGATTAAACCTGAATGTGCACAGTGTCTCTGCCTTGTCTCTGTAGACAGTATTGTCCAGTCTTTCCACTGCACTTAGGAACAGTATATTGTGGAGTGAAGACCCTGGTATGATTTCTTCATTCTGCCAGAAAACATCCCATTTAACTAGTTCAGCGAAAACTAGTAACTAGTAACATAGTACACTACTAAAAATTGGCCTGCTTGGCCAATGTTCTGCTTGGCACTTAACAACAGAAGGTAAATTAGTGTGTTAAAATCAAAGTTGGCTGAAAAAATATCCGAAGAGAGGATAAAGTTCATCAGTTAAAATCCTCACTGCAAATAGCTACCCTAGATTTTGCTTTTACTCAGTTTACACCGAGTTCTGTCATTATAAGAGTTAAGAAACTGGAGGAAGACTTGATGCGGGGAGCCAACTGCCTAACATTAGCTGCGCTGTTTAGTTTCAGGACACTGTCACAAAGAGGATGAGAAGCTAAAACATCTTTGGTATTACCACTTGCATGTTAAATGGGATTCCCTCCTTGAAGATATTTCTGCGTTGTCAGAGGAAGGAAACGGCAGCTGCGAAGTTGCGCTCCTCGTGCAGACCGCAGGGCAGGCCCCACCTCCCCCCTTGAAATTTATGCCAGATGCGGGAAAGAATGAGCAAGGTTTTCAAAGTGCACACTCGGCATATGGAAGGGAATTTTTTAGCAACTAGAAAGCTTTAGCTAATTTCGACAGCTCCCAGGATTCAGGCAGATCTTTAAGAAGATCTGCTCTAAGGCTCTCAATATGCATGAAATACGAAGTTTTATCTTGTTCTTGTGTTTCTGGGGGATAGGTTCCATCTTGCTGAATTTTTTTTTTTTCTGCATGATTCTTGTGGAGAAACAGTGATAAATGCTAGGTCTTGAGGAATGGTAAACTGAGGCAATGAAGTATCTATGAGAAACTATGTTTTTTGACTAACGTGAGGCAATCGGGCCTTCTATCCCTGTGTCTCTAGAAGACACCTGGACTCCTGGTCCCCAAACWTATAGATTGGATAATTGATAATTGAAGCCATTTTTTTTCTATAAGAGAGAGAAACTCAAAAAATGCTTTGTTTGAAAATGTTAACAGAAAGGTTCAAGTAAAATGGATGAACACCCAAAAGTCCAGTCTTATTTTCCAGCTTTTTAAAATGTTTTTATAAAATCGTGGCTTTCAGAAACACAGATGAAATATTTCAGGCTCACTTAGCCATAGACAAAAAGGAAAAACCCAAACAGAACACAATGCCTCCAAAAGCACCATTTTACAAGGAGAAGCTTTTTGCTTCTTTTGCTGAAAAATATTTTGTTTGAAAAAAAAATGTGACCATCTGTACTCACTGGGCTAAGTATAGAAAGTTAATACAGGACACTTTGGCTATGCCATGGACCCTCTGGCAAATGGACTCATGCTGTCCTTGTCTTGGGAATGCAGTCGCCAAGTGAGCATAGCTTGTGGTGTGCTGCACAGCCAGAAGCAGATATATTTTAAGCAGAAGAGAAAGCATTGGAACAGGTGTGCAAGGAACGGAAGAAGAATGAGGGGCATTCAGAAACACTGGGACAAGGTTAGATTTTCCCAGACAGAAGGTTCTTCTTAAATTAGGAATTAAATTACAGGTAGAAAGGGGAGATACAAAACAAGGCTATGCGCCTGAAGGAAAATGTCTCTTGCTGGTTCCTGAGCTTCTGTAATATACTTGTGTTCTTTGGTCCTACACCACAGACCTCTTTTTATTGCTCTAATTTCTTGACTCACTAACTGATAAACAATTTTAATGACATGGTACTAGGGTTGTTTTCTGAAGAGCTTTTTATATTTTCTGTCTTCCAGTGTTGTAGCAAATTGCAGTTATTTAGGCACAGCTGCTGCCTGCTCCAAGCATGCTTATGGTGTCAAGGTAGGCTGTATGTTCAAATCTGAAGGTCGGGTCACAGAGCTCCTGCCATCAGTAATACACTTGTTTTTCTCTTGTACAATGTGCAGCTTATTCTCCTTCATGAACAATGGATTGCAGCTATACCCTTCTTTCAATTTACGTCAGCAATGGATGTTAAGTGGAAATGCTATATCTCGTTGTAAATGGGTACATTTATTCTTATATTTGGTGTTATCTGTGTATCATGGATATACTCAACTGAATAAATTGCATACAATATAAAAAAGTATATTAGGAATACCTCTCTTCTCAGGTTTCCCAGCTGGATGCAATAAATCTCTTTCTATAAATCATAACCCAGCTTTCCTGGACACTCAAAATTGGGATGGTGCTGTGCCTCTTTGGTCATAGACTGGGTTTTGGTAGAAAAGATCAGTTTTGCCTTTCACAATCAGAAATCACAAGCACTGACTTTTTGAAAGCTACTCAGCTAAACTGCTCTAGAAACTGTTGCCAAAATAGTTCATAGTATAGTTCAAATGCAAACCTCAATGAACATTAGCGTTGGTTTTGTATCTGGGCAATCACAATTCCAACAATCATTTAAACACAAATTTGTCTAGAGATATCCTTTCTGTTCAATAAAGAGGCTTCCAAGTCACCATCATAATGACAGTAAATGACAAGAATCTGGTAAAAAAGCTTATATATTATTCCTCGATTAAATGTATTTAAATGCATCAGTGGGCACTGAGGATTCAGACTAATTTGCTAAGTCTTATTCCTCTGTCAGGTGCTATAGGGCTGCTCTAAACTGGGTTGCGCCCAGTGGGAAACTTTTCAGCACCTTCTGAGAGGTGAGTCCTTCCTGGTTTTCATTTAGAAACATTTAATTCTGTGCTGTCAGGTAGTGGAAAAAAATTAACAGGCAGTATATGTAACTATTCTGTAAAAAGTGAATTACTCAAAGGCTGAACTTCAAGGATATGACATCCATGATTCTCTTCCTAGTGATATCTGCTTTTAGTTGAGCTTGTTCTTTTAAGCCTTGTTTCTACCATCTTTTCTGAAATTCCCACTTTGTTGCCACAGAGTCGTAAATGCGATGGAATATTGACCAAAGGGATACAAAGAGACTCTTTTTGCTGAAGTACTTTCAGCCTTCAAAGTCTAGACACTGGAAGCAGTAGAAGAAGGTCTAACATATCTTTTACAGGTAGTAGAAATAGTGAGCTAACATAACGGTATAGTTTTGTCATGTCTTAACACTGTATTTCACCAGGTCTTGCTTATTTGACCTTCAGATTCAGAAAACAAAGCACTAATGTTACTAAAAATTTTGACAGACAAGGTCCAAAAAAAGATTATATTTTTGAAAATGACATCTAAATATAGATGATTCCATTAAAAAACTTAAAATAAAAGAGCAGTTCCTGTCTATTTTTAGTTCTTTTAGTTTCTCTCTCTCTCTCTCTTTTTTTTTTTCCTTAGTAGTTTAAGTTCAAAAACTTAATTCCTTTTGCAGGAAAAAAATAGCAAATACAATAGCAAAAACACCCTATCCTTTATAATGGAACACCTATTCAGGATATCAGTGGGTTAGATGAGCTTTTCATAAAAGCATAGCAAAAAAAAAAAAAAAAAAAAAAAAAAAAAAAGGAGAAATGTGCTCATCATTTATAGGAACACCTCCCAGTTAAATTACAAATAAGGTCAGCGCTGCTATTGCTTTCCATTTTTCCATTTCAGTCACTTTTACCAAATATATAGGAAAGGATGTTGAGCATGCTCCTGATCTGGATTAAATCAGGAAGGTTATCCACAGACAGATTTAGATCTAAGGAGAACTAGGACTTAGTAGACTCACTTTAATCTAGTGTGATACAGTAACAGCTTTATAAAGAATGTTATTTGAAGGACTTCTGAAATGCTGCTGCTCAAAAAATGAAGTTCTCAAGGGTGTCTTTTTCCTGGCAGAGGGAATTCCCCCCCAACTCTCTTATTTTTATCAGGTGGCTCTAAAAAAAATTGAGTTGCAAGCTGAAGTATGTAGAAATAGACATTCTGTTAAAGCTATTAATAAATTCATGGAAAGAGTGTCATTTCTATACTCTTCCTCCATTTTCTTCCACTTTTGAAAAGAAAACCCCACCATCAAGCCCATATGACTGCAGCAATTCTCTGGGAAGAAAAAAGTTTCAGCAAAATATGTGGCTCTGCAATGAATTTAATAAGAAATAGCATGAAAGCAGGACTTGATGATGGAAATGGGAATTTCATAGCATTTTACCCTTGCATGGGCCTGTAATGACATTTATCAAACAGTGCTGGAGTTAGACTTCTTCTGAATGGTGCTAAGAAACCAAAAATAAAAACCTTCAGTTTTGTTTTGTTTCATTTTAAACAAACAAAGAGATAAACACAGTCAAACTTCATAAAATACTCCTGATTTTAGTTATCAATGGGAAGATGCTGAGTAACATCATGTTTTGGGCTTTTACCCAGTTTCTGTGTAATTTCTCTCTTCCATGCCTTCCCTCAAATCTGCTTTCCCAGGATGCTTGAGAAACATGAATAGTCAGGTTAGGTGGAAGGGAGACCATTTCTTTACATCATATGTTCAGAGTTACTCCTTTGTGTAACTCCTTTGTGAGTGTTATAAAATTAATCCTCAGGTGATGAACTGACCTATCAGTGTGATCCCTTCATGGTGCTGGAATTATCCAGATGGAGCTGAATGGTGGCCAAATTCTTGGTATTAACTGGTTCCTCTTACTTAAATTATTTCTGTCATTCCTGCTTCTACATCTCTACTGAAGTCTCAGGTGTAATTTCTGGGTGAAGACTAGTGCTCTAGTCTTTTAATATGAGAACTGCATATAAGCTCCTTATCTTCAGTGTGATATAAACATAAACTAAATAGTTGCTATAAATAGAGATCTCTTCCTGAATAAGGACCTCCATTAACAATCAAATAATCTTTTTAAGTAACCTCCCTAATTATTCTCTAAGCACAAGCAAAGACTGACTTGAGAAATAAATATTATGATTTTTTTTGCTACATACTATACTGTCAAATCGATCATGCAAGTAAAACCAAAGGTTTGTATCCAGATTTGTAGGAAGTCTTGGGCACAAAGTAGATCAAGCTTACTTGTTTGAAAGCAGATTTTATTTTCTTCCTATTCTCTCGGACTTGTACATGTTCTCATGTACACCATGTAAGTACTGCAAAGCAGAGCCAAGCTGTAAAGTGGTAGTTATTCTGCCATTTTTTTCTGACAAAATTAAAACTGTTCAGTCATACACATTCCTACTCAAGATATTACTGATTCTACTTCAGGCCCCTATTGGAGTAATAYTCATATCTGATAGACTCTTAAGCTGATAAAACTAAATCTTATCTGGAAAGATGATACTGATAAACAAAACACTGTAGTTTTGATTTAGGAATTAAACAATGCAAATCTATGTCCTGTGTTAATCAAAAGATGTGATGAGGTGCTCGCGCTTGTCTTTCCTGACTTCAGCAACATTGAATCTATTAGCAGCAATAATATAAGATATTCAGTCAGGCTCCAATCACTTTTTCAACTTTACCTGCATAAGAGTGACCTGTGTCACTCTTTCCTTTTTCCTGCTAAGAATGGAAAACATCTGCATAACTAAATGCTATCATAATATTGTTAGAAGTGGAACATCTTCATCAATCCTGTGAGATACTACATTGCCCTGCCTTATTTGTAATCACATCACACTGATAACTCCTCTGAAGAAGCCTCCTTCAGCAGGAGTGAGGGGACATCAAAACCTCACATAATACATTCCGATCCTGGCTCTTTGAGTCCGAATTGATGTTGACCAGTAAGAGCACTAGGGGCTGATAGCATGCCTGAGGAATAAGGTTAAGCAAAGTCCATAGATCTGCCCATTATCCAGAATGCACTAAGGCTTCCAGAAGATTTCTAATGGCTTCATCAGGCCTAAAGTAGTACTTTGACCTCAGAAAACGAATGGCAGTAAGTACGATGTTGTACCCGTGCCCATCAACACCTACTCTTCAGGCAGCAACATCCTTGTCAGTGGATATTGGTAGGCAATAAGGGGCACATCGTTAGGAGCAGCCTGGTCCTTGGGACAGTGTTAAAAGCCATACTAATGTAATTTTCTGAAGTATATGCAAAAGATATGCTTCTTAACATCATTGCTGACTGCACTGTAATTTATATTTTAATTAGGCATCAAATAGGTTGCTGTTTGCTACCAGCCTATTCATCTGTCGACAATATCACCACAGAAGCAGCTGTAGGAAAAAGAAAATCACACTGATGCCATTTTTTACGGAAAAGATATATTTTTTTAAAAAAAGCAATCAAAAAAAGAGCCCTACCTTTGCTATGACTGAATTCACTGAGGGGTGAAACTCGATAATCAATAACAACAGAAAACACTGGGTGGGGGAAGAGGTATGACGCATATCCTGAGAGAAATAATAAAATATGCCCAGTTTGTATGGTTAATCTTCTCTGTAGGCTTGCTCTGCAAATTTAAGGAAGATTAAATTTCAGATATGCTGTTTCTTGTTTTTTCTGGCAACAATAAACTTCAGTTTGGAGGAGAAGGGGGAGGGAGAGGCTGAGTGGGGAGAAAGAGCCACAGTAAAGTGTCTGCTGTCCATGTAGTTTTGCCAGACTGCTGTCTCAATTGAGAGCTGTGATCAAGATTTATTGGGCTTAAAATATGAAACAGACCTTTCATGTTGGAATTCTAAATATCTTCTTAAGCAGTAGTGAGTACCACCAAATGCTTAAAGGCAACACACCAGAGTTGAAACCCACACAATAGTTTCTTCTCTCTTGTGAACCAGCAGATTGTAGAATCTTGTTCCATCTTCTCATTTTTGAATGGGGGAAACAGTATATTGGATGTTATCGTCATCATCTGAAAAACACTTTGTTTTTTATATTACATTTTGGCTCAGATGGTCAAGATTACTCGTATTTGAACATGTGTGCTGAATGGGCAGGTCTATCACTTAAGTTAATAAAGAAAATGCTTGAATGTGTGCAAGATGTTTGCATCTTGGTAGCACGTTTTATTGAGTTCTTCATTACATAGTGGCAGGAGGAAAAGCTTAGAAAAGATCTACACTCATCATTTCATGCCATTTTGCCAACCTCTTGTTTCTCTGCTTTACCAATAGTTTTGTTCCTTTTTACAGACAAAGTAAAGCTATTCATGTGAGAAACAAAATCAGAGTGAAACTTTTCTTTGTGGACCTCAGTGTTTAGAAGGCAAAATGCAAAATCTGCCTCTGAGCTGTACTTTTATTCATTACAACCTCTTAAAATATATTCAGGAGGATTTGTCTTTTGCTGTTTATGTAGGAAGTACAGCAATGAGAATATATTGGGACTGTTAGGTTGTACAGCAACACATATGTTAGGATCTAACTGGACTACATATCTGGTGGATATTTGGTATCAAATCTGTGAATTTGCTTAGTATATCTTTTAATAATTGGAGTTCAAACTGGCAATTGGAACTTGAATGATAGCCTTTAAGTGGCTTGCATGAAATGGGATTTTGGCGCTGGTTTTTTCCTTCATGTGAGGATGAAGTTACCTCTTGAGTGCCTGTTGTATCGGTGCTCAAGGGCTTTGTTTATGTCAGCTGATCAAGGTAGGTGAGAAAGTGTAGGAGAGACTGTTATAAGCGATGGGAAAAGGAGAGAACCAGTAGATGTAGCATTCCTTCCTTCCCTTCACAAAAGAATGTCACCCATAAAGAGTGAAAGGAACAAGTATATGAGTAGAAAAGTCTCCTTCTCCACTGACCAGTATGTACATGACATCTGAAGGAAGGGATTCTTAGTCCTAGTTGAATTTGTTTTTAAAGCTGCTATGCTTGTAACATCTTTACATCCCTTTCAATTGATAGGTACACAGTTTTTAGATTTCCAGTCTAGATTTTACCCTGTCCTGTTCAGTGGGGTAACATGGATGCAGACTTTCAGTGGTTTTGTGGCTAGTAATTTTGATAGTATCTTCTGAAGTAAATGATGCTAATGTGTCTCCTCAGATTTGAAAAAGTCCCAGGAAAACCTTGGTTGTGTTATCCAGGTCACTGCTAACTTGAGCTTGCAGGATTTAAATGAATGCAAGCTAAGGACTGTTTGGAAGTGCTGTGATTCTCTTATGAATTAGAGTTTTGCACTGAGAATGTAAAACATTCTGTACTTTGCTCTGCCTGCAGATGAGTGATGGGCTGAATTTAGAGTTGGCTGAAATGGTTTAAGAGATGTGTTTAGCTTGAGAGATGATGATA
Organism: Nothoprocta perdicaria; assembly: GCF_003342845.1. Taxonomy (NCBI): domain Eukaryota; kingdom Metazoa; phylum Chordata; class Aves; order Tinamiformes; family Tinamidae; genus Nothoprocta; species Nothoprocta perdicaria. The sequence continues at coordinate 1,214,891 of NW_020454095.1, forward strand.
CTTCTACAGCTGACTAAAACACCATGAAGGATCCTTCACTCTGAAGTTCACTTACCACCACTGTTCCAGAGCCCATATCTGTTAACATTCCAAGCATGCTGCAGAGCTCATAATTTACACAGTCTTTTGACTTGGAGTGGGTTGCAGAGCGATGAGGATTGAATGGTTTCATTATAATTCTTGTTTATTTTAAGCAATTATATATCTCTTCTAGTTTGGATAGTCTTCATTAGATGGGTCATTTCTGATTTTGCATTGTAAACTTTATTTCTTTTTTTGAAATTGTAAGGTCAGATTTAGAGCAAAAATATTTCCCTTATTAATTGGACAAAATAATCTCCTCGAAGTATGTGCTTACATGTAGTCTGTTGTAATTGGTATGTGGAGTCATACAATCTGGTTTCTCCAAAATGAACGTGTGGGTTTCTTTATGCACCATTTTATATCCTGTTTCTCTCAGGCTATGGAAAGAACTGTTTAATAGTCAGCAAATTTCATGTGAATAAAGAGACCATGAAAATTCAAATCCCGTAATGATTCTTCTATGGCTGTTATGAGAATGCAGAAATATTAGGTTTCTATGCATAATAATGCTGTAGATGTGCTGCATTATTTATGCATCATCACTGGAGGAAGGTTGAAGCTTTGTTGTGAAATATATGTATAAGTAAATTGTAATGAAAAGAAAAAATGTGCAAAAGTTCCATGTGTATTTCATTCACTTGCAGATTTAATATGCACAACAGAATAGCCAGTGGCCCAATTATTGGTCCAAAATCACAGGTCTGAAATAACAAACATACTTTGGAAACACTGCATTCCCCAATGCAATGACCCTGATCCACTTTTCATTTCTTGTATAATGTGGGCTACGTTGCACTATAGCTCCACAGTGGTCTGACATTTGCATTGGCAGCAGTAGGATTCCTGGATATAGGAAGAATGACAATAGCCACTGTGGGAAGGAATGGGTGACAGTCAAGACACTAAACAGATGTAAAATATCTTCTTGTCATTCTTCTTMGCATCTGTCAATCACAAGCTCTTACTAAACAAGCCACCCCTGAGGGTGAGAACTAGCTTCTCTGTTGTCCTGTCATCTTCACAGAAGCTTCCCAGCAAGAAGCACGGTGAGACAGCTTACCTGGGGAACCCTAGCTTCTGAAACCTATTTCTTTTAGATGACTCTAAAAACAAACAGGCATGGAAGCGAGAGCTCCTTTTGCTGAGAAGGCCTCTTGACAGTCACGGTCTTGCTGGACAACAGGACACTGTGAATCACAATGGAATTAACATCCAATTTGTATCAATTCCCATTAGGGGCCRATCAACTCATGTTATCCTATTAGCTTGCAGCAGTTAGAGAAACACACAGATGTGCCTGTGTTCTGAAGACCAGGACAAAGCCTTGCTATGCTTTTTCCCCCACCCTCCTTCCATGCTATGTGCTTACAATGGTCTCTGTTGTCTGGCTTTACCTCAGTACTCCTTGATTGACAATACCCTGGGAGATGTCACTGTCCTTGTACCATGCATTGTAATAGGCTGGTGTACCAACAGTGCTTTAGGACCTTCGTCCTCCTCTTTTCTTCAGGTGTTATAAACATCTGTCAATGCACTACAATGATGACTCCTTCTTGAGTCTACATATGTGATGCTCTAGCAGTTGGTGTCTGTTTGAGGGAGCCAAGGGAGAAAACTTTAGGTAGTGACCTGAATAGAGGGCAAAGAAATAGGGCAACTTTATTATGGACTGTAATCAGAAAGTAGCATGAGTGGAATGTCAATTTAATAATAGAATTGACAGCTTTTCTCTGGTTTCCGCAATGCCACAACTGTTTCTTTGACAGTTAAAAAATGGGCCCTTTGTAGTGGTCAGTGAGTGGCACAACATACATTTGTGAATGCCCTGCATAACTGAGATTCCCCCAAATGCCACTGTCGTAAGACCAGTCCCAAGAATCCTTCTGCATTGACTAAGGGTAGTGGTGTATGGAGACCTGGTRAACCTAAGCAACATGAAATATGATGTACAGTGGCTGGGAGGATGCAGCATACCTAAAGAGATTTTGAGTTACTATTCTGCCAGAAGGGAGTTTCTGAATCAAAGAGAATGCAWTTATTATGGCAAATGCTGCTAAATAATTGGTCATATATTTTTACAWTTCCAACAGAAAACTAGTTTTTCTTTTCTTCCCCAATAAGCATTCACAGAAAGCTTATCCTTACTCACCATAGAYACATAGATGCATATATGCATTTAGTGCATAAATATTAGCATTTAGTGAAAAGAAAAAAGACAATACCTTTCCCATTTTTCAACAGAAAAGATAAAGAAATTTAAAAATACAGAAATATATAAGAAATATATATGATTTTTTCCTCTTGATTTCTTTTTATCTGGGAAAGAAATTCTAACTAGTTTCTCTGTTTTTGTGATCATAAGTACAGATGTTTCAGAACGCAAGGAACATAGTCTAGGGAATAATATAGCTCCTCTACAAGCTGCAAACACCCGGATAAATTAGAGATGTCGAGATTTCTTTTTTTTTTAATAGATTCTTTTCTGTGTTAAATTTGACATGAATTATCTTGGAAGAAGGCAAGGGATATTTCACAATATGTTTGCAATTCTAAAACCATGTATTTCAACTTTTTTATTACAATTTTAAAATGACGAATAGATACCACACCTTTCTTTAGGTGTCAAAAGAATAATTTTTCTTCTCCCTTTGAAGAACAGAATCATTCTAGTAAACAAAAGATGATTAAACAGACTAGAAATTAGAATGAAATGGAAATTATGAAGCTTTTATGTTAGAAAAAATGTTTGTATGCTAGTTTTTTCATTTTAAACATTCAGCTTCTATGCCAAGTCTAAAAATAAAACAACCCAACCATTAAGGATTTCCAAATGGAAATGGAAGAAATTGCAACCCTTAAGCATATATACATACACAGAGAGAGACAAGAATATACTATACATTGTTTTCCATCAGTATGCCAGATGCTATACTGCTATAGCAGACAATTTAGTCTGAAGGGCAAATAAATGATTTTGATGATGGAAGGTACATCTTCAGTAGTCCTACACACAAGTGATGCCTTGTATCATAATTTTCTTTTCTCCATGGACATGGACTTTTAATGTATCTTGCTTTGTAGGTCTGGACACCTTATTTGTCTAGAAATCTAAGGAGAAAATGATCCATGTAGCTTTAATTAACTGCCTATAACATTTTTTTAATACTTGCTGACATTCATATGGTAAAAATGTAACGAAACAAAGCGGGAAGAAATTTTCCTTAGCACTTGTGGCATTAGTAGGATTGTTCCTACCTTACATGTGAAATGCAGTATTGATGATCATTGATTGAACTTGAAAAGAAATGAAGTGCATCAAGGTTAATGCCTCTTACACCTCCAGCTGASAAAGCTAAGCAAGTATTTGTTTATTCCTTGTGGCACAATCACGAAAAAATAATGATGAATTCCTAAGAGATAGATTTTCATCAAAAATTAAAATATTGTGGTCAGGAACTACAAAATAACTGAGAGCTCTTTCACAAGGAAAACAACTAGTGATTTCTGTTATGAGAAGGTCCAATATCTCATGTGCCAGATATCTATACTCTTAAATCAGACTATTTTGATAACTTTTAAAATTTTGGATTGAGTARCATTTGGGCTTAAAACCAAAAAAATAGTCCTTAAGAATTTATTTAGCCTTCTGGAAGAAACCCTTCAAGGCTTCTATTGTAACACAAGTTAACAGGTGCAATTTCTCTTGTCATTTCAGGATTTCATGCATTATGAAAGAAAAGTGATCCATTATCTAGTTATTGTAGAAGCTAACATGAATATTCTTCTTTTTCTGATTCGCTCATTTACAATAGTTTAAAATTAGAACATGAGTACACTTGTCAAATGTAAACTGCATAATTTGTTTCCCTTTTAAGTATTCAGTATCTTTGAAGTGAAAGCTTAAGTTAGACAAGCGTAGTTCAGAGAAAAAGGCATAGCATTACAGTGCTGTCACTACTAGGAACTGAACCATGGCCAGTTTAGGCAGTATTATGTCATTGGAATTAAACTGGTTTCCTGTCCCCTTGAGAGAAGGTCTTTAAAAATGAGAGAGAAAGAGAAGAAAACAATATTCTTCTTGTTAGACTTTTAAAATTTATGGGCTTGTGTAATCCCTTGACAATTTCAATATGCAAAGTGTTTTTCTTTATTTGGGCATAGAGGGTTTCTTATTGGATGTTGTCTTTAGCTCCTTCTTTATAGGCTATATTACATAAGATAGTTGCATAGAGTTTAATGAGAACCCCATACCAACAGTAGCTGCAGAAGACGATCCGCTAGTAGGAAAAACTAATCCTCTCAGAGCAAATTTTGTTCTTTGTTCAGGCTGAAAGAGCAAAATATTAAACCCTTTTGGGCTATGCTTGAGAAGCAAAATGACATTATCACCAAGAATTGACAGCCCTTGATGGGCAGGCCACAGAAGTTGGCATACAGTATATTATTTGTATACTGTATATGACCAACAGGCACATATTGTAATATTCTCCTGCTACAACACTAAGACCAAAATTCCCTGTACTTTGTRAACAGATACAAAGCCTCTCCAAATGTTTCTGTTACCAAATCTCAAATGAGAAAAGAGAGAAGCATGAACTGAGCTTTTGGATGTGGTCAGATTTGGGGGGGTTGGCAGAAGGAGACACACAGTTCAGCCGTTACTCACGTCTTTGTGTTCACAAACCAAAATAGTTCAGGGGACAGCTAAGAGCACATTTCTGAAAGTTATAATCCACTTCCTATGTGGAAACAGAGGAAAATAGGCAACTTTACTAAAAACGTTGCTCAGGAAATAGTTTGTCTATATCTAGCCTGGAGATAAGGTTGCAGTCATTTTGACCTCACAGTTAAATTAGACTGGTGGTCTCATTCTGACACCTAATTAGTATTTCCCCACCTTGCCATTATGCAGTCTACAGTTTGGCATGATCTGCAGTTTCTCCTCAGGAGACCCCAAGTTGTGCAACATGGAGGCTAACAAGGGTCAGGAGAGGAACCTCAGCTGGGCTCTGAGGAGAAGTTTATAGACAATCTGTCCACACTCAGCCATTATCGTCAGTCTCATAGTTTCACCATTAAATTTAAGAATAATTAATGAAAGTCTAGAGATTGTAGTTTAGCTTCAACAAAACAATACAACAGGCAACATTTGTAGTGCCGTGGCTCAGCTCCAAACAAACTGTGAAAATCTTCCAGGGTTTAGCATTTCCCCCAATACTCATTTGCTATCTGACTAGATGGTTGCTGGACACCTAAAAAATGCTAATTGGTAATGATACTGCAACAGGCATAGTAGAGAGGCTATGCATTTATAAAAAGTCCCTGCATGTACCAATAAAGACTCTATGGGTTAATGTGCAGAATATCCCAATTCACAGAATTAATTTTGCACATTTTTACCTGTGGGGAGAAAACAGATTTTTCAGATTAAAARTAACTTTTATAACCATTTTGATTTGTTTGTTTTAAATCGCTGTATTTTAAACTGCAAAAGTTACAATCAGAGCTTTTGCAGCAGACTAAACTAAAAAAAAATCTTTAAAAATGTTTTAAAGACATCCATGGTCAAAAAGTTAGGAGTTATCATTATATGTCATATACATTTTATATCTTCTGGAAAAGGAAAAAATGCTGAACTCTTGTCGGACAGATTTCTAACAAGTAGAGCATGCATAATACATATTTCAGGCACAAYATGAGGTGATAATAATTTGAAGTGTTTGAAGAACAGGAGGGATTCATCATCAGAAAAAGCTAAATAGTCCAGAAAAGTATGGCATATCTGTCCACTGGCTAAGAGAAAGGGTACTGTCCTTCACCCATCCTGTTTTAGTTTCTGCTTCCCAAGAGCAAGACCTGGGAATCACTTCTGCTGAGTGGAGTCAAACAGTCATCGGATTATCTTGGATAGGAAAAAAAATAAAAAGGCCTTCAGTTGTTACCCTCAAGGAGACTTTTACAGGTTTTTATTTTCTGCATTCCCTTTGCCTTGAGAAATACTGAGTCCCTCCTTTTTCTTCTAGGCCAGCGTAAACTCCTGGGACTATTACGCTCAGTTCTTCCTAGCCTCACAATTACCCTTCTTTTCAGCACTCTGCTGTTGCACCCCTCACATCCTCCCTCTGCTCTCCCATGTACTTCACTTTCTATTCTCTTCCAAATAATTCAGTTCGGGTCTTAAAATTTCAAGCAGATGCTGTGAAGAAACCTCTGATTAAAGGTCTGGCATGCCAGCCAGGTCACTAAGCCCTGCTGGCCTGGCTTGTGGTACCAGGTCTATAAAAGAGGATCGGGCTCGGATCACAGAGTGCTAACCTCACACCAGTAAGTGGCTTGGRTAAGAGGGTCAAGTTCTTACAGAAGGGCTTATCCAGTTTATAAACACCCACTGATCCACATTCAAACATAACCTTCAGGTTAGGGTAATAATTAAATATCTGTAGTCCCTGGGTTCTGCTGGCAACCAGCAATCACCACACACAGGCCACTTACAATCACCAAAATCATTACTTATATGAGATACTAACACTAGGGCTGCCACATGCACTTTTATTAAGTATTAGAGTTGTAGTCTCTGTATCTGTAGTCATCTTCGCATTGGTCTCATCTGTTTGCCCCTCTGCAATTGGTGACCCAGTTAGAAGAGAACACAGGGAGTGGGGAAGTTCCAGCTGCTTTTGGGGAGTGAGGGGGTGGGTTACATGGCATGTAAGGCCTAGGTACAGCCCTTACAGGGGACACACTGCACAGCCCTGTGCTTCCTCTTTGGACTCTCTTGTATGGGGAACAGCTGGTGAACAGGTCACAGATGAGAGCACTCAGTGTAACATATGAGGTTACAGAGCAGGAGAGTGGCCAGGATGACCTCTGGGGAGGAGGGACGATGTACTTAAGGTGGTGTTAGTGGAGGGTATCTCTAGCACAGTGTGTGTGGTTTGGCACAGCTTTCCCTTGCACCAGGTTGCTTAGTTGAAGGTACTTAGCATCTCTGAAAGTTAGGTCTTGAGTGGTGTTACAAGTGCAGACCTCTCACATGTTATAAATTGCAACTCCCCTACAAGATCTTCCATGCAGAACTTGATAGAGATATAAAACAAGTTGTTTTCTAGTAAGGTATTTTACCGGAGAGTTGAGTTTACCATTTGAAGACACTACTGCACTGATTCTCTCTTTGTAGGTTTTGGCTTCATATCACTGCTGCAAATGAATTTTTTCATCACTTATATAAAGTTCTTCTCTTTTTAATGGTAAAACTCTGAAAACTCAGAAAAACTCTGTTAAGTAACAAATGCCGCTATATAAATGATAACAGAGGGTGATGTGAGCCTTATACCCCCTTGAACTGGGGTACCAAAGTTAGGGACTTGGTAGTTTGCTGCTGCTAAAAGATCATGCTCTCATTTTCTTTGGGTTGACATTGATGCTTATCTTACTCCCTGATGAGTGCAGATGGTTCAGCTCACCTCACTGATAAAAAGCCTTTTTTTGTTGTTGATTAAATTTCTGCCATTGAAGTGGGTTCAGACAATAATCAGGATGAGGGCAAGGGATATAGTAACATCTTGAAGCCAAAAATACATGTGAAGTGGAGCTATTTCTATAACAAAAGGAGGTTGTTTACTTATTGAGAGATATTTGTTGACTGAGGCAGAACTTAGCAATCATGTCCTGAATCCCATACAAGGAGACAACAGGAAAAATTTTCTAGGCTGTATTATAGTGCCATTAAATACACATACKCACAAACATGCATAATTTCTACAGTAATGACTCAGGAAGCCTTACAGTAGAAAATAGATTTGTATCACATAGGACTGCTGGGAAAGAATGTGATTGTGCAATTGAAGTCTGTGTATTAATGCACTAGGGATGGAGAGCTATGTTAAATTACACGTAAAAGATGAGTTTATCCATTTCCTGGCTCTACTTCTTTAGACACCCAAGCACTTACATATTTTTTGTTTGTTTTGTTTTTGTTTTAATGTAGAAATAGCACAGTGCAGCTTGTTCCCAAAAATTTAAATTATAACTGTATCCTCAGTCAAATATCACTTCATTCATTACTTTTAGTCTTCAATTTCTCTATTTAATCCCTGATTAAATAGATTGCATTTTAATCTAGTTGATTGTTCTGTACATAAAAAAGTAACATTTACAAGTAATAAAAGCTGTGGTTTGAGACAAGTTTAAAGCTCCATACCCCAAGTTTCACATTTGGGAGAACTTGCCATATTTTGTGATGGAGGATTTTGGGTTGAGTCCAACTATTTGGAAATAAATATAGATGTTGTCTTTAACCAGCTTTTTCTATTGTAAGGTAGAGWTTTTTCTTATTAAGAGAAAAATATTGTCTGAAGTAGAATCTTTCTTAGCAATATTGCCATTGTMAAAAAGCAAAACATAAGTATTTAAGCATTTTTAAATGGATCTCACATTCACCTGAAGAAAAACTACAGCTCAACCATCTGCAGGAAAAGGCCATTATAATTCAAGTTTCTACAAACATGCTGTGATGACAGGATTTTTAATACTGCACCTGAAGGAAAAAGATAGTGTACAAACGTAATGCACCTGCTGGCTTGGGTGTTTATATGATCAGCTAAGCAGGAGCTCTTAATACTTCCCAGCAGATCTCTGCCAGCGGGCCTGCTATAAATCCCTCCACAGCTAGACAAGTTGGCCTTTATTTTTTTCATATTGCTCTGGGCATCTCACATGACATTCCCAAATAAGGAATTGTACTACAAGCCTGCTCTGATTGCTAGTAATGACTTAACTGCAGAGGAATTATAACAGTATGAATAACAGTGGTTTGCACTGTGAATGCCTAAGCTACTCCAAAAATGCCAGAGCAACCAATATAATGTGCTTCTCACTCATAACTTTGAAAAGGAAGAGAAAGTCAGAGCACTTTACAACCGCTGCTAATCTGTAAACACTGATTGTTCATTCAACAGCAGGAAGCAAAAACAAATGGAAAGCAAATAATAGTATTAGCTGTTCCTGTGTATTAAGTAAGGAAAATTATGCATGCCTTTCAATTAAAATGTAGGAAGAGAAATAAAATTTATCCCATGTTTAAGAAGGGTAATTTGAATGAGCGTTTTGTCAGCAATAAGATTCTCTGTGCATGCATGTCTTACTAAACAGTATTAGATTTCTTTATCTTAGCTAGAAATAAACTATCACTCTTTGTATATGAATTACTCTGCAGACTGCCTGGGGACAGAATCTTCCTAATAATTTTGCATTATCGTTTATTTAAACTGGCCTGTAAGTTTGAGCTATACTTGTAAACTGATGGAACAGATCTAATAGAGATCTACTAAAACATGCCAATAAAAAGAATTTACAAATTTGAAAGATGTCAAAAGGTAGCAATCATTAAAAAGTAAAAAAAAAAAAAAAAAGGATTTTTTTCAACTAGTTATCGCCAGCAAGGTTACCAGACTCTTGAAAGGCAAGTTTGCAAGTTTGAAAATGAGCACTGTCTCTCAGTACTTGCAAATGAAAAAGCTGTAAATTGCTCATGTGTGTACATGGGTGATGGGGGAATAAGAGGCTATTTAATAATATGAACTGTCAGAGAGAGTGGGTTTGTTGAGAAAGCTCTAGCTTAACGAATTTTAGACTTTATTTTAGTAGTATATTTTGTCAGGCCTGAAGGGGAGTTTTGTGCTACTGTGCTGGGCAATCAGACCCCAAAGAGTGAACTTCAGCCTTTTGGCATGGGACTTTGCGCAGGAACCAATAGGTTCCCATAGCGATGTTTCATGCAGATGTTTATAGTAGAGGGTGTTATGTAAAGGTTTATAGATGTCTATAGCATGGGGCAAGGCTGCATCACCTGACTGTGAGCTGATTTGCCTGGGCATGTGGCATTGGGTCTCGGAAGCCACCAGTCTGTGCCACCGGGATGCTACCACATCCACAGGCAGCTTCAGTGCTCCTTTTCCCAGGGATAGCTCGCAATGGTGCATCACCTTGAATATATCCTGGTGGCATAGTGCCTACTGTGCCACCCTGCAGTGTTCCTTGGGACAGAGACTTGCCACAGACAGCTTTGGTATTTAGAGCTACAGTGAGAGACCAAAAGAATTCCTTCTTCCACACTATAAAAACCTGCATTCCTTCCTCTSGGCAAAGCAGGCTGGATTTCTTCTTTTCTGAATTCTCTGACTTAGCTATGCAATACGCCAGAAAGTCTGCCTCCCTGGAAAAGAGCAGTTACCACTAATTGTTTTGCCTGAGAATCAGTCTTCTGCGTTGTCAACCAAAGCAGCCTTCTGGCAGCTGCCCTGGTTGCCATAGTTCTAGACAGAATGAAAATGTTATTCAAGGAGGCATTGGCATCAGAGAGAGAAGTGATGGAAATACCAGTCAACAAAACTTGTGGTGTTCTGCCTCAGAGAAGCTGCTTCTCAGTACTCTGCACTATAGCAAGGAAGGTGCTTGCAAAAAGGGTGAAAGTATGAGAGCTGGCCATAGATAAATAATGCCATATAAGGAAGAATTCCATTTTTTAGATCTCCTTTTCTTCAAGATAAAGCATGCCTTGGGCTGGCACACTTTATGGGTAGCTACTCGGCTACCTGAGCAGGAGAAGAATATTAAAAGAAAAAGTCAGTGCTTTGTAATTTACACATTCACCTTTGAAAGGGTCTTTATTTTGAGACATGAGCAAGTCTACTAAAAATTTACAGTTCTGAGGTAAAAAAAGCATGCTTTTAAATTGGTGACAGTACCTTTTCTGTGGTGACACAGTGGCCCAGTACATGGTATCTGTTTTGACTCTAACAGTAGGAAAATAACCTGAAAGCTTGGTACCCTGGTTTATCCTCATTTCTTGAATAACAAGGAACCCTCTTATCCTTGAGGACAGGTTTTTATCAGTTAACAGAAATGCATTCACTCTTGCACACACTCTTGCTCTCTCATTTGAGGACATCTAATGTGCTCACAGTCTTTGTGGAGCAGTGGTGGGGCATCTCTCACGGAGCACACTGAATGGGATGGCGAAAGTTGAGGAACGTAAAATTAGGAAGAGAAGCATCTGTAGAAAACTGCCATTTAAAAATAAGATTTTGCACAGAGAGAAAGCTCTGTTAGCATTTTCTTTAAAGGCTCAGAATAGCCTGTGACAGGTGAAGCTGTTATTGCAAATTTCCTGTCTGTATAACCTCCAGATCTGTACCACAAGAAAAATCTAGCTCACTTCTCATGATATACCAATATATATAAGCATATGCACATATATGTAAATCTTGATTTTACTACAGCACTCCTCTAAATTGACTTTCATCTATTTGGGTATATTGGCCATATTCTAGCACTTAATTGAAAATTGTTTTCAATTACTATGTTCAAATRCAATGTGGAAAGATCTCTTTGCACAGTTGTATAACATAAGCTTCACTAGCCTATAACCTTTGTACAAGAGCTTAATAAAATTACTCTAATATAAGCATACTTTTAATATATCAGCTTCTCCCCTGACTTCATAAATTGCTGAGGAACTGAACTGCTCTCTGAGATGTAGGCCTTTTAAAAATTACTAATTATTTGCTAAGAGCTTTTGAAAAAAAATAGCTATGACATGGTATATAATATGACAAATATGAAAAAATATATACTATGATATGGTAGGATATTTAGTAATCTAGTAATTATTAAGTGAAGAAAATTATTCAAAAATGATGAGAATTATGATATTATCAACACTAAAAGGTTCTAAGAAAAAAAGAAGCAGAGGTTGAATTTAATGTTGTGGAGGTTTTTTTTAATTAATTAATTAATTAATTAATTAATTTTGGTCCACAGAGGAAGATCTGCTGAAAATCCTCTTTTCTTCTATGGTGATCTAGTTTCTAATGTCACACATGTGATTCATTTTTTCAAGTATTTTACTCATGGAAAAATTGATGAGAGATGTATCAATATAACTGGTCACAGTCAAGAATGTTACAAAGGCTTTTTTTTTTTTTTTTTTGTAAAATAGAATTATATTCAGGAATAGAATTTATGCAATGAATATGACAATTGTTTAAAATACCTGAGGAGCTCCACATTTGTTTTGTTAATCAGAAGGCATGTGGTGTGAAATGAAAAGTCAATATTTTTGTATTGACACTTCCTAGAGACAAGCTGAGAAATGAGCTCTTTGGTTAGTTCATCAAAAAGTCTAGAGAATAGACCTGAAAGTTGACATGGAACTGTCTAATTTTTGTGTCCTATAGGCTTGCAAAGCAGAGTTTCTTCTTGGTCTTACTCTTACAGGAAGGCTAAGAGTGTTAGGCCTTTGTCAGAAAATGGCCGTTACCTTAGAGTAACACTGGGTATGGCTCCAAGCCTCCTACGAGCTCCTCAAGGTAGATGCAGCTCAGCAATTTCACTTGAGACAGGAGATTATAAGATGTCCAAGAAGGAAATGGAGCACCAAATGAGACATGAAACTCTAGATCTTTCCCGTTTCCATTTTCTCTTTTCCATTTTTTATTCTCACTTCACCCATGTTTGTACGTCTGTTTTTGAGTCATACATYGGGGGAAAAAAAATCACACTTGTATTTGTACCTCTAAGCACTATGTCAGAATGGCAAGGTTCAGCTTGCCAGGCTGTAGAGCACTGTAGGATATCCTCAAGCAGATGGATGATATTTCATACCATAGAGGTAGGAAAGGATGTCTGGACATCATCTGGTCTGATGCCCAGATCAAAGCAGAGCCAACTACACTTTGAATTTAATTCAGATTGCTAGGTGAGCTTTGAATGTCTCTAAGGTTGGAAATTCCACCACATCGCTGAGCAAACTGTACTTCTGTTTAAGCACCCTCTTTGCATTTGAAACAGTCTCTGGGTATTTGTTGGCAGAACACACAAAAAAAGAATACTTGGGAAACATTTTTTGTATATTTGTTTTGATTTATCCATGTGTGGTGCTGATTATTCTGATGATTTCTTGATTCCTACATCTTAGTCATGCCATCTCCTGAATACGAATCACTTAGCAATTCATCTTGTGCTTTACAAATATATTTCACTAGTATTTTAGTCCCGGGTTGTACTCTGTATTCTACTGTAGYTTGGCTCATTGGGTCACATGGAGGCATCACATAATTTTTGACTAGACAACAAAATTTTTAACAGTGAACTGTAGCATGGAGTTGAATGTTTTGCCTGAATAGATTTTCTCACCTTCACTTCCTACAATCTAAGGCTTTTCAGACTGTCAAGATAATGTGATATAAACATTTCTGATCATATCATAGAATGATATAACCATAGAATCATTAAGGCAAGAAGGGACCTTTACAGATCATCTATTCCAACGCCCCTGCACACTGAGGGTCACCTAGAGCATGTGGCATAGGGTTGTGTCAAAGTGCACTCTGAAGATCTCCAGAGAAGGAGACTTCACAACCTCCCTGGTCAGCCTGTTCCAGGGCTCTGTCACCCTCACTGTCAAAAAATGTTTCCTTAAGTTCCTGTGCAACTTTTGGTGCCTCAGCTTGTGGCCATTTCCTTTCATCCTATTGCTGTCCACCACTGAAAAGAGGCCGCCCCCTCCTCCTCACTGCCTCCCTTGAGGTATTTATAGACACTGATCAGGTCCCCCCTCAGCCTTCTCTTCTCCAGGCTGAACAGGCCCAGCTCCCTCAGCCTTTGCTCCCAGGGCAGATGTTCGAGGCCCTGATCATCCTGGTAGCTGGATCATCCTGATCATGCTGGACTCTCTCCAGCAGCTCCACATCCCTCTTGTACTGGGGAGCCCAGAACTGGACACAATCTCCAGATGTGACCTCACCAGGGCTGTGTATAGGGGGACAATCACCTCCCTCAACCTGCTGGAGACGCTCTTCTCCCAGGAGCCCATTGGCCTTCTTGGCCACGAGGGCACACTGCCACACTGCTACCTCATGGTCAACTTGTCAACAACCATGACACTTTCTTTACAGAGCTACTCTTCAGATGGTCAGTTCCCAGCCTGTGCTGGTGTCTGGGGCTATTTCTCCGCTGGCACAGAACCTTGTACTTGCCCTTGTTCAACTTTGTGAAGTGTCTCTCTGAAGCTATATTAAAAATTCAAAAAGCAAACAAACAAAAAAAAMCCCTATATTTTTGGACTATTGTACACCATTTGGTGCATAATAATCTGATAAATGTTGCTAACTCTGGAACTTCACTGATTGTTTTCTTTCTACAGTAACAATTGTGTGGAGTGCAGTCACAGATGATATGCAGTGAGATTTCTAGTATTTGTTCTTCAGAGTTCCAGAGCAATAGTGGGATGTAAAGTCTTGTTAGACTATTGGCTTTATTATCCAGCCCATGATTCACAGGAAAATATTGTAATGACCTCTTGCACTAGCAACTAATTCTTTTAAAAGATGAAAGTTATTTCTTAGCCTGGCACAGATATCAGCATCTGCCTTCAAAGAGTGATATCGCATTAATAGTACAAACTGCCCAACACTTCTAAAGGAGTAAGAACGGCAAGTCCATTTTTTTCCAAGTGCATACACAAGCCAGCTGTATTTTTTTTATCCTGTGCTTCAGAGGCAGAACTGTTTCCTCCTGCTATTCAGACACAGCACATGTTAGCAATAAGTGAATCATATTTAAAATGGAGAAGAGAAGAGAAGAGAAGAGAAGAGAAGAGAAGAGAAGAGAAGAGAAGAGAAGAGAAGAGAAGAGAAGAGAAGAGAAGAAAAACAACTCTGACCAGAAGATTGACCCAACTCCCAAATCAAAATTAACCTATAAAGCTTGAAACCATTCTGCTGATCTTTCACAGCTATGCTGACTGCTCTTAATACTAAAGTGCACAGGTTCTTATCCTGTGCACTTTATCCAAGGATGCAAGTGCATCCTTGAGTATGGTCCTTAAGTGATCATCTAGGTCTAGTCTTCTGTTACGAGAATTCGCCTTGTAGCTTTTTTTTTTTTTTTTTTTTTTTTTTTTTTTTTTCCTGAACCATACTGCTAGGATTTCTTGTCCTGACTTCTTCTGATAAGCACCTGCTACAGAATATCACTTTTCTAGTGTCAACCTTCTTTAACTTTCCAGACAAAACTATTTGAAGGCCAAGCCCACCAGGTAATGTCGTCCCTCGCTTAAATGAACTTTATACATCCCTGGTGTTTCACTTCATCAGGATAGAGCACTGATTACTCTTAGCAGGCTTAAGGAGTGAGTCTAATATAGATTTCCTGATTCCTGTGCTACTGGTCTGAGTGAAGCTTTTGAACACTACATTATACTTGCACTTAAGAACTCACCTATATTCCCTGCTTTCTAWAGAAAGTATAGCCTGAGAGCTCATGTTTGTTCTTTCATGGGGATATGCTGATATGCCACTGGTGGATCCACTGTCCTGTGTGACAACTATATCTTTCTTCTTCTCAGTCAGTTTCTATTAATGAGCATGGAATTGTGGGAAATGTTCTTACCAAACACGGTGAATGACTTTCCACTACATTTTCCATATCACATGCTATTGCAGTACTCAAGTTCATTCAGATCTTTTGATGTTTTGATTCCTTTCAGTTTGCCAATGAATTATAGTTTCATCCAATTACTTGATATAGTTTCATCCAACTACTTGATATACTTTATCATTTTTCCTTCAGTCAGTTCTTAATCCACTTTCCTTTTTTCTTTTCCTTCTGGTTCGAATAAATATCTAATAAATTGTTAGTATGAATCAGAATGTTAGTATGAATGATATTAAGTGTACTTGTATATATGCAAACATCTTCTGGATTAAAGCAATTGTTTCCTGGGAAAACTGGTGGCTTAATGAAAAAGAAGTCGCTCATTTAAGGTATCTTCAATGAATGCATCCTACGTATTCTCTGACTTTTTTATTTATGTCTGTTTCTAATTACCTCCTCCATAACTTTTCACAGCCCTCAGATATTTCTTGAAGATTAATTAATGGGTGTGTTGTTGCTCTGACTATCTCTTCTTTCTTCTCCCTTTTATGTACAGATAGATGCTTGCTATTCTTCAGCTACCTAGTTGGACCTCTTTTAAAGCCAAGATATCCCCCAACCCTTCTTATAGGACCTATAGCTTCAAGTGTAAAATCTGTTAGGATTCTGAGAAAGATACATCCAGTGCTTCAGATTAGAATATATCAGCTACAAATTTTTGTAATGTGGTAGACGTAATGACTCCTCATTTCATTAGTTATTGATTCTTCCTTTCCCATTCAAAATTACTTTATTGGAAATAGAGGCAGAATGTTCACCTGGTTTGTGAATTTGCCTGTATTGATTTTTGTCTTAAATTCACTCCTTCACAATAAATGATCTCTTCTTGTCATTTTTTTTTCAGTGCATACCTACTGAAGCATTCATTATTTCCACTAATTTGCCAGATAAATTCTCACTCTACCTCCCTACCTTTATTCTCACACCTGCTGACCAGAAACATGGATCTTTCCCTTTTCTCATCTTTGTAACTATCTGTTTATTTCTGCTATTTTATTCTTTGTCTCTTTGTAGTCATGTATGTTTTACTCTGGATTCTTTTCATATGAAGATGTGGGAACATCTGATCTTCTGCTATGCTTATCACTGCCTTGACTAAATTTCTGCTCAGGTAGCTTAGTTTCCAATCCATTTGCATTACCTGACATATTTGCCTTTTTGAAATGACAAACTTGTGATAGTTCTATTTCACACCATTTTTAGGATCATTTTTTCTGTAAGGTTCATGCAACCTTTCAGAATTACATCTAAAATAACATTTTCTTAGCCCAGAACATTGTTGCCCTAGTGAAGCTGAAAGTTTAATTTACTATTACATTGAAATGCTTTTGGGCCTTTGGTTGGTAACATTCATACTCCATTCACACTGCCTCTCAGAAGTTAATCACTTGTAATAACAGACTGTAGAAGATTTCCTCTGAAGTTCATTACGCATATCCATTTCTTATTCTGGAGTAGATTTCTAACAGACCCCTCTCCAGAATACCATCTTGGATATCCAACCTTTCTGGCCTAGCATAAGCACTGCATTCTTCAGCTAATTCCTTACTGCCAGAAAGTCTCAGTATCCCAGAGTGACACTGCTAAAACTCTCCTGTAATTGAAGCTCAAACTAACCATTTGTAAGGGTAAAGTAAAGAAAACTGACAATATCTATTTGTAGATCGTGTATTCTATTCCTGTAATAAATGTCAGGCCTCCTGTTACGATATTTATCAGAAAGTCTTGTCATGTGAGAACAGAAACTGTATTCCAACATGAGTTTTACTAACACACAATATAGTGGAAGGGTTATGGTATGAGTTTATTGGGTCTCCTGTTTACCTAGCCCAATTAGGCATTTGTTCTTTCCTTTTATTCAATTATCTGCTGTCATCCCAGGTTCCCCTCAGCAGAGCTGCTTCCTGACCAATCTCCTATTCTGTCTTGGGTACTTGTTTATTCCTATGCAGGTGCAGAACATTGTGCTTATTCATTAAGGTTTTATTTATTTRTTTACAGACTGCTCTCTGCAGTTTGCATAACCCTTCTTAGTGCCATTTGTATCTTTCTGTGCTTTTAGTCCTTTCTACTGTAATATTATCTCCAAAATGGATGACCACACTGTTCCACCTCAAGTCTCTGAGGAAAACATGGAAGAGTATTAAATCCAGAATTGTTTGCTGCTAATACCTTTCAGGGCATGTTTTTTATATACTATTTTGCAGATATCCTCCCTAATAATAATGTCACTCAGGTCATCAAGATCCAAGTTTGCTTTTTTCAAAGGTTTATTACCTTGACAGAGAAGGAAATTAAGTGTGGTTGATGATGTTTGTTGTGTACTGATCCAAGAAGGGACAGCAAAGAAGTAGCTAATGGGAGCTAGTAGAACTTCAGATGAGGCCATAACTCCTCTACTGAACACAGGCTAATTTATATCCTCTCTGCTATGGTGGAATACTAAAATTGCATGCTTTTAAAGTTAATGGCCAAGCTAAACACTTTATCCTTTAATACTTAATTCTGATGCAAGTGGAGAAAAACTTGAGCTTTTCATTCTCTTTTGGAAAAATATGTTAAAATTTCCTGACCTTCCTTCTCCTCAGGCCTGATTTTAGCCTCTCACTGTCCTTAGGAAACCAAAGCATGAGGCTAAGCTCTTGCCTTGCTGAGCATCCTCAGTAAGCACATGAAAGGAAAAAAAAAAATGGAGATTCTTAAATTTAAGAATCAGTAGGTTTTGTCTTCAGTTATGTTGAAAGGCCCATGTTGTAAGCAGACAGTAAATGACAAATATGTCTTTGTGCTTTGCTTCATAACTGTATATCTGGGACTTATGATGCTTCATAGCAGCAGTCATCAGAATAGTGCTGAGAGAATTAAATCCATGTGATTAGAAGCCAAGTATGAACGATGTAATAAAAGTGCTGATGCGCGTCTGATGATCCTAAGATGATGATCAGCTAGGGAAGGAAGCAAAGTCTCCTAACCAGTGGTGTCCTCTGCTCTGAATATGGAACTTGCTCCCATCTTTGTCTTCCTGGTGTCTACTTTTTTTGTTGTTGTTATTCTCATATGTGCCCAAGTCTGAGTTTTATCTCTGACTGAAGCATTCACAGAGTCTAGGAATGGGGAAGATGTCCGAGTGCTCTGCTTTTGCTAATGTTGTACCTCCTGCCCTCATGACCTCGTCACACCAAAAGCCTCTACCCATGTGGCCATATGATCCAGACCCAGCAGGTGCTTTCTCCTAGCCACAGTATGACTTGTCAGTGTTCATGAGAGGTAAGATGTGGCTTATTGTCTGTTGACTTTCTGTTACTAAATGCAAAAAACTGACTTCCAGYAGTTGCAGGAGGACCTAAGGTCTTTTCTCCAAAATCTTATGTTTCTGCAGAAAATTCCTTTTTTTTTTTTTTTTTTTTTTTCCCTTTTGAAAGCTGAAAAAGTAAGGGAAAAGTCTGATGAAAGTGAAGTTCATACCAAATCTCCATTGCCTCTAGCATAAGACATTTAACATGGGTAAAAGTTGCTAGTTAAGAAGATGCAAAGACTCAGGCATCTGAAATCTCAGGAAAAGTGTATGTGAATCCACAGCAGGACCCTATCAAAGACTGGCTTCTCATGGAGCAGTTTGACCTGCTGGTGTAGAAGTTTAATACCTGATAAGGTTTTTGGTTTCCTAAACCACTTGTGGCACATTGGGGTGCAGCTGTTTTCTGTGCTGCATATACCAAAAGGGAACTTGCTTACTTCCTGTATCTTCTCCAGATGCAGCAGCTTGAATACTGTGATATTTGTATTTCTAGAAACAAAACAAAATGAAAAAATCACATGAACATCTGAATAAGTAATGGTATTAGACATTCTGGCCCCAGGCTCCCCATTTGCATGAATTACTGGCTCATAAAAAACATTTTCTGGATATTTTTTCTCATGTCTAGTGTTTTAGTCATATTTGAATAATTTCTCTAAATTTATTTTGTGTTCTGATGAAGAAAAATAAAAGTGAATACCATTTAATAATTATCACAAACCCAGTTAAGATCTATTAATTTTAGTTAATGATTGGTTTCTAACCAAAACTGAATTCCTGAAAGATTGACCCTTTTTCCTGTGCTCAGTGGCTCTGAAAGAAAAGGAAAAAGAACTGATTGGCAAATTAAATTTGAAATAATTAAAAGGGTCTGAAYAAAGCACCAGTTCTAGGAAAACATGGGCAGAGGCTGTTTATTTGTCATTACTCATTCTTTTTATTTTTAACTCAAATTAGGTACTGACTTTTCCTGTGCAAAATCTAGCACTATAGCCTGGGTGCACTTGTTGTCACAATGTGGATAAATATGAAAGAACTAATGAGATTTCTGAATTTACAAAGTGAGTACCTTGTGATAGCTAATTTTCAGTTGTATCACTAAATTTATATATTTATGTATTTATTTATTGTCACTGGATTCTTTTAAATGCAGCTTTTTGGATAAATCGAGCATTGCAAAATCTCTTGTTTTAAAGATTAAAGGAAACATGAAAAGAAATYGAAGCAGAATTTTTTAAAAACCTTTTAAAAATCTTTTAAAGATTGAACCCCTGATACTGGTTACAGTGATGAAATGCTGCAGATACATTCCCTTAAAAATGATGTGTGCGTGTGTATTACACACACGCAGACATTAGATCCCAAAACAAGTACTCAAAGAGAGAGACTTCTCTATTTCAGTAACCCGTGCGTTGTTGGGGGCCAGACTTTGGCCCCTTTCCTTTGGATGAGGGGAGCGCTCCCCAGCTCATCGCGGGTCCATTGGAGCAGGCAGTTCCAGCCCCTGCTCGGCAACTTGGCACGACGGCACCGGAGCACCTTTAGTTARCTTTTCCTGCCACCTCGTGGACAGCCTTACAAATAGCTCTTCCTTCTCTTTACAGTCATATAGTGACATATTTCAACCACGAGCTGGAAAATTCTCCTAACCTCTCTGTTAGTAACTCTTAAATGGACATGGGTAACCACAGTTAAACCCTGGAAATAAAACAGGCATTACTTGTGTGRAAATAAAAACTCTCTGCACAAACCACTGGAGTCCTAATTTCAAGCTGCCTCAAATATCAAGCTGCCTGGCAGAGAGACAGTGATGTCTTTTGTGATACTACAGTACTGCTCATCTTAACAATAAAAATTTTAAATAAAAAATTGCCTTGGCAATAAAAATCTTAAATGTGTCGATACTTAGATTTTGAAACTTCTTAAAGACATTCCTTGTCCTAACATTAGACATAGCCACTTTTAATGGCTAGTGTTGTGGTAAATTGCTGATGGAAATAGGGGATGCTGAGGAGGGCCCTGAGGATTTAATGGCAGTCATTAGAGACTTATCCTTGCAGTTGGTAGCATTCACATACACTTAAACACAGAAATGTGCTGCTTTTAATTCTGACCACCATGTCAGATGGTTCCTGAAGTGGCATACAAGAAAAATGCTTATAATTCTGCTCCACCCCCCAGTAGTAAAAAAAAAAGCCCTTAATTTCCCTCTTCAGCATGCTGAGCAGCTGTAAACACTTCTGCTGAGCTTATTTGCAGCTGACATTACCAGCAATGCTGTATGTTCTGAAGTGAAAGCAGTAAATAAATATGCATTGGCCGTGTGATTTCTAGATGGGTTGATTCTATTGTTGCCTTGAATCTATTCTACTAGCTTTATTTCCTTGAATTTCTCTATATATTTTATCTCTAAATTAAAAATTCCTTAAATAAATTGTCTTGATGTGTGACATATTTTAGAAAGTGTTTGGACCTCTCCAAAGGACTTAAAGGAATGATACTCCATTTAGTTTAAAAATCATACTTTCTAGTACTTACCTATCATTGGGTAGTGAAATGATAACAGTAGCTTTTTTTGATCACATCTTATGAAATATTTCCCTGGCATGGATATTCTTCATTTGCATTGCCTTTTCTGAAAGACTCAATTAATATAGACTTTGAGATAGAAGCACTTGGAGGAACCAATATATTTGCGTTTTATGTCCTATATAACTCAGGCCATAACATTTTATCCAGTAATTCCTTCATCTACCTTGTAATTTATGTTTGAACTGTATTCTACCTCGGAGGAAAATACCCAGTCATGACTGTATAGCATTCCTTGCTGCCAAGACCCTGTAACTGATTAGCTTTGCTTCAGAGTTACAGCTAGAGCAATTAGCACACCTTTAGGCAAATACATCTGCTATTGACATGGAAATGAAACAGTAGAAACTGAGATACTGATGAATCCTAAAAATGCAGTTCCTGAAGGGATTAGTTATTTTGTTAACTCAGATTAAACATGGCAAACAGTATAAAACTAAAGAAAAAGTGGAAAAGTAAATCTACATCTTTCTGTGATACCATAAAAATGAAATGTTTCAACACTCTTTTCAAAGCCCATTGAAGAGCTAGAACAAAACAATGTCTAGATTTGAGCTAACCTAGTTTTTAATTTCTTTTCCAGTAATCAGAGAAAAACCATTCATATAGCCATCTTTAGTGATATAACTTCAGATTTTTCCAATTTCTACAATATGTAACATTTGTATGTATTATTCACATGAAACAAATACTACCTGTCTGATCCGACATGTGGGTTGTGTTTTGAGGACTGTCATTTCAGRAATGTTACTTTATGTAATTTTCCACTACTTCTGCTTCAGCTGCTTGGATAAAAAGCTTTGGTGCCAAGATCTCTCTTAAAAGAGAAAGTTTGGCCCATAGTTTTATAGCAAAAATCAATGAAAATACAATTAGTGAAACACTAGTGTAACAAATTATCCTCTTTATAGAATATTTTTAGAAGGAAACTTACTCAGAAACAGAGATCTAAATGCTACCACTGAATCAGGAGTCAATTTTTAAGAATCTACTAAAAAGTCATTTTTAGCAGACCTCTGCAGTCAATAACTTCTTTCTCTGTTGTTCTATTACAGTCTTGAGGAATGAGACCTTAAGGAGTATAAAAATTGAAGTAATGGGTGTATTTTTCTGATCAAGAGACAAGAAGACAGGTAGTGTGGCAGAAAAAGAAGGCATAGAAAAATGAGCTGTCACAGAATCAGAAAGGAATCTGACAGAGCTGGCAACTGATCTCAGATCTTGATTTCTAGCCTAATATTTCAGCATTTAGAGCCATCTTTCCTGCCATGAGAAAGCTCAAATACAGTCTTGTATCATATACCTTGAAATGGCATTTTTTAGCGCTCTTTTTTTCCGGCCTCCATAGGGTCAGTATTTGCATAAACTAAGCCTACACACAGACAAGAAAAAAGATCCTATTCTGGCTTTGATATGGCTTTTAGTTTGTAAGTACAATGTTCAGAAATCTCCAGTTACAATTTTCTCTACAGAAGTTAAAGGTTGTAATATTATTTTAAGGAATTAGCACAAAATGAATCTAAAGAATAAACAGCATTTTGAAACTAAGCATATTCTTCTGTTGTCTTGCAAGAGAGTGGTGTTAGAGGAACAGACTGCAATCTGCAGGGAACTAGTGTGAAGTCACCACTGTTGCTGACTTTCCCTGTGAAGCTTCAATCTATCTGCAAGCTTCATGCTAAAACTGTAGCTACTGAGCTGCATTGAAAGGATCTGTTTTTAAAAATGGATCCTGGCTTCCACTGTATTCTCATTCACTTCCATTTTCCAGAATTCCAGAAGTTTTCTTAGTTCAGATAAACCATAGTGCTTTGGAGGTCTTCATCGCCAGAGCCTCCAGGGTAGTACTAAAGTGTGACAAGAGAAGCACACACTTTTAGCATGTGACGGGCTTTCCAGCATTGTACTATCACTGCATAAAGTTTAKGTTAGCAAGTAAAAAGGAAAATAGGAAAAAACTTACGTGGACTCTAGTATTTCAAATATTTTATTGGACAGCTTTACAAGTCTTATGCCACATTCAATCCTAGAAAGAGTCTGCTAAAATTAATATAATAACATCAGAGATGAGTTTTCCACTTTTTCATGGAAATCAAGTTGTATTTCTTTAAAAAGCACCTTGAAACATGAGCCAAATAAAACCACCGAATTTTAAAATGAGAAAGCTGTCCAGGTCAGACATTATCTTGTGAGAATTACTTTTTTTCTGTAGTTACTTAAAGCAATTTAAAAAAAAAATACATAATGAAGATTTCCATTTAAATATATCTTGGTTTGTGTTGTTCTCACCACTGTCCATCTTCAGTTTCAGAGACATAACTGTCACGTTCTCTATGTACCACCAGGAAATAAATACATTTAAAACATTCCACTGTTTGGCAAATGTGTTTTACACAATTCGTTCAGAGTAATGCTAATGTGATATGTTGTATTGGGAGCAAAGGAGTTTGCATATGGATCTGGACTATTTTATATTTACACACACACATATATAAAAGAACTATCATTTAGTTACAGGCTTTTTGCTAACACAGATATACCAGTGCAACCACTGCTTTTCTGTAGGGGACAAAAATATATTGATAGCTATTTTTGTCCTAAGCTAATAATATTGCAGGTTCTGTATCACTTTAGCATAACTTAGATAAAATTGCATAAATTTCATGTCTGGTAAGCTCTAAGATGCCTTGGCTTTCAAGCCCTACTTGATTGAAAGTGAAATACACAGATCTCTGACATTCCTCTTATGCCCTCACCATAAGGACATTCAACAAAGAGCTGCAACCCAGCTGAATGTTTTCTCCTTGAGGATCAATGGAAAGGAAAGAGAAAAAGCAGCTCAGTGGAAAGGAAAAAGAAGCACAAGCAGTGTCCACATTACGCCTTTTCTGCCTCTATGTCTGTACCATAGTACAAACTCCTGTTGAGGAAACCCCCTGGAAAGAGGCCTATTGCTTAGGGAGGCAATGCCTCTATGTCCCTGTCTGTGTCAGTGCACAGTAACAACACCCCATGCAAAAGACTCTTGTGATATGTGCAGAGAAGAAACCTGTGAAAGACAAAAAATATGAGTTCATTTCCACCATTCAAAAGTTACTGGATATATTTCATGGCTTCTTTTCTGAAAATCATCCAGAGCAGATGTTCCCAAACATATCTGGGTACCACCACCAAAGTGGTCTGGTATCTGCAACATTCCAGCTATCAATTTAGTACTAGCCTGGATCCCCACATATACGACAAGGCTTTTTCCACATTTTCCCCATTGCTGCGGCTCCATCCCCCTGCCCTTGCCGTGTCCTGGCARAGGACAGGCAGCTGCAGCTCCTGAACCTGGCTACGAACAAAAGGCACCAGGGTTATTTTCTGAGGGAAATAAAAAGAGTGATGTTGAACGAGAAGCTGTCAAAGTGCAGCAGTAAATGAAGTTAGGTTTAACTTTGAAATGGAGARAGGATTTTTTTTTGTAGATGTACTGTCACAGGGGGAGAAGGAAGGAGCTGATTGGCTCTTTACTCCTGCCAAATGCAAAGATGACACTAACATTGTGACCAGGTTTTGCTGTGCCGTATAGGTTGTAAGAAGCTCCGGTTTAAAAATCTAGATATACAGAGGACGAGGTACATCATGGTAAGGGTTAATGGAGATGGATTAAACAAGTTATCAAAGGGATGTGGCATCAGACCTGGAAGCCATAATTTGTCTATTCTCTGTCAGGCTTTAGGCAGCAACATCCTGAAGGGTGGTTTGAAGGAGAGTAGATAGGCTTATTTTTCCRTTTTGCCATGAAAGTTCTTCCATGCAGAATTTAGATGAAAAATAAAATGTGTAAGAGGAGAGAAGATACTGGGTATTACCCCTGCAGCTCCTACTAGTTTTGTGCCTTGGCAGACAGTCAATTCTTTTTGGTTTAGTAACTTACATTTTACATACATACACTTACATAGTAATGGTGCTTTTTTTCTAAGGTCTATAAAGGAAATAGAGTGAGGATGGATTTGTCATGGATGGTGAAAAACAAATTTTTCACTATTTGCTTAAATGTTTCTTTTTTTTTCTTTTCTATTATACTTGCTGCAAATTTAAAGTGTAATATTCTTCAACTTTTTTTTTTTTTCTTTCTTTAAATGGGGGAAAAAAGAGTTTCTCTTTATTGGCCCTAACAATGAGTTCTATAATAGATATTACCAGGTTGTTGTGCACACAGCCTTCAGCTTCATTCATTCTTTCATCCCCACCTGAGCCTGAGCAATACAAATATCCTGCCTTTTCAGTGCAGATTAATGAAAAATAATCTCAGTGCATTATGGACAGGACCAAGAAATAAAACTTGTAGGAGCAGAAGAGGAATGAAAGGGTAGATAAATAAAAGGAAACAAATAAGAAAATGAAGTCAAAGGATGAAAGCCGCACACATCTCTGGCTCCTACAGCTCCCGTTTGATAACATAAGGACACGATGCAGCAACATGGGCGCTCAAAGGAGGCAGCACATTGTCCTCTTTGTATTTACAAATTTACTAGCCATTAAACTTGCACTGATCCTGTGGGTTAAGTTGGCCAAAACGTCCATCTTGTTGTTCAGTGCCAAACATGGGTAAAATTTTTGTTCTGAGGGTGAAATTGGTGGTTTAATTGAGTAGTTTTTGAGTGCCACCAGCCCTTACCAGAACTTTGGGAAATGGGGCAAGGCTGGCTATGTTGGAGCAGTGGGAGAAGGGAAACACTTCCTTAGCCTTTCTGTTTTCAGATGATTGCTCTATTACTTCCTTTGGCAGCCTTTTACCTGCACTCGTCTTGCAGCCTTTTATCTGCTGCAGGGCTGATATCTGTTGTCTTTTCCCATCCCACAGCAGCCAAAGGTTGTCCATGTGTCTACATTTCAGAAGTCACCTTAAAACATGTGCCCCCCTCTCCTGGGTTATGCTTGAATAGCGAGCAGCAGAGCAAGAGGTCACATTATATTGTCATTTTAAGCATACATCTGCATACAAGGCCATGGTCAGAAAGGGTCTTAGTATAAATATCTTGATTGGCAAGTAAAATGATCTTGAAAACATTCTTTCTCTTCAGTAAAGCTGTAAATGACCCTGTGCTGCACGCAGCTTCTTTTTATTCATTCTTATGACTCAACGAATCACGTTGAGAGAGACAGATTTTCTAATTAAAAGAGAGCCCATACATTTATCTGTTGCCAGAATGGCAGATAAATGTGTTCTGGATGCAGTTAGTCTCATATATCAACAGAATTTGATGAATCCCAGTTTTCATTAGCTTATTTTCACTGAGAATGGATTATTGTACATTTCCTGTAAGCATCTTAATTATATTGTTATATGAAATTCCTTACTTAGCATAAAAAGTGAATAACTGAAAGGCATTAAAAAAAGCTGAGAGCCCTCATCAGTAGCAGTGGGAGCATATTTTCGATCCTCACATGACAAAGATGCCATGTATATGAAATCATTTTTAAGATCTTGCTGCATACAGAAAACTTTTTTTCTAAGCACTAGCCTCAAGAGTCACTATATTTTATTGGAGAGAGAAAAATCCTAAAGGCATAGTAATTTTAGAAACAGAGAATGCACAACCTCTCCACTAATATAATGAACCATTTACAAAAAAAGCAAATCATCAACAGCTTGCTGTTCCTCAGCAAAAGATGCATAGCATAATCCTTGTGGTATTGATTTACTGTTCTGGAGGTAGCCTAAAAGGCAAAATAGCTCCTGCTAAAGCTGTAAAAAGTATCTCTGCTCATCTTCAAATATTGAAAGTTTTAAAAGCTGTAGTTAAATATTTAGCATATCATTTACATCTTGAGAAGCATATTTTTTAGCTAAAGAAAAACATCTGTAAATAATTTACCCTGTTGAAATAGTTTAGATATGAGCAAATAATTTTGGATAACTAATGACTAATTTGGCTTTTCTTTTTCTGTTTGTGGAATGTAAATGGTCAGATCACAGCTTAATTTAATTTGATCACTAGTCAGTGTCTGATGAACTTCATAAGCTGTTTTAATTGTCCTTAATTTTCTGATTTCCAAAGACAATCTTGTGGAAGGGTCACTCTAGAATGTGGTGTGTCTTTAGATATCTGCAATTGGACATTATCAGAGATCAACTGCTGAGAAGAAGATCTTTTATCTGACCTGATATGACCATTCTTCTATTCRTATATGGCTCTGAACAGTGTGTATAGTGGTTAGATAAATGTGCTGACATTTCTGATTCAAATATTCATGCATAAGATTTTACAGTTCAGTCTGTAGGAATTATTTTCCATGGGACATTGAAAGTTGTATTTTGTGAATAACTGTGATAGTGAAATTTAAAAAGGAGACTTGTCTTGCTTTAAATTTCCTCTCTTTTGTAGCCTGGTCCATAGATCCAATACACCTGGCAGAAGAATTTCAGCTATTAGGGACACTCCTTTTCCCATTTCCATTTCTAAATATGCTGGCGAAAAAAGGTGCAGACAGATGTGACAGTTTAAGCTTGTCTTGGAATGGTAATCCTCATGCCAAATGAGCTGGATCTGTGGATTTTCCCACTCAAAGAAAATCCATTTTCAGATGAGACAAATTTTCTTATTCTTCTTTGCAAGAGAGTTTGCATATCTATTAAATGAGATGTCCAATAGCAACTTGTCACTAGGGAGAAAAGATGAATAAGAAGTATGTTTGTCTTCAAAATATTTCCGTTCTTGGAAGAGCAAAATACAGAAATTCCACTTTTTCCTGAGCAATCCCTTATACCTATGCTGAGTTTACTGATGCTAATGAAGCTCTGTTTGGCATAAAAAGTCTGCTTGCACAAATCCCTTTTCAAAGAAGCTGTTTTCAGAACGGATTATTTCTGTAAGACCGGGAAAAGGAAGAAGGATTTAATGGTAGCTTTTGGACTGGATATTTTTTTCAGATAGTATCAAATTCACAAAGTCTAATTTGAACAGATGTTGCCTGGATAGGGGTGTGAAGAAGTGCTGTCGATTACTCATTTTTCTATAACTCCTTTTTTTCTCTTTCTCTCTTTTTTTTTTTTTTTTTTTTTTTTTTTTTGTGTGAGGCAACCCCTCCAAGGGCCAGGCATTAACACATTACCCTAATTACTCGCACTTCCCATCCTGGGGCATGTGGAGTAAGTCACTCTGCCATATGCAACCTTACAGATGAGCATGTAATGAAATTCCAGGAGCATAATTCACAACTGAGGAAGGTTAAAGGACATTTGATAGAGGTGTCCTTGGAGGCTATATATTGCAAGCACCATGTCAAGAACAAATATCACCGTCTGTCCTACTCTGCCAGCATAGGCAAAGTCTTATTGACTCAAATTAGCACTAAATTAAAGACTCCCAGTTTAGTGGTAATAAACAACAAGAACAAATTATAACCTGAAGTAGCACACTTAAAACTCTATTTTTGGTGCCAATGAAATAGAAGTCCTTTGTGTTCCACCCATTGTGTTCTGTGACCTGTTTACCTGTGTGTGTAACTTAAATAGTCAAAATATGCAAAAGAAATGCCTGAGTTCCATAAATGCCTTAGGCATTAGCTTAAAACCAGCCTATTTGACCCTGACCCATCAGTGAATGTAAGAACAGCTATGCTGAGCATCATTACACTTAATTTTTAGGCGGCTTTTTCCAGGAGTGCAATTTACAACCTCAAATTGCCTGTACATTGCATTAGGGGAGGTAGGTGCCCATAAACCTATTTACAGTAGCCAGTCCTTTCACCACAGGACATACCTCAGTCAGCCCACAGAAATGCAGGAGAGAGGCTGACTGTTGCTTGTGACTCCAGGAAACATGGTCCTTGTGCTATATCTGCTGATAAATTTGATTAAAAAATCACTGGATACATTGCCTAAACAGTAACTTATGCAGGTGGCTTGTGGGTGGTGATGTTGGGAAATCCTGGGGTCCAGTTTCCATTGCCAGCTTATTAATGTCTGTTACTGAGTGACTACTGCCCTGTGGTATTCCTGTTTATGCACTCAGTGAATATTTCAGCTCTCCAGAGCAGCAGTGCTTCAACAGGGCTTGTGGCTAAGGCCTTCTCAAGGGAGATGRTTGGTATGACTTTGAAGTCACCTCATGCTGAGGATGGCAGGGAAGGCAGGATTAGAAGACCTGAGCACCTCCAGCATTTTGGAGAATCTTGCTTTAAAGCAGGGATGCCCATAGATGCTGTGTAGTTGTGTTTCAGTGGCTGCTGACAAAGGATGGTTGAAAGAGGAGCAGCCAGTCTAGACAGCAAAACAGCGCTGAGGAGCCAGAACCTACACTGCATTTGAGGGTTTGTTTTAYTGTGTTTGCATCTGGCCTGTGCGTAGAGAACTCAATAGCAGCTAAAGAGCATCTGGTCCTCATCTTTTAGGAAAGCTTCACCTGAAGGATGCCAAGTCTATGTGGGCTGAGATGAATCCTCAATTTGAACTAAAGTACAGTAAGTGGGGATCCTGGGAGATTCATTTTAAAAGACATTCCCGGTCTGGACTAAAACATTCATGTAGATGCAGCTAGAAGCAAAGTGTGCTCACCTAATAGGCCCCAGGTTAGGCATAATATGCCCAAGTAACTCTACCAGTGAAAAATAGATGCTTATAGTTTCTCACATTCTTGAGTACTCAAACCACATTTCTTTGGGTTTCTTCCTAGAGTTACTAGGCATAAACAAAATTTTCAGTACTTCAGTGCTTCTCTGGGATGTGCTCCTTTCCTTTTTTGTGCTTTGGTTCACCTATCTATGCAGCGTACATACAGCCACATATTTGTTCTCTCCAAGATACTAGCAGCAGTCTGTGACATATATCAAGATTAGATAGAAGTAAAGAAAGYTTTCTTCCTGGAATGTTGTGAGAATTCATAGTTATATCTTTCTTAAGATACAATATAGGAACATTCTTTAAGTAAGAAAGCCTGAACCACTGGTGAAGCCAATGGCTTTTGATTTGTGCAGTTTCTCTTGTGGCAKGCTGCCACAAGAGAAGTGGGGACACTGGGTGGCCATGGTGCTGCTGGCCCTGGCCTTTTCCCAGACCTGAGTGTGCGCTAGGAATTCTGTTTCTTTGCAGAGACGTCAGTAGGCAGGGGTCATATCCTGCTATACTCCAATAGCTCGTAAAAGGATGAAGGAACCCGGCCAATATTTCTTCCATCTCAGCTTCCCTCTCCTACACTGTAAATCAAACATTTAAAATCCGTATTCTACTCTACTGGAACAATTCAGGGAAGCAGGACCCTGTGAACTCAGGTTGCTTGGTACTGCAGAGACCACTGTAATGAGCAGCTCCTGGATCTCTGTTGTCCTTCAGGGGAGGAGCTGACCCACATCTCCTTGTCCTCAGCTCTCCAGCAGCAAATCCTGACTGCGTTACCTACTGATCAGATTCAGACTGACTTTGATAAGCCAAATGCAAAACCTCCACACTCCACACACTGCAATTAGTATCACACTCCTTCTTCAGTCTTCTTTCAAAGCAGGTTTTCTCCCCTGACCTCTTGYTCAGCTGGAGTATGTACTATTAAGGGGCCTTGTGTTCCCCTGCTCCTGTTCCAGTATAATCAATTAGRAAGTGAGGGGATCAACTCTAGCTGGGCTCCTCCAGCTTACTTTTCACTGGACAAAAACTGAGGTACAGGGAACTCAACTGTACACAGATTTAAGTGGTAATGGTTTGTTTGGAGATAAAAATCCTGTGTCTTCAAGTGCCTTCCCATRGATAGCTATCTACCAACTGCTTGTGTGGAGGCATGCAGCTGAACTATGGGGGAGGTACTTAAAGACAACTACTTCTCCTAACAGGAGCAACTGTCATTTATATATTTAATTTACGCAAAACAGTCAGGGTTAGGAGTTGTCACTGTAACTACATATCACTTTGAAATGTTGGATGTATGGCAGTCTGAGAACCACACACTGAATAAACATGGTCAGAGTAGAGTTTGTAGGATATCTCTAGAGCAGTATAATAAAATAAATGCTACTGTTGAAAATGCAGAACAACAACTTCATAACATTAACAAAGTCTATGTTCTCATTTCTTTAAAGTTGTCMTTTAATAATTTAAGTAATCCTTTATAATTAAAACAATTAAGGACTTAGTTACTGGTTCCTCAGTATAAGAGGGGTRTTGAACTTCTAGAGAGGGTCCAGCATAGAGTGACCAAGATGATTAAGAGACTGGAACATCTTTCTTATGAGGAAAGATTATGTGAGCTGGGCCTGTTTAGCCTGGAGAAGAGAAGACTGAGAGGGAATCTGATCAATATTTATAAGTACCTGAGGGGAGAAYGCAGGAARGATGGGGCCAAACTCAGTGGTGGYCAGCGACAGGGCAAGGAGTAATGGGTACAAACTGAAACACAGGAAGTTCCACCTCCATGTGAGGAGGAACTTCTTTACTGTGAGGRTGACAGAGCCCTGGCAGAGGCTGCCTGGGGAGGTTGTRGAGTCTCCTCTGGAGGTCTTCAGAACCCACCTGGATGTGACCCTGTGCCACCTGCTCTGGGTGTCCCTGCTTGTGCAGGGGGCTGGGACTAGATGATCTCTATAGGTCCCTTCCAACTTTAAACATTCCATGATTCTGTGAAATTTGGCCTTTCTTAGTTTGCATTTAGCTGCCCATAGCTGGAATTCAGGAGGCAATCACAGTGCTCATATGATGAAGATGGAAGTGTAGATATATAATCCCATGTGCAAAAGCGCAGTTACCTCCTCCACTCACATTCACTTTGGCTCTAATGCAAAAAAGAAATACACTGGCAAAAAGACCAGGCCTTTCAATGTTGTATGTGTCGTTTTTTTTCAGAAGATGACATATACACCACCCTGTAGATTATTGCTCATGAGCTGCTGCAAAGTTTAGTTAGTTTGCCCTTTGAGAAAATAATTCCTTTTATTTGGCAGACTTTTAAAAAAGAGAGAGAGAAAAAGAGAGGGAGAGAGAACGAGAGGCCAGCAGACTGTTCGCAAACAGGAACATCCAGAACGGTAATGAAAAATGTTGCTGCTGTGTTATATAACCATTAGAATCGCTTACCGTCAAAGGTCAAAAGCATTAACCACATGTTGGCAACATTTATAAATAGACTCTCTATGGAGCTTTACCTAAAGTGGAATGAGTAAAACACTTTGACTCAGGAAGACCAATTAGAACTAGTAGTATTTTTTAATTTAATAGGTGCATTAGGCAAGATGCATGAATGTTGGTACGCACACACATAGAAAACTAGATGGTTTCACTGTTTATAGAGTCTGAAATAGAATACAATTTCAACTTGACTCACAGAAGGCAGTGCAGCAGTACAGCTGTCTCTGTTGTGGATATATAAGAGAAGGAAAGCACAGATTTTTTTTCTGCCCCCAGTAGGGCCATAATGCATCTTCTGCCATCATTAGTGTGCAGAGTTATGTTCTGTGTATCCTTAAGGAAAAAAGTCACCCAAAGAGTGATTGAGAGCTTTGCCACTCAGAACAAACAGCAGCCATAGTGGAGTCCAGACTGCATTCCTCGAGGAGTTCAGGGTGCAGATATTTCTAATGTACCAATTGTTACATATAGCATTACATACTAGACTAAAGACATTCATGAAATGTTCAAAAACTAGGAACCAGGAAATGCTGAAACTGAGTTTGCTTTGAGCATTTTAATTTGTTCTCCTTTGTCCTTACTAGGTATATATTAGTTATGTGAGTATATCCAACCTCTTTCACAAGCACGTAGCATGGCCTGCGTTTGAACTGGCTGTTGTCTGGTGGGAAAAGACTAAGTGCAGACAAGTAATGAGGGTCAGATCCCACATAATCTCCAAAGATAASAGGTAGAAGCCAATCATTTAGGACTTATTGTGGTTGAAACCAGAAAGTGTATTTTKTTATGAGTCCAGACTGATTTACTGTGAAAAGAGAAGAGCTGACACCTCTTTCTGGAAACAGATATTGGTATCTGCTTAGTCAGAGAAAGCAGGGGATGAATGGTTCTGCTCTGTGCTAGAAAATGCCACTCTCYGCTTTACCTGGCTATTAGAAAGAAAGCAAAATCCAGCTCTGGCCATGTAAGAGCCTCACAACTTCTAGAATTTGTCTTCTTAAATGTTCCTATTCTCAGTTCTTCAGGCCGTTTCTGATGAGAAATCCTGTGAGGAAAGTTTGGTGATTTCTGGTTCTGCATTTCTTCACACCACTCTGTGACAGTAAAGAAACTCGTAGGCGGTGTTGTACTTGGAGGCACTGAAAGTGGTGTGGAGAATAGGAAATATAAACATAAACATAAACTCATAAATATTTGAAACCTTTGTCTCAGATCTTTAAAAAAAGATTTAGAAATCATTGTTCTACTTTTTAAAGTTTCTGCGAGAATACAAGTTTCTTTTCAACTCTTATGCTCTTGTGTTGAGCAGAAGACAAATTGCTATTCATGATAGGGCTGAGCTCCTGTGCATATGGAAAGTAAAAATGTGGTTGTACTGCACACTTTGACATTTTCTGCTTTTCCCTTGGTTCCTATAATTTCAGTAACACTGGTCAGGTCACTTAAAAAGATTAGAATTTAGGTGATGACAGAGCAATGTAGGCATTGACTTTATGCCAGAAGTTGATTTACCTTAATTTACTTAAACATTCCTCTGTAGACAAGCAATTGCGAACAGAATTTAAAAATACTCCTAATCACTCTGGGAGCTTGGTGATTGCCCTTTGATTACTGATGGGAAGCAGCGTGCAGCATCAGGTGCAATACATTTTAAGTGTATGCAGGAAGCAGGTGTTCTCTAGCCCATTTGTATACATGTCAGCATCTCCCTGGAAGAACTTCACCCTGATTTACTGACAGCTGTCAGGTATCTAAGGTATCTAAGAACTCTCTGCCCTCAAAAATGGAGGGCACAGCAACCYTTTGCAGACTGGCAGTTACCTTTTCCAGCTTCTAATATCTGTGCAGGACTGGTAGCCATAGCTGTGCCAGGCCACATAGTCATCTCRTTGGAGGTGGCAGACCCTGTCACTTTTACCTTTATTTACCATATTCCTTTAATGCTAGAGAAACTTATCAATGACACTGAGGCCAGATTAAAAGTTTGTACAAACCAAAGCTACAGATGAATCAGTACAGATAGCGTTATTCAACAATGCAGTTCCTTAATTATTCTAATTTCAGGCTCAGTACAGTCCTCTACATGTTAGATAGACTCAGAAGCTGAAGACCACTTTGCATAATTGTACCTGAAACTTCAAAATCACTTGAGTTCATGCTAGCTTTCCTGTATTTTTCTTTCTACCTCAGCATCGTACTCCATTTTGTCTGTCAGTCTCAAGGGTATTATTTTTGCTATTCTGAGTATTTTGAAGCTTACACTATCCTTCCTTTCTAATCACTTTTCCCATGTACCTTAATTTAATTTATTTCAATTACTCCATGTACAGATGGCCTAAACCATATTTTGGTGTTATTAAAATTATTTTAGGTTTATAGAATTTTGCTCATCTAATTTTAATATTGGATAGTAAGTTCCCTTCTCTTCACTTCCCTTTTAATGTCTTTGAGTTGCCAGTATAATTCATTAGCCAAATCATGTATAAGGTATACTCTTTCATCAGTGCTGATGCAATTACACAATTAAAATAGACAGCACATAGCCAATTGTCTCTGTTTACTTTTTCAGCTGTAGGTTGTAGGCAGACATTAAATGTAAATAGTGGAGTGCAGCCTAGAGCCAGCACTTGTAAGTGTGCCAACCATTTTAAGAAGGATAACCAATTCCAAGGATTTCTTTATTAATTCCTTTTCATCCTAAACTTTTGAAAAGTTAGTTATTTTGGCCACCAAGCTTGAGACACCTCAGAGCACCCTGATTTTTCAGGAAGTGTGGAGCACCTAAATTTTGAATATTAAGTCTTTCTCAAGAAAGATGTCTYGAAAATTGAATTGATATTAAGATCATTATTCCTTTCTAAAAATATAGGGCACATTATATTGTTCCACTGTTGTCCTTGTTCGAATTTGAAGTGAATTTCTAAGAGTTGTTTGGTTACTTACATAGCTAAGATAGGTGACAAAATATTCAGCCGAAACTGATAGGCCCAAACTTGCCTCCCACATAACTGGGAGAATGAATTAGATAGTGTTATTATCTTCTAAACGACATCTATTAGGATATAATAATTCTACATGCCAGACGAAGCATGGAGCTCTCATAAGGGCTCTTAATTTAAATCTGCTTTGAATTGAAAAAGCATGCACAAAAACAAACTACTCAATTTAACTCATTTAAACAATGTCAGCATTTAATTAGTGCATGAGTATAAAGTGATGTGATGTGTGTGTCCATATTTTCATGACATTTTATAAGTCTTGGGGCAAGAACTTATACCACTTACTAAATAAAATAAGATACTAAATTTAAAATATATCCCCCTATAAATTAACATAATTAAAATGCCAAGCTTTAAAATGCAATTATCAARTAGGACTGTTCATGCATCTGTAAGGCCAGACTTTCTTTAAAGCACATTAAAGGAGATGTACCACTCAGCAGATTCCTAACTATTTCTTAATTATYCTTACCACTTATTGCTACAGAGATGCAGAATATGAAAAGGGTATAAGCCATAAGAAGCATTAAGAGATTTTCTTTTGCAGTTCTATTACAGAGCTTTTTAAAGTCTGCAGTATACCTTGTTCAGTGAGCAACTAATGAAATCATCTGTAAATTTACATTTTGAAATTGCCATTTAAATACTTAAATTAGCTTTCAGTGCTCAGTCCTGTATGAATCTTTGTTGCTCTTATTTTGGCTATGTGATATAAAAGTCCAGTTGTTCTTGCACCCACTGAGCTGTATCTTTTCAAAGGAGAGGCTTATCTTTAGCATATCTATGCTTTTGACAGGATCTCCTTAATGATTTATTTGGCTGTTCATAAGCAGACAGTTCAGATTTTCAGAAYGCTCTAGTCCCCTTGATATAACTATTATAAGTCTTTGAGTCTATTTATAGGCTGACTCCTTTTTTTTCTTATATATAAACATTTAAAAAATAAAATATAAGAAGATGTATATTTAAGAGCTTTGTGATTTTTCTATCTACTCTTGTAAAGCTCTCTGGTGTCAATGAAAATAAATGCAAATTTAATGCTATACTTGTATATCCTTTAATACTAGCAATAGCCACTTTTCGGTAAGCACAGCTTAAGCTTTCTATCTTTATGGTATGAGGTGCTTTCCATTGTCAAATGTTTACTTCACGCAGCCTGGTTTTGCCATACTGCTCTGGGAAAAAAAAAAAATTCCAAAGCCAATATGTCTGATTTTTTTTAGTTTCGTCCCCTTGGACAGTTTATGGACTACCTATGGATAGCATGCATGAGTGTGCCAAATAATGTTAGGAGTCAGGAGAGCTGGGATACATGTGTCCCATGTGCTCTGCAGGGTCCCTTGGAGATGGTAGTTGAATTTTGTCTTGAAAGAACAAAATTTTGTCTTTAGTCATCATGGAGTACATAGCAGTTGATTTCARGTTCTTTTAGTCTCAATAAAACTAGCTGAACTAGCTCCTCTATCTGCCTGGTGCATAGGAATGCTATTTATAAGGGAAACAAGGATAACCTTGATGTGATTAGGAGGGACTGTAATGCCCTTACTCCAGAAAGATTAAAGCAAATAATAGGAAAATAAATAAGTAAACAGAGCTTTGTAAAGGAACAAGACACCAAGAACAACAATAGTGGAGTATTGTTGCGGGGAATATTTTGTTTTGTTTTGTTTTTGTGGAGAACAGTATCTGACGAAAGAGATTTACCACCAACCATAACTTCCTTGGAAACTGTTTATCTCTTCTGTACCCTTTCCACTTTGAATAGAGACAGGAGAGAGTAGGAGGTTGAGTTATTTCCTTCAGCACAAGCATGGTGTGTCCTTGAATTGTGACGCTCTCAACTCCTGGAAGACTCTCTGCATTCCCAGAGAAAGCACTAGGCATTATTTCCAGGAGACAGGAAGATTATATCTTTGTTGCTGGAATTTTTCTCTATACTGACTTTTGTGGAGAAGATATGTTCAGAAGTTTATGTGGGTCCAAAAGGTAGTAATAGTTTTAATGGCTCAGAGCCTACAATGAGACAGACATTTCGATGCAGGCACCCAGAATTAAAGCAGTGAATGGGAGTGGAGGAACAAAATTCTCCAAGGAGCAGTCAGTCAGGAGTTCATTCCATTTTCCTCTGTGCTCACTAGTCTGCTAAGCACAATTAACAGCTGCTTCACTGGRAAGAGTTTTGCCTGGTTATTTCCTTAATCTCAGGCATGCGCTCATTCGATAATTGTTTTTATATGCTGACT
The DNA here is from genome assembly GCF_003342845.1 of Nothoprocta perdicaria. Classification (NCBI taxonomy): domain Eukaryota; kingdom Metazoa; phylum Chordata; class Aves; order Tinamiformes; family Tinamidae; genus Nothoprocta; species Nothoprocta perdicaria. Next base: position 1,252,700 of record NW_020454095.1, read on the forward strand.
TTCACATCATCTTCTGTTATTCCCATCCTGCACAGTAGCAGCAAAAAGCACCACAGTAAGCTCAAGTCATTGTTTTTTACCCTTTCTTTGCTGTACACTTTTCTGTAGGAGATGTAAACCATATGSCGTGCTCCCATGTGTACTATATCTTTTTTAGGTCAGATTAATATATATGTATCTGATCAAGTGCATCAGCTGGGGATGCCAAATGAGATGTCTTTAAGAAAACAGATTCCACATTGAATTAACTACTAGAAAACACATCTCCATTATTTCAAAGAGCTGTAAGATTTCCCTCAGTGCCCATTTCACCTAAGTATGGGATGGATAAGACATAGATGTGGTAATCAGAAAACTATCAGCCTACTGTCTGACCTTGAACAAGTTAGACTATTTCTTCTCCTGCTTTTTGACTATGCCTTTACCATTTTGGTATATCAGCTCTTGGAAGAAAAAACATTTTGGCACTTGTTTATGCAACCATTGTTTTGCTTGGAGTCTCCAGGTAACTTAAATCATGTCTCATCTAAAAAACAAAGCTGTTGAGCAATGGGACTCCCACCTGCTTCTTTCTCATTTCCCCAGGACTAGATAGATTTGCCTGATAGCAAGTGCAGTCCTGTGGTTTGGACTAAAATTCTGTGTAATTCCAGTAGTTGTCTTGTATGACCTTAGGAGATATTTGCTTAAGAACTGCTGCTCTAAACCATCTAAAACAAAATATGTCAGTCTCTGGTCTGAAAGGCAACAAAAGTGATTTTGAATTAGGCCAGCCAAACAGGCTTATCAAATGTGGTGATATCAAGMTAGATAAATATGTGGCACATTGTTAGAAATTAATGAAGTACTACTGATGTGCTAGAAATAAAATAAGATTTGTGAATAGAGTAGTGGAAAAATGGTCTATTTGGTCCATCATCCCTTCTTCATGTCCAGAAGGTGACAGTGATTGGAGACTGTGACCTCTCATATCCAAAAATTCTACACCAAAGAGGCCAACGTCCTTGTCTTGAGCTGTGTCCCCCATGCAGAACAGATGAAGGGGAACCAAGAATCTACAAAATCCTAGTCACAGCCAAGCAATGACACCKCGAATCCTGCTGTATCATGTCTGTTTTATTTTTTTCCCTTCCCTTGAGTAATGTGTATTTCTTTCTTCTCTTTTTGCCTCCATCTGAGAGTCAAACCTGGGTAGCTAGCTTTGTTTTGTAGTACATCAGTCTGTGTTCACAAAGGCAGCTCAGGCAGTGCTTAAGCCTGACTTATAGAAGTTTGTCAGATCTCAGTGTGACAGGTAAGACCCTGTGCTGGTATCTGCCAATCTGACAGCAAGTGAGAGACAGCATCAGAAACTTCATGTTTTTAAATCTGAATAGCTGCTTGTGTTTTCTACCCTTTTGCAGCTTGCTTTTTCTTTGAGGAAACAGGATCAAGCTGCAATAACAGAAACAGCAGTAGCAACAATAATTCCAAGCTCACTCAGCAGCTGTTTTTCTTTGCCATCAAAAGGACTGTTATTTCCCTTGTTAGCATCCTCTGATAGATTTGCCAAGCAGCAGGCTTTGTGTTTTAAATTTCTGGTGGGGAAAAAAAAAAAAAAAAAAAAAAAAGAGAAGAGGCTGAAATAATGAAAGCTGTATTTAGTTCTTTAATTTTGTTGTGTTTACCCATCTTTCTTTTTTTTGTTTATTTTCCCTGCATTTGTAGTAAACACTTATGAAACGTATTACTCTATGTTTGCTATGTGATTAAGAAGGCCAAGCCTTTGCTTTTGGAAGTCTGGACCAAAGAAAGTGTTTAATATTGTCCAATAACAAGACCACACTAACACCTTTGACTCTCCTGGCTTGTTTTTATAGCTGATCTTAACAAAGCAGAGACAAGTTATAGGTTTCATAAAATAAAGGCTGCAACATAACATTACAGAAGCTAAAGAAAATAAGTGTTAAAATGAAAATCTCTGGTTATTTTTTGCTAGGTCACCTCACCTCATCCAGGTTGTCTATATAAATAGCATAAAAATAAAAACTGTTATTCTCTAGGACTTTGGAAAAGAGTTTGAGAAGGGACAGGTAATTTGTGGACCCATTACAATGATGAAAAGTATTTCATTAGTTTTAGATTCCATGTTGTGATAAGCCTCTRGATCACAGAATCACAGAATGGTTGGGGTTAGAAAGGACATACGAAGATCACCTGGCTCAGCAGGCCCCTCTGATCCAGCAGGGCTACACAGAAATCATTGTCCTGAGCTCTATTCAGATGACTTTTCTTCTTGGATATTTCTCCAAGGATGGAAATTCTCCGTAATGATTCTCCATAACCTCTCTGGGTTTAAGTGCTCTGTTCCTCTCAGAGTAAAGAAATTTTCCCTTATCATTCAGTTTATTTTTTTGTCTAAGTCTTGGAAAGAAATGGAAGTCTGTGGATCTTAAAATCACAGCCAGAAGTCATTCATTATATGTTTGAACAGACTGGAACAGTAGAGCCCACATGGCAATGGCCTTTAGGTGCAACATCACTGTCTGCACACTGATGGATCTGGATTGTTCCCCTGCACCAATCCAGCTGTTTTGGAGATTTTACAGTCTCCACATGCTTTCAGAAGGTTACCAGTCCTGCTAAGTTGTCTGTGACTTCTGCTAGGGCAGCACTGCCTGTCTTTGAGGTCTCAGGCTTGTTAACCATAATACTTTTTTCAAAGTAAAGGAAGCTGYCATCAAAAGGTGGAAGTAGTTGTTTTCTAATGAGCCTTTCACCCTACTCAGGAGTGACAAAGGCTCCTTATGCTGATTTTATAGCAAGGTTAATGTGCATGTAAGAGGTGACTGGCAAAGAACAGTGTAAAAAATGTTTCTATCATTCCTTGTTCATCTCACCATGGAAAAGAATATAAGATGGATCTGTGCAGAATTTGTTCCTGCCAGAGCTATATATGCTTAAAAGTATTATGGTTGCTGGTGATAATAATAAGAGATGCTAAAGCTGTAAAGCTTCACAGGTAAAGAGTTTTCCTCTGGATTTGAACAAGGCAGGAGAATTATAGAGTGTCTAGAACAGGATGTGTGTTAGGATCTTACTTTTTTTGGAGCACTGTGTTCTTTAAGCAATAAGCAAGACTGCAAGTCATTGCTGCAGATAAATGGGAAAGCAAATGGATACTTAACTTTCTTGATAATCTTCATAGGAAGCTCAAAAGAGGCTTGAGACAAATTCTAACAGTTATTCCAGTGGAACAGGACCATGAGGAGAAAGGAAGCTAGTTGATTGTTCCTTAAAGAGGAGGAAAATGTTTTGTACTAAATACAACTGATAAACACAAGGAACCCTATAAAACTGAGTGAGAAATGGAGAGAAATATTGTTGAAATTTCATTAGGGAAAAGACAGTAAAATAATGATTGCTGAGAGCCTGGTTACCAAAGTAATTAACATGACTGCCTTCAATCTGGCAAGTAGAGGACAAACCCAGCCAATATTGGCACTATCAATCTTTGTATTCAAATCTCTTTAAATCCATATCTTCCACTCCAGAAAATAAAAAAAAATGAACAACTTTAGTCTGAAAAGGTGAAGGAAAATTGAAGATTCTTTAAAGAGAGCTTAACATATGATAAAAATGCCAGAGCCATTGCAAAAAGAACGAAGGTAAAAGTCAATTTGGACTAGGGAAGAGAAGGCAGTATAAAGAAAAGGCACTTTTTATAAGATTAAAAGTATTTATACCAGTCAATGTATACCGAATATTTTGAAACATATGAACCTGTGAGGGAAGCTGTCATACAAATCTACTGGTATATAGGACATCATAATATCCTTGAAATAGTTGAGCTAAATATATCATAATAATGCTTTACAACTCTAAATTAAAATTCTGTAAATCAGGAGTACACAGTCAAATGAGGCAGTTTTCTCCCCAAATGCAGAGCTGCCATTATAATACTGGAAACAGATTTAATAYTCGTATTTTGATATAGATAGATAGATACATACATACATATAAAATAAGCATTAGGCAACTAGAAGTTGTGGGCTTAATGCAGGATGTGGGTGATCTACAGGAAGATCCATGGAAAGAGCCTTCTAGATACCTCTGTAGCATCTTTTCCAGCAGTACTACTGCTTCCCTATATCTAGATATCCAGTTTATCAAAATTTATAAATAAGAGAATAGGAATGTAAGCCTTCCTAGAATATTATGGTGCCTAATTTTGCCCTAAATGTAGAGAAGGGGAGCATAAATTTCCTCAGTACACAAATGAGACTGAAAATACAGCACTATTCAACCCAGCTCAACCTAAAGTGCATGAGCGTGCATGCTAGAAAACATTGAAGGCGTATGTCATCAGACACCATATAGATCAAAACAGTGAGTAGTATGTTCGTGGTCCAGAGGCACAACTACCCATTATCATCAAGTCCATCATCCTCCAAATATTTTCTTTCTCTCTTTGTTTTGTTTTCTGTTTTCTTTCCAAGAATCAGATGTATGAAAAAATTAATAACTTCTAGCTGAGAACCAGGAATTTTAAATCTAGTCAGTATACAATCCTTAAGCTATTTCTGAAGTGATCATGCCAGACTTCCAGATTTCTTAACTTTAAAAGGTGTCTTGGAATTTTTGTAATCTAGTTATGAAAGAAAATTATACGTTATTATTTATTGCTCCCTTTGTGTTTCCTTTCTAAGTTGGTAAGTATTATGACTTCTGAGTGACATCTAGTGGATATGATGCTGCATGTCAACATGCCAAAGGCATTGAAAAGCTTAAGAAATGCACTACCAAAGTTGTAGCACAGAGTGACCACATAGCGTAAGTATTAGAAAATGTAGCAGTGCGTAGATGTTTTGAAAGTGAGAAGGTTTTAAGTTGAAGCAAGCACATGCCAAGCCAGGGAGGTAGAACCCAGCTCTTCAAGAAAACTGAAACTTCAGCAAATCTAAACATATGAAATTTAAGGTCCTAGCACAAAACAGTGAATTATTTGCCCAACCTCTCTCTTAAAGCCCTGTGATTCTCATTTGAATGAAAGATATTTTGTTACGCATTCTCGATCTAGATGATAGGTATGTTCGTATAACCTACGTGTTGCTAGCCTGATCTCTGGGAGTCACAGTATCATATTGTAGGGGAGTTTCTGATAGTGTTTTGCATGGATATTTCTCCTTTTTCATATTGAGTAATACTCTAATTATCCACTCACCRTATTTCATTGGAAATATTCCTGTTTCTTTTAGAGTGAGGTGATGAAATATACACACACATGTACACACACACACACACACAAACATATATATGCATGTATATATATTTGGAAGGTATTATTAAAGAAGAAGATATTGTTGACCTGGTTTAGTTCTCCACTCAGAAAAATAAWTTTCTGGGGCAAAATAAGCAAACAAAAAAATCTCATATTGTAAAAAATGAGACAGGAAGGGACTTTGCTTTTTGAAGATGAAATAAAAAAAGTGACAAAAAATCTTACATCATGGTTCATGAGGTACCTCRTCATTTGCTTAACTTTGCAGGTCATTAAGCATGCAAGTGAGGACTCTATGGAATTTTAACTGCAGGCACAGAATCATAACAAGGCTCAATAGCTCTTTAAGTACATTTAAAGCACATTTTTAATTTTATTTTACCCAAGTTTGTAAGTGCCAATCTAATATTCTACGTATTTATCACACACAATTCAAACAAGTCTCTGAGTTCAATGAAGTGCTAGCTATTTTATTGATTAGCTAAATCCAGAAGCCTCCAAAACGGGATTTCAAAATAAGTGGTAGGGAATAATACATTCTGATTAATCCTGGTTTATTATAGAGAAATATAAATTAAATATGGTGAGAATATAAAAATGATAGAATATTTCACAGATTGTATCAATATTTATATAAAATATAAATATTGAAATAGTCTATATCTAGGATGAATTAAATGAGGATTAGAGAGATTTGAGCAGTAAAAATATAGATTATAGAGGATGTATTTTTGCAGTGAGGTTAGTGATTTTAGACTGATTTTTGCAATAGAATTTTTTTTTAATAAACTAGGCTTTAAAGAAATGATATTTCTGAACTTTTATAGGTCACTTCACCAAATATTATCCAAAAGGTGTATTTTGAGGAGATTTTTGTTTTCCACAAGCTCTATAATCTAGAAAGGAAGGGACAGGTATTGTCCACCTTTCTTCTCATTTGGCAGTCATTTTTAACACACTTGCAGAAGTTTTAAATGAATMAAAGTTACCAAAGTGTGACTATCATTTCTCAAACTTGTGACTGAGCATCATGCCAAAGAGGTCACAACTTTTCCCGTATGTWATGGTTTAATGAAGAAAGATATCCATAGCGTTTGTAGTACAGAGAAAAACACAAACATCAGTGCTCAAAAATCTGTATTTGAAGGTCATATCAGTCACTGAGGACTARTGCTACTTAAGGGCCATAGGCTAGTCTAAAACAGAGGTTTATACTCCTGTTAAACTGGGAAATATAGTTGTCATATTATGTAAGTTCACAAGGATCAGTGCCTTAATATAAGGTATAAGCAGTGGTCTCATCTGTGACCCGAGTTGTTTAAGTGCCCTTTCAGCTGCCTTATTTCACATCTCTTTTCCTTATTGCTGCAAGGTAGCCTGCTCACTTGCATGACTTTACTGCTCTCAGGTTGAAATAATTTKGTATGTCTCCTTATTTAAATAGTGACATGGCATTAGTTTTTGGCCATGATAGTGGTCCTTGTACTCTAAGTGCTCCAGACAAGAGCATGAACTTTCTGCTCTCCTGTTGGAAACAGCATCTGCTCTTCCAGGGCCTTGCTCCACTGTCAGCTGACTGCTGACTGCTAAACAGATTTCTTTTCCATCATCTGAACATCCAGAAATATTTTCTTCACCTGTGCTGGTAATGAGTAATGATAATCTCTCAGAATTATAAGGATGATGCTGTAAATGTCCTTCATGGATGTCATATTGTCACTAATAATCCACCCTTTTTCRTTTTCTGTTAAAGTTCTCAACTCTTGTAGCTCTGTGAATGTGGAATAAAGTGATGAGGACTGCCCACACCTTGCAATACAACAAGAAGTAATTCTATTTCTGAGATATGAGCTTCAGTAATAGCAAAACAAACAAACAAAAAATTCTCCCACTGATACCATCAAATAGGTGTTAATGATTCTTTCATATGGATCATGCTCTACAGCATGAAATGTTCGTTATATCTCAATAGCTCAGATAATTAATCTGCCTGCACAGACTTGTCCAGTTACTGATGGCTGTGACTGCAGTGTTTCACATGGTGCTGGCTCTGCACTTCTCTCTGGGTATGTGATTTCATTTTAGAACTGTGCTGCTTTGGCATTGTATCAAAGATTGTCAGGGCTGTAACTTCATCTGAACACATTAGGTGACCCCCCCTGCCACCCGCCCCACATTCAGTAAAATATTGGTTGCACAGTTTGAAGAGATTACCAGAAAAATGGCTCCTGGAGGGTGCTGATCTATATCCTCTATCCTCCCTTCCTTATCTGCAATCTCATACTCTCTTGTTGCAGTCTGAAAGGTAAGTCGTAGCTGTAGCAGTTATTGCTTCTGCTGCAGCCAGAATCAGAATGGTTCAGTCTTGTGGCAGGTGGTTTGCAAAGTTGAAGCCATCTGGTAGCAAAATATCCAAAAAAATGTTCCCAAACAATTGCATATTTCTACCAATTAGTATCTTAGAGTGAGGGAATGCTTTATCCATAATGGTCTATTAAGGCTGGGAGAGCATTACCAGCTACCCATAAGGGGTGGAGGTCAGGGGATGTAAAAATTTTTTAGGGGTTGTTTAGATTTCTACTCTCGCTCCCCACCCTAAGGCAGGAACATGGTAACAATCCATGGTTAAAAGTGGTTTTGTTTCTGATTTATTCTTGTCTTGTCATAAAATCTGCACCTTATTTTGCATGCAGATATGCCTCTTTATTATAATTTCATGTCATTCAAAGATTTTGTATGGTGTGTAGGCTGGGGCTAAGCTTCTATTTGAGACAAAATTAGGGTTTTAAGATACAAAACTGCTTACATGTTCATTGTATATTGCATTTGGGCTTATTAAAGAAATGAACTAGATAACCTAATCTCTATAAAGCTATTCAGTTTCAGATAAACTAATTTCATCAGGATCAAATTTAAATTTATCTCACAGGCACAAAACTTTAAAAAAAATCCAGTGATTTGTGATTATACAACTAAGTTCTCTACTTGCAAACATTTGCATTGTCCAGCTACAGGTAGGGTTTATGACCCCAAAGTGAGCTGCTTCTCCCTGAGACATTTATTATGAATCTCCTATGAGATTCAAAATATTTACTAAAGTCATATTCCAGTTCTGCAAGTTCTTCCTTTTTTTTTTCATCATTTTTAGATATTTGGTGATTGTACATTGTGCAGACAACATTTCTCAACCTTTTTTTTTTTTTTTTTCCCCTGGAGAGAAAATCTGCAGCCATTTGAGAGGAAAGTTTGAAAAGATGAACGAGTCTCCTTTTTTTTTTTTTTTTTTTCCCCTGGAGAGAAAATCTGCAGCCATTTGAGAGGAAAGTTTGAAAAGATGAACGAGTCTCCTGATATTTACAAATGATAGAAGAAGAAAGTGAGGCCCAAACTTTTGATCCACCCTGAAGAGATCTGTGAAGACAGCATGTGTGACTCATGGTTTTTGAGCTGCTTTGCCTGGCTGCACTGAGAAATACAGGTACCCAGTGCTGCAGCAGAAGCCATTCCACCCTCACACAGCTCCATAAAGCAGTTTTGTGCTATTGCACTATCAATACCGGACAGCAGAGGGCTTTGTGTGAGCTGATATAAGAAAAGAGCTGGCTTCTCCTGCGGTGCTTGCTCTTGCTGTAGCAGATATGCTCTTTCTGTCTTTTTATTGTGGAAACAATCTTGGGAGAACTTAATTTATGCATTTGACTCAGCTACACAATATGTACTTTTAGATCACTTAGTGGTACGTGTGGTCTCTTCTCTCCTTTTACGTCCCGACCTTCGACTYTCATCTGAAAACTAGCATATATCTAGAGACATTTCTGCTCAGAGTTTACTTAACCCTCCAGAGGAGGTAGAAAAAAGTGACCTGCCTTTCATGGCTGGTGTGCACCTGCAGGAGAGGCACATCTGTATCCTATGGGATGCTCAGCTCATCGGATTCAGATCGGTGCCTCTGCCATTGCCGAGAGCAGAACTGTTGCACCCATTCAGGATGGCCTGCTGGAGTTTGCTGTAGGATTATAAGAAATACTAATAAAAAAAAATATCACTGGGAAGGAGCCTTTCCACTCAATGGAGCACTCGGGGTATGACAGTTGTGCTCAGCCATCAATAGGTTCATTCCAGCCACTAGAGACCCTCTTGCTTGATGCAAGCTACCAGTGCTACTGAAAGATTTGYTTGCACAGGGCTTGGAGCCACGGTTATACAGCTTGTGGTCGGTAGATGATCCACATCTGGCCAGGTAGGGGTGTGCAGCCCTGCTGAGAACATCTCTGGTTGCCTCTATGCTACCAAATTAACAGCACTGGGTTCCCAGCAGCAGCCTGAGGAGGAAGAGCAAGCTTTTGGATCCCAAAGTGAATGAAGTTTGTTTGCACGCTGGGGTTTTTGTGGTTGCTGTTCTAATAGCCAGGCTGGAAACCAAACTGTAATTTTTAAATAACTGTGTTTATCAAATTGGATTCAACTGTTTCCAGTACAGGACTGGACCACACAGTTTCCCTGTCTTATGTCTTAGTTGTGTGTGCTTTTTCCTGCCACACAGGTGCACAAATGCTGATTTCCTCAGAGTGAAAAAGCAAGAGTCCTGTTTCATGGTAACTTCATTGAAAGGGATTTTTTTAAATCAATTTTTGAAAGCTAGATTGTTAACTTTCCAGGCACTAGAAGTTTAAAAGGTTTGGGCATTTGTATTATTTATTTATTTTAGGAATCAATATCTCATCTACTTCAGATACTATTAGACTCATACTTGCCAAAAAAGTTTCCACTCTAAATCTATTTTTTCTCCACACACACATAAAGAATTTCTACCTTTAGTCATTTAGCTGTTGATGATTCAGAGTAAAATATATATCTATTATATTATATATTTTTTCAGTATTTTATACTGCTATTAAGCCTGTAATACTTGTAGTTTCAAATAATGTCTCAGATAATGTAATTGAAACACTGAAACATTAGTTGGATACCCATTCAGAAAGTATAAATTCATGAAAGTAAAAGATTCTCTGTATCAAGTTTCTATTTTCAGAGGTGGACAAGCTGACATCTTACTTTCTTTGTTACAGCACAGTTTGGAAAGGAAGAGTAGGTGAGCTATAGAGTCATTTCCTTAAGTTTTTCAGGAAGCTCTGATCCTAAAAAAAAAGACCTTGCAGGAGAACTGCCATTACTGTGCCAGATCCTGCTACCATTACACCAAATAGTCATCAAGATCTTTACTATCCACTTCTGTTTTTAGCAAATCTAACACTGCTGAAAATATCTTGCATAAAGCAAACTTGCTGAAGCTCAGAAATACCCCATCATTGCTGCACTATGCACTGCTATGCATTGTTTTGCCAAGATCTAGCCACATGCATGAGACACATTTAGAAAAATGCTACATATTAAAAACACATAGATCTAAATGAGGTAATGCTGAGATTATGCTCTAACGATACTTTCTTTATGTATTATTGTTGCCTTGGTCCATATCCATGATTCCAAAAAATCATGACTGTTTTTCTTGGAGGAAGGGGCCACTCCTGAGAAGTAGAAAATATAATTCATCAACTTTTCAGGAAGTCACAGGAAGACAAATTCTTCCTCCACTTCACCCTCAGTGACTGGGGGAAGGCCACTCTAGTGCAGAATGAGGAGCTCTTGCAGAAGCCGGATATCAAAAGTCAAGTGGCAGCCACACAGTTTATCAGTATAAAGGAATATTAAAAGCAGAAAGATAATTCTCCTTGTGAAGGTCAGAAATAATATTTCTGAATAGTAAAGGGTATCTTTACCCTTTTACTCAGGTAATAAGAAGACAGAGCTAAAAGTTTATCATGCTTAGTCATTTTCTGCAGAGAACTTGGCAGAAAGCTTCACTTCTTTCACTTCAGTATACTTCACACAGTCAACATTCAAATGACAGAAAACAAATCTGTGTTTTATTTGCAAAAGTATGTTATGAAGATAGGAAGTRTAAGAGGCTTTCCAGCTGAGCTAAACCAAGACCCAGTGTCATGATCTGAAGCCACACAGGGTTGCGCACATGCATTATCCCAGTGACTTCACTGGGATTTATTCACATGCACAGAGCTGCTCACTGTAAAAGAGCATTTGCCAGTCTGGAGCCACAGTCACTTCTTCCCTACAGAGGAAAATAAATAAAAAGAAAAGTTGGTAATCATMGCTGAGGCTGTGCAATGTGCCAAAAGCAAAAATGTGTTATTTGCAGCCTGATCAATGATAATAAATCATAACAAGAAAATCAATTGTTTCTTTGAATCAGGATTAAGAACAGCTAGAGTTATTTGCAAAAATGCCACAAGGAGGCAAGAAATGCCAGCAGCATAAGCAAATGAACAAATTAACATCAATGTCCTTCCCATTTTCTGATGGGCAGCCAATAAAAATACAGAAAAAACAGAACAAATAGTTTTACTGTGTCAAGTCTCTCCAAGATTTAAATTAGGTTCATAAATTCAATTAGACATGTTATTCTATGCTAGTTGGTGTTAAAATCGAATACTGTTTACTGCTTAGACCAATATATTACCCAATTCCATTTGTGGCTACACCAGGGGTCATTAGTTTGCCTTTGGCATATACTGTGGGGATTAAAAAAAAAAAAAAAAGCGTAGTTGAAGGCATATGTTTTCCCCTATGAAGCCCAACCATGAAAACGGTGTTTTGAAAGCATAATCTGCAAGAATTGCTTTTAAGAAAAGTGCCCTGAAAATTTACAAGCTGTCAAGATCAAATTGCAAAGTTGCAATCAATGAATATGACACTAGACATTATTTTACGGAGAGGTTATACTTGTACATAAAAATTCTATCAAATATTTGTTCTGGTAGTGAAGTGCAAGTGCTTGGTATCTTTGCTCTGACCATCTTGCTGCCAAACAGGTCATTATTCTACCTCTTTTGCTCACTTAACATCTAAAGCACAAGGTAACAAAATACCCCTTACAACTGATTTGTACATGGCTCTGACTACACTTGACAMATTTCACATCACTTATGAGTACAGAAAACCACTTTTCACTATTCACTGTCCAAAGTGTTGTATTTTGCAAAGACTTCTTTAGCTTTAAAAATAAGATGAATATGGACTTGATAATAAATCACAAAAGGGCATTTAGTTATCTAAAAATTGCTACCAGTGTCTAGATGGCAGGTTGTTCCCATTGTGAGTTCCTGACTAACAGGTTAAGAATATATTGTAACAAAACATTATGGTGCTGTAGAAAATCCCAGTGCAACTTTTGCTGGCTGTCATTAGCTTCATCCTCTATATTTTGATCATTTTCAGAATGACTGGAAAGGTTTGTTTATTGATAATAGGATTTAATCCAAAAAAAAAAAAAAAAAAAAACCCAAAAAAACAAAAAAACCCAAAGACCTTCCACCAAAAGGGAAGCATTTTGCTTGACTGAATTTTTTGTGGAGTGGGTAAGGACTTTGAAGGGGGGGACTTTCTATTCTGCTTATTCTGCTTTCTTCAGCTTCTTGTAATGTCTTCATCGACATTGTTTCTATATGCAGTGGCCAGACAGCTATTACTGTGATTTTTTTCTCTTTAATTCTCTAGTGAAAGAACAGTACTCAGTCAAGTACCTTGTTTTGGAAGGGATTCAGATTTATTCTGCATTTGTTTTAGGATATATATGTGATTCCATTTATATGTTAGAGAAGGAAAGGTTGAAGAAAACTGTGGCTTGCAAAAATAGCACTAGATGGTGCTGTGAAGAAAAATATGTAAGCTAGCTCCGAGCAGTTTAACTTAGGGCGGAAATCTGGATAGCCACATTCATAAGCTGCTGTATAAGGCASATATATCTTGCCGATCAGGAATGAACTGTATTACTGCCTTAATGATTGGAAAGTCATGAGAACCGCCATCTGTCCAGAAGCCAGAAGAGATGTGGGACCCCTATCAAATGCTAGAAAATTGTAGGTGTCAAATAAGAGATTGACCTCAGAGCTGTAGGTAGCTATTGAGGCATGGACTCTGGGGAGAGCTGAGACGTAGATCTGGATTTGAATATCTGTGCAAAATCACTGCTGAGAGCAGAAGAAAGGTCTGACCTACCTGCTGCAGCTAAAGAGATGCAGTGTGACACTGCTCTGTACTAATTTAGACAGCCCCACAAGAGGCCTGTGCTCAACCCCACCACAACCATATTAGACATCTCCAGTGTTATCATTAACTCCCTTATCACCATGGATTTGTTCAGAACACAGTGCTCTTGCTATAGTTCTCCCTARCTTCTYGAGTCTAACATTTGAGTCTGGATCTATGAAAAATGGATTCACGCCATCTTATTTTATGTTAGCTTTACTCCTAAACTTCAGGAGGCATAATTTATTTTGGCATTTTTATGGTATTTCCACTTATTCATAAAACACTTCTAAACAGTGAAGATATACAGAGATGCACTTAAATGTCTAGTGACTGGGTTTTTAAGTTAAAATTATAGTATTTTAATATTTCACATGCAATGATCTCTTTGTAAAGTTTTCATAATGTCAGAGAAGTTTATGGAGTGAATTAGTTTGACTTCACTCAGAGTGCTAACATTTATAAATCTACAGTGCTGCCTTTCTGAATATATTTACCGCTGCATAGAGGAAGAGGGGATCAAAGGGCTCTAGCACTTATTTCTGCTATCATTTCTCATCTTCAGCACAGTTTGAGTTTTGTATACATAGCCATTTGCTGCTCCAGAGATGTCAGAAATTATCTGGTGCCTGTTTACAAGACATTAGAAGAGGATATGGACAAACCCGCAAAAGACCAGGTACTGCAACTATTGAATATTAATGGCCTACGTMAGTCAAATTTAGATTCACTTGCAGATTTATGGTATGCTATATTTTGCAATGTGAGCGTGGGAATAAAACTCAAAACTGTCTCTTTTTGGTGAATTTCTCCCCCACATGTTATTTTAGCTGAGGTAATAAAGGGAGAGAATTAAACAATGCAGTATTAATGAGCGAAATCATCAAAAACACGAGGAAAACTTCTATCTGTAAAAGATCAACAAGTTACAGCAATGCTAATTCCTGATTCTGTGTGGGCTCAATGCTTTGAGATGATAAATTCCCAGAGCTCAGTAGGAGTTTTGAATTCTTGGCATATCACAACTATCACAGCCAGGAAACAGCAACAAATTCACTCTCGGCCCCCAACTGCCATTTTTTACCCCTAATCAAGAACAGAATCTATTTTTGAATTTTTCAACAGCATTGTCCACTCTAGGATGTTGATATTGCTTTTGAAAATCTCACGCAGAGTAAGTTATATAATTTCAAGAGAACTTCATGTCTTTTGAAGAAATATGACYTGAAATATGATATGACTCTTGGAAGTTCAAAAATCCAAAACCAAAGAGAATCAACTATTTGCTTTCCAAAATTWGTATTTTTAGAAAACATTGTCATTAATTCTTGGGATAGAGTTCATTATTTTTGAATATATGTGGTTAGTAGTATCATGGAGACCAAATCCCACCTTTTTTTCTCTCAGGAGCATGCCAGGTGATTGAGTCACAACACTTTGATGAGTAGAAGTTGTTATATTCTGGGATGGAGGGAGAAAGCTCACACACTATGCCTGCTTTTATATAATATTGAATACATTTTTAACTAAATAACAAATAAACAAATGCAGTGGTAGATTCACTGAATTAAAATTTGTAGAGGACTATTACATCCTTTGGCTTTGACATTTTCCATAGTACAGAGCAAAATCTATGCACTCATTTCTTCTTGAAGCCCAGTATATCGTAAGTATAGCTTATCTTTTGAATGATGTCTAGTCTTGACATAAATACTTCCAGTGCTGGAACAAAACAAATAAGGCTGTTAATTCTTACTGAATATTATTGATACTATTACAACTAAAATGATGGGAATGACCTCCTGAGGTGATGGGTGATCTTTAGGCCATTCCCTTCATTTACAGCAAGCTTGCCTCCATTTGTGCTTATCTCTCCTGATGGAAATGGTCTAACCTGTCTTTTAAAGACTTCCAGTGATGGAGATTCCACAAGCCTCCCTGGCAATGGAATACCTGGGGTATAGTTTATACTAGGATCATATTAAGCCACCCATTGTGAAAGAAACCTTTCATCTTCCTTTTAAAATATCAATATGTATTTTCATCTGGCCAGCTAACAGAAGTTTTAGAAAGCTGTTTTGCTATAGAGGTGCATTTTCACATTTTAGAACTTTGCGCCTGTTGAAACTCCCAAGTTCCTTTACTTGGTCCAGTTATCTATAATTTAAGAATATATTTTTTAAGAAATACATTCAGTGTCCGTGGACTTTTAAGGGATTGGTACTTCTTCAGCATTTAACATGTAGATTTTCCTGTTTCACTCAGAGAGAGTAAAGGATGTTTCAAAGCAATTTTAAGGCTCTCTCTTGTTTTACAAAGATGATCCTGAATACAAGCAGTATAACCTATACACTTACCAGCTACAATTTTACTACTAATAATAGGTGTCGAAAAAATACCCAMACTATGTACTTTCTTTTGATCTTCTACCACTGTAGTTCTGAAACACCAAAAAGCAACYAGACAAAGGATACTTGTTTTAAAAATCACTTATGTTTCAGAAAGTTGCTGCACATATTTGGAAAGGTGGGAATTTCATTTTGAACACAGCTCCCTAGGCAGCTTGCTGCACAATCTGGCATCATTAGAGAGCAGAAGAGAGATTTTAGGGGTTGTCTCACAAAATTGCAACATTTCTTTAGTTCTAGTTGTTTCCACAAGTCAACAAAACCACAGTATTTGCAAGCACCTGCTGTAGTGCTGAAAAGGTTAGCATATAAACTATTGCATTAGTTAATCCCCGTAATGTTGGAAAGAAATGGCTTAATAACAAAAATTTGCAACATACGAAAGAATAAGCAGACACACTTCTGCAGTATGGCGAGATTTTGTTCCTTCCTCTTTTTAATTATCCTTTCTATTTGGAGTTAAATTTTAACAAGTAATTTAGAATAGCACTATAATATTTTATTCATTATTGAGTGATCCTATCCTATCCTATCCTATCCTATCCTATCCTATCCTATCCTATCCTATCCTATATGATCCTATCAACAGTTACATTACTTTACATTTATTAGTATTGTTATTACTATTATGATTGTTACTATTATATTCCTTTATCTTCATGACCACACAAAGCAGCTTCTGTAAAACACCTGACTGCTGTCTCTGAGCAACAGCAAACCATATACAGGGAACTCTGACTAATATTTAAATATATTCACCTCTGTAACATGCCAAATTTTAATATCATTGGTTTTTCTACTTTGAATAGCAATTTTAAATTTGTCCACTGATTATTTAGATTTTTTTTTAACTTTTATTATTAAACTTAGCCTGAATTATTCAGCTAATATCTGAGACAACCTGCATTCCCACTACAATGTCTCACTGTCTCTTCTTAAAGCATTGGTATTTTCAAGGAAGGAGTGTATAATATTTACTTGAAAACTCACTTGGCATTATTTCTCCTCTAATATATCCAATGGAAAAAAAAAGGAAAAAAAATGTGCATGACAGAAAAGAACATTTTGAAGAACACTGTTGTAGCTGGGCAGCAATACATAGGACAGACTGAGACCATTAAAATGCAAGACTTAATAATATCAGAATTGGAATTTAGTTTTGAAAAAGTGTTTTTCAGTCTCCTGGTATCAGAAAATAGTTACCAAGCAACAACATAGATATTGGTAATACAGGCAGAGCTATTCAAATAAAAAATATTCAAACCATTGGCATTATCAGGGGAGTTATGTTATTGCTGGATTCGTAACATTTGGTACCTGGGCAATTTCACATTCTGCTCCAGTAGCAAAAATCTGGTTTTCCTGAAGAAGCAATAGAAAACAGCAGGTAAGTTCTTGCTGTGGTTTCTTACCTGTGTTAGCTAGATTAAACTTGCAGGGATATGYTCCTATCTGCTGTTCTTCCACCTGTGCTGGTGTTCATACAGCACCAAAATCACCAAAGGGCAGACACATTATGACTATGCTCCTATCCTTGCACTCTATTTCTGAGGGTCACTGACTGCAAATTTGCAGTCAGTCTTCATTTTGGAAGGGGAAGAGTAGACAGCAAAATTACTAGGAGCATTTCTTGCAAGCAGGCTGCAGGAGTACCCCATGCAGTATGGAGAAGCTTTAAGTTGCCAAGGATCGTGTTATCAAGAGTCAAGGATTATGATTCTTCTGCAATGTAGCTTTGAGTAGATGCCTGTAACGTGTTGCAGATTGGGTTGCTGGGTAAGATCATAGCTCTTGAAGATGTCTGCAAGAAGTTCCAGAGCTCCTGAAAACGCATGGCTGAACTGATGTCAATCTCCAAACCAAGAAATGCTTAGAATGATGGTTCATTCAACTGGAACACAAACAGTCAGAACAATGGACTTTCATCTCAATACTGTATTGAGCTGAATGTGCATATGACACACAAGTACATACTGTGGGCAGACAGTGATGGTACTTTCAGCACAAACTTGCAAGTGAGGTAAAATGGTCCTGGTAAATCTAGCCCAAAGAAAGTCCTTGGGATGTGCTTTAAAGGAGATCTGATTGTGAGAGCAATAGAACAAGTGCATGTTGTTCCATTGCTCCTGAAGTGGGAAAAACTGAGACTTTGCATATTCTTTATGTGCACGTTATCTCAAGCTCTTTGCACATCATCTACAAGCTATGTGGTGTCCTCCTCAAATTCTCCACTTAGACAAAAATGTCTTTAACAACCTGGTCTTTTTCTCATCTGCTTAGGCAAAAAGAGGAAACAGCCCTGAGACCTGTGATACAAGGAAGATAGCAGCAGGAATGTAGGAAAGAGAAATGACAGCTGGTTGCAAGGTCTGATTTACAGCAATAATACTCGGTCTTCTCAACCTGCGTGTCAAACATGTTGCTCTGAAGAGGCCCTGAGCTTTGTTGGAAATGCTCTCTTGCATTATGCCTTTTGCTCTTTGAAGCAGCACAAGGAGAACATTCACTTGTGGGGTTTGAGGATGCACACTTCCAGCTGGCATTTGACCCTATAAAACAGTCAGTGTTTGGAACAAGCTAAAAGAGCTTCAGCTCAGGCTGAATCAGCAAGCTGTAACTAGTTGTCTCAGCTTCTGTGATCAATTTTGGGGCAGGCAGCCCTGAAAGGCTGTGAGAAACCAAGAGGGAGTCTCTCTTTCCTGCACGCATCCTCCTGACCCAAGCAAAGCAAATGAGGCTGCCAGGACTCTCTAGTGCAAAAGTAGAAACCAGTTGCAACCAGAACGGGAAAGGATAGATGCTCTCACCTGGGTAGGCAGAGGACGCTGGGTAGGCCAATATCTTTGTTTTTCCCATTTTACATTTGAGTTGATGCAGATGCTTCCATTTCAACACGCAGCTTGAAGAAAATCTTTTAAAATGACAGGTAGGGACACCATCTTATTACAAATACCTGTGAGGGCCACAATTTAGACCTTCAAGGGCCACATGCTGTGTGCAATTAAAAGGTTCTAATAAACATAAAGGCAACCTTTTATCACAACAATCTCTCTTCATATGCTGTAGTAAGAGTATCCCTCTTAGAGGGTGATAAACATGCTAAGCTGATGATTAAAATTTTTACAGGCAAACTCTGTGGCAGAAAGCCCCACTGTTGATCTTATCTTGTAAAGGTACCACTTGCTGTATGTGTCTGAACCACTGTCTATGATTACTTTCTTTTATTGTAGATGGAAAATTATTTGTTACAATATTTATACCTCATTTAATTTAAGAGGAAAAATCAGTGAGTGGGAGGTGAGGATGGAATGGGGGGTTGCGGGACCTCCTCCATTTGCAGCTTTTAAAAATAGCATGAAACTCATACAAAACTGAACTAGCCATCATCCACATGCAATGCATTTCCAAACAGAGGATATCTACAGCACTTCCCAATTATGTTCAGTTCACTGCAGCAGGTGACCCCAATTTCTTTGAAAAATCTTTATAACAGTTCTTTTCACAAAACCTGCATGGGGTGCTGAGAATAAAAGTCAAGGCCATAGAGTTTCACTTACTTGGTCTTCCTTCAAATAAAATTGTGTGTATTACATGACCACGATGAGAGATGAAGGACAAAGAAGTGACATCTGGACGCAGGGCATTAAAAGCTGGTGGCAAGACAAGACGAAAATTATCAAAATGAAATTTTGAGACATCTGCTGAATTTACCACCTGGATGGCCTATGTTCTGCGTTTATTTTTGTCTCAGATTATCCCTGCCTGCCCTATGGTTGCTACTGGCCAGTTCTGTTCTCTTCAGTGCTGTGAGGCTGAGGATGTCCTGGGAGCCCTGTGTGTCATCCTCAGGCCATGGCATGCAGTGGGACTGGGTGCTCTTCCTGGCCACTTGTGGCTGTGCCATATGGCTCTGCTCTGATGAATGTGTCTCCTCCTCCCTATCAGGGAGCATTTGGAGCACAATCCCAAAGGATTTGTAAGGTGCAACCTGCAATGCAGATAGAGCTGTAATGGCAGGAGGAGAAGAGGTGTCCTATGGGGACATCTCTACTTGCCTAAGCATTTTCATAGTTGTATAGGGTGCCTCCTGTTGAAAGCCTGGATTTGTGTTAGCCTCCCAGGTTTTTTTTCACAACACAGCAGGTAATATGATTGCTTTCACTGAATATTTGTTTTAGTGGTGCTGGCATGAAAAATAAYGCGAATAGCACAAAATGACACAAATAAAATTGGCTGATGAGGCATCCCTGTGAAGTGGAGAGTTCAGCTTATCATACTGGTAGAACTGGATGACCTCAGGGAAAGGAGTAATAGAAGAGGAATTAAATTTTATGGTACGGGGTATAAATGGTCTTGGACTTGGGGACTATTATTGCTTCTTTGCTTTATGCTGGGAGCTCATTAGCTAGGGATGACTAATGCTGAGCAGGATCTGGGGGCATTGGCCATGGGACAACTGAGAGCCACCAGTGCTGTGAAAAGGCTATGGCAATTCAAAAATGTCTCTGAGAGGATATTTTCAGTAGAAATGAGGGAGAGTYCATGCCATTTTACAAGGCACAGCTGAGACCTCATCTGCAGGACTGTCTCCAATTCTAATCAGCCAGATCTGAGAAAGATGAATTCAAATGGGAGCAGTTTGCAGTGAAAAGCTAGGAGGTATCTGAAAATGGAGAAAAAAAAGAAAAGTTGAAAATCACCATGCWGGAGGAAAGTGTCAAACTGAGTTGGAATTTGTCTTATTCATCACTTCAGCTCTTTTTTATGTATTGCTTTAGCACTGGACATTTAAATGCTAGATAAACAAAATACAACTTGTTTTACAATGGAGAATGCCTCCTTTATCAATTTGCAATAAAAAATGTGTGTTGCTTGTGCTAAAATGGCCAATTTAAATTGGATTCCAAAGTTATAGTTCAGCCATCAGCTTGAAGTTTGTTGCAACATGGGCCTGAATATCTAAAATAATTTCCAGTGATCCATAAATCACTTTAGGAAATTTGGAAGTGTGTACAGGAATGACTCCCATGCCAGCAGAAGTTAATGAAAATAAAAAAATAACATAAAAAGAGAACCATAAATTCTTCCTTAAAAAATGTTCATAGCAGTCTTAATTCTTTGTTATACCTGCTAAAACAAATACTGTTCTTACATAGCCATGATTGTACTTCATCATCCTTGTTATGCTCCACACACTTTCTGGCTAATTTATCCTGTTTTCACTGCCTTCCACACAGATGCACAATCCATAMGGCATGGCAGGCTCTTGCTGTTTGACCTGAAGCTGGGACAGGACATCTCGATCATAAACTGAAAACTATGAGCCAAAAGTTTTCAGCTGTTTTACTCTGCTGCTCTCAGTCCTGGGTCTCTCTGGTGACAAAGACCCAAGGGTGAGCAGACAGAGAGGATCAGCAGGGAGTGTGGTGTCCATGTCACTCACTGTCTCCCCCTGGGATCAGTGCAAGTCCAAACGATGCAATGTACCCTCTGACTATGCTCAGCTCCTTAGGAGCCCATCAAGATCTATGTGTCTGTGAGTAACTWGTGGTTTCAGCTGTTCTAGCAGGGAAGTGGGAAGATTTGGTCCAGCCTTAACCATTTTGTGATTCTGTAYGATTCTGTGATTTGAACAATTGTTGTTGACTGAGCACTTTGTATTTTCTGAAATTTCTGTCTATTTTCTGTGGACATAACAGGTAGGGAAAAGTCTTTGAGGACATTCTCATTAGTTTTCTTCTCTGTAGCTTTCCACTACAGAAAAGAATGAATTTTAGTGCAGATTACCTGTTCTTTATTCTGAAACTTAGGAAAACTGATCTTTTCTTGGAATTTGCTTGGTTCAACCTGCTTTGCACCCACTGTTTCTCTTTAGAAGCCTTGAATATTAGCAGTTGTTTCTGGGAGATGCATTGCCATAATCTGTTCTTTTCACTTAATGCAAATGTACTCTGCATTTAAAATYTTTTTTTCAGGAAATTTTGAGAGTAAATTTAAATGAATGTCCAGAACTCAACTGAAAGGTCTGAGTTACTGTTTTATTAACCAAATCCAAGTGAGCAACCTTTTTCTGATAGGCATATCAGGACAGGAAGTAGGCTGCTGAGCACAAGTTTCTATATTCTGCTCTCCTTGGCTGATTTTCCTGATGGCACCTCCCACCTGACTTGAGGTACCTTTTTGCTTGACCAAAATGTGGGTATTGCAGTAGTTTGACAGGTGCCACTRTTGTCATGTATAAGGTGTACCTATATGCATTTTAGCACATAACAGTTGCTTCCTTGCTTCATCACCTGTCTAGGTGTGTACCTGGCATTATGGGATGTGATTGGGAGGCAGAAGTGTTAGCATTTTGACCAGCAAGCACCYTGGGGGATGGGGACAGCGGGACACCCCTCCCACATTTCCACATGGGGTACAAGAGCTGCCTCAGCTGAAAAGCTGAGCACCACTGGCCAAATTAATTAGTGCCACTGTCTGCTTGAGACAGAGAAGTGTTTCAACACAATAGTTAGGTGTTGCACACAAGTATTTGCATTGACCATCAGTGTGCACAGCCCAGGACTATAGGCAACCGCCTGCTGCAAGATTTTGCAAAATATGTTTTCAGACTGAAATGACAAATGGTATACAGATGCTGATCAACTAAAACCATCAATATCTATTTTCTGAACATGGATCAGAGAACAGTATCTTGGATACAGCACAAACAGGCAGACAATATTGTTGTCAAGCAGAGACTATCAGGTCATACTTTAATTCTTCTCAGCTGTTCAGGGAGTTTATTTAATCTCTACCACAAAGACAGGATTCACAGATATRTCTAGCTGAGTTGGAAGGGATGTTGTAGAGGCATATTTAATGGCATATTGTTAAGATTTTATCATGCCACATCTGAACTTGGAAATGTGGAGGGTGCAACCATTCATTTGCCATGGCAAAGAAGATACTTTTACATAGTTTTTGAACTGTAATACATAAACTTTATAGCAGATAGCATCCCGAGGATTACGAGTTTTATCTATTTCCTGATCAAGTTGAACTCCCATTTCATAGCCTGTGAAAATATCCCTATGTACAGTTTTATATATGTGAGCCTAGGTGTTAGCAATGTGCAGGGGTATTCTYTTGTTTCCCCACTGCTTCAGGAGCATCAAGGACCTTTCTGGAGCAGAATGTGAGTCAAAACAGCTCCAGTCTGATGCATCCACAGCTCCTCTCCTCGTACATGCTATTTATTCCCCCTTAAAGTAACAAGAACCAATGAGAATTGGAAATAGCCTCCTGCATCTTTGTGAACTGCAGACATTATCCTGAAGAGGAACTGTGAGATAATGCAAGGTTCAACCTCAACCTGCAAAGCTTAGTCAGTGGTAGAAAACAATGTGAAGGTGCTATCCTTTGGCATCAGCCACTCAAGAGGCAGTCAGTTTTCACTACTATGTTTTATTAAAAGCGATTACAGGAACACCACCCATTCCTTTTCCTTAAGAATTTGCACTCAGTATTGAAAAAGGGAATCCAGTTTCATGAAGACCTGTCATTTTTGCACATACAAAGCAGTTTGTCTGGGTGCAATTTAAAGAAGTGCTTGGATGTGGGCATTTTTTGTTTGTTTGATCTCCCGTTCCGCAAATGAAGCTCATGGACATAACTTAGCTCAAATGAAAATAATAACAAATGTACAAAAATCCTTTCAAAAATTACTTTTGCAGTGCCATATGCTGGCCAAAATATTTCATCTTTCTAAATGTATTTCAGTCCTGTCATGGCCCTAAGTGAAGGTTGTTGGTTTTCTCTTAAGCTACAAGCTGTTTCAAGTTCTTCTCTTTTTTTTCTTCTGGCACACAGTTTTACCATCTCCTTCTCTGTGAAAATAGTGACAATTTGGTAGGGTCCCACTATTTGAACAAAACAATTTTGTATCAATCATCACACAGGTTGCCAAAAATTTGATTCTGCTATGAGGTGTCAGTGAGATCTGATGTTCAAACACTTGTTATCGATCTGCCCTCGTTTTCCTTCTGATTAAATGCCAATCATATCCTTCTCATGTCAGACATCCAGCACATTGTTGTTACTCTTCCTATAATATGTCAGCATTACTGTTAAGATTGAGATGTTTGGTGTTTCACATGCCTATTTCACCGGTCCACTGCTGTCCTAATGAGAAAAAACAAATGGTGACAGCCAACCAAAATGAAACCCACTGATGACTTCAGGTGCMTTGCACATCATTTTCCTTTTGGATAGGTTAAGCAGTGTAAGTATCAGCTCTCTTCTGAATGCAGGTGATATATTGGGCTCTGATCTTTTCAGCATTTGTCTGCCTGAGGAGCTTTCTGCATTTGAAAACTCTCATTCAATCTAATAGGACAGCTCATGTGTACACAAGTTTGTAGGACTGAGGCCTTGAAGTGCATGGGTAGCTTTCATTGACAGAAATTGGGGTTATTTATCTAAATACCTGGGGCATCTATGGACAAATGGAAAACAGCAGTACACTGAGAAGTGAATATTGAATGTGTTTTTGATTAAAGTGACAGCTAATACAGTATGAAACAATAAAAGCCACACACAACCACAACAGTTACTTTTGATTCACATAGACCGCATTCATCCATGCAGGAATTTTGCTAATATCAATTGGTATATGCTACATATGACTTTGTGACCATAACACTTTTCAYGGAGAAGAAACTTTCCATCTAACCTTAAAAAAAAAATTTAGAGGTTTTGTTTTGTTTATTTTTGGTTTGTTTTAAGATAATTTGGCAGAAGAAAGCCAGTGTTAATAATACTGCACAGTTAATTATTTCAAGCACTGCATATTTTGAGTGACTCTCTTATTTTCTTGGGATTTTTCCCTTGGAAGTCCTTAAATTCAGACCCTCCCCAAAAAATGATAGAAATTTAAAGTGAGGCTTTTCAGATGGCTGTTTTATTTTGATCTAACATCCTGCTACCAACTAAATTATTGCAGATGTAACAGAGAGGTAATGTCATCATTTTTTATTTTTGAAATTATAAAAGGAAAATCTTGTGAATTTGTCCAGTTGTGTATCTCTAATATAGCATAGCACAAAGTGCTCTTTACTCACTTTAGTACCATGCAATATATTCTAGGAATTTCCTGAAAATATAAGCATCTCTTTCTAAATAGTCCATACACTTACATCAAGGAAAATTTATCTCAGCATTTATTAGCCTACTAGCATAGTTACCATTAGTATTTCAACTTAACCCTGCAGATGGTCTATCCAAAATTTCACCTGAACTTAGACATGCCAAAGGGACAAGTTAGCATATCTCATACGATTGTCCAGATAAACAGTTTCTTCTGGATTTAAATAAATAAAGATATCCAACCTATAGTCACAATGCATTTATACATACCAAGACATCATTTCTCAGGCATAGTGTTCTTTTCTTTTCTTGCCTGCAAAGCTACAAATCTCAAGAAAGAGTGTTGTCCAGGTGAAAATTCAATGCTTGCAGACAGCACGATTTTGGGGCCCACCAAAAATCAAATGTATTCAAGGAATAATTTTGAAATATCATAACCAGCAGCATTAAAGCTGGGTGAGACAAAGTTGTTTCTGGTTCTACATTTGCTAAGAAACCTTCTGTGCTGAAAAAAATAAGGCTACAGCTGACAGCACTATCAGTCTGGTTTGTTCCTCAAATCCGTTTACTTGGGAGAAAAAGAAAGCACACAGAACATTGTTGACAGTTTAGTGACACAATGCTGCAAATGCTGTCTCTAGCTTTTGTGTAATCACTTCTGCCTGTAAAATTATTGCCTAGCCATGAGGACTCCCTTCATAAACTCCCTGAAAAGCAAATTAACCTTTTCTATCTAGACTGAATTCTCCTATTAATATGAAAATCAGAAACAATTCAGTCCTGTTTGTTTTGGTTATCCTAGCCTGCCTGCCCTCCCCAAGCTGAATAGTGACTGTCTAGTCTGTCACTTAGGTGGAATTTAATTTAAGAACTAAATAAAAAAACCCCACAATAACAGAGTAAATTATGTTCTGGGAAGCTTTTCATTACTTCATCTGTGGTTTCTAATTGCAAAACTGAATGTTTAACTATTGCCCAGATCCTTCCATCCTGGCCTTGGGCCAGTTGCACAAGTAGTGAAAACCAGGGCAGTTTTATGGAAGTCCATGTCACTACACACTTCAACTCTGACTGCTGATCTAGCCTTTAATGTTCCTGGACATATCTTTAARGTCATTTTTTTCCAATTCACACCTTTATCAGTATCAAACTTCCTRTTTGGGCTTGTAAAGCATCCATTTAGCACTTGCTGTCAAGTGACAGGCATGAGATCATACTCTCCGAAACACATGGGCCTTTTATCACTCAGGAGAAATTCATCCAAAGAACACAAGGTCCACCAAGATCAAAATCTGTGTTCAGAGTAGAAATAGCTGTTATAACAATATGGATTACTTGGACATGGGCATATAGGGTAATGAAAAAGGGTACAGAGGTTTTTTTCATCTCCATTTCTTGCACATGCAATAAATGGTTAGGAACATGTTTCTACTGTTTGTCAGCCAACATCTCCCTGTAAAAAAAGTTTAATCAACTTTCTTTACRCTATCATATCATTCTGCTCACTAACATGCAAATATGGCTAGTAGAAAGCTTTTTCTGCTTTCTGTGCTTTCATCTTTTTTTTCTAGACTTTATGATAGAGCTTTGGTTCTCCTCCTGTATCTGCAAACAATTAATTTCCCTTTTTTTGAGGAAAAATGAGTAAGAGGTGGCTATATGCAATCTCACTCAGGAATGAGCCCTTAAAAATTAAAATAAAGGCTGCCTTCTGATAGCAGCAAAATAATTATTAAGTCTGCAGGAAGATGCTGCCTCATGTTGAACCTTAGCAAAATGTCACTTTTCATGGCATCATGGAATCAATTCTGTCCCCAGATGCCTCTCAGGAGTGTTGTTTTAAGCTCTTTGATGACTCAAAGGAGATTGAAGTTGTATGATTTCAGGACATTTTCAGATACACAGAAAAAAAAAAAAAAGGCAAAAGAAATATAAAGAAAAAAATGAAGAAGAAAGATGATGTTCTGTTGTGAAGGAAGAAGCTTTGACCAGGAAGAAATACTGAGCAGAGCTTTGTCACAGCACTCATCCCAAGCTCCAGGCTTGAGGACAGGACACAAAACCCAACGCCACAGCTGCAAACCTGGAACCTCCCCCCACCAACTAGTGCCCTAATTTTGGACATGCAAGAACACCATGTGCGGGTGTTCACTTTGAATGTGAAGTCCTTATGTCCCTGGAGCTGTATGAAGAGCTTCACTCTTGAATGCCTCGTGTCAGGTGTTTTTTAGAGTACATGCACAGGCTGCTATTTTCTTTTAACACATGGCCAATGGAGGAGCACAGCGCACTTTTCACACAGCAATCTTGTTGCCTGTGCAGTCACCCAAAAGATAGAAAAAGAGCTTTTCTCCTAGGAGTGTATCAGTATTTGGTATATTTTACCATAAGCGGCCATTGGGGAGATCCTAGGAGGTAGGGGATCTTCTCTGTCTCTTCTGGATCAGTGCATCTTCAGTTCATTTCAGCAGCACACTCTCTTCCTCTCTGTAGTCCACATGATATTTAACTATTTCTTACACACTAAAAAAATAAGTCCTTGTATTATAATTTTCTTTGCAAAAAAAGGCCTTCAATCCACAATATTCAATTTGCTAGCAATATTTAACTCTTCACCACTTAAAAAAGAATTATATCACCAATGTCTACCTTTATGAAGGAAAAATCTAATTCTTTCCAGAAGTATAATTTTATTACCTGTGAATAGATTGATGGCCTCTTTATTCTCCTGTTTTCTCACTTGTCATGTGCCCCAGGTCAATGTTAGCAGTTGTGTTTGGCAGTACAAGCTTAGTAGAGGCTTTGAGTYTTTCTCATGTCTGTTCACTTGCTAAATATGTACTCTATTTTCTTATTGGTGTTAACCAGAACACCCTAGATGAAGTAGTTAATATGGATCAGGCAGTAGCCAACAATGCACATTAAAGACAAGGTTAAGCTGTAGTCTTTGTTTCCTTTTTACTTTCTTCAAGAGGCATTTTTTCAGTATTTTCAGACATTACTGATAACTTTGCTAAAGTTAGCTCTCCATGAGCCTCCTTTTAAAAGCATTCCTGCTTCGTTTTTATTTTACACTGATTCTAGCATACTGTATTAAGAATTTCCTATAAATYACCTTTACCCTCATAAATAGCAAGACCTCCTTAAAGCTTTCAAAAGTACTTAGTTGCCCTACATAGTGTGGCAAAGAGGGTGAAATGGAATATATTATGAAATGTCATACAAAGTCCAAATTGGATGAGCAATTAGTGAACTAATAATAAGGTTGCAGCACTTTCTTCAGAAACCTTTAATTTTGACATCAATAGGCATCATACATATCTCAGTGTGAAACAGCTTTATAGCTTTGCTTGGTCTTACAATAGCAATGCTTAGAAAACAAAGTAAAGGCATCTGTAGAACTGTTAATGGAATGATTAAAGCTACGGATGAAAATGCACAGAAGTCAGGATAAGCAATGAAGCATTAGCTAATTCAGTTTGTACTCTTCTACTGTGTAGTGTGCTGAAATCAAGATCTGGCCACACTAGTATTGAATAACTGTTGCTTTATGCTACTTATATGAATCTCTCTAGGCTGCCAATATAGTCACTGGAGAGACAGAAGCCTAGTTTTGCCACTGTGAATTGCCTTCTCTCACTAGGCAAAAGTCAGCCCTTGTGACTTACCCCTTCTCCCTCCCAGTGTACTAGTATACTGGGTAGGTTAATGTTATTACAACTGACCCTCTCTATTTAAACTCCTGATATTTGCACATGGAAATTGAATATCCTTATTTTGCATTAACATGACCTCCGGCGTACAACTTCCTGGGCTATTTTTCTATAGAAAGAAGAAAGGCGACATTGTCTGAGTTTAATGGCAGGTTAGCTTCATAGGCCTCAGTACAACATCCATAACATCCATCATTAAAATTAAGCATGTGCTTAATTGGTTTTCTGAATATGGATGGATTTAAGCACATGCTTTAATGCCTTGCTCACTTGAGGCCTTAATGAACTATGCAAACTTAAAAGTTCACGTCTCATTGAGATAAATGAAGTGGATAATTGTAAATTTATCAGGATGGAAGCTGTCTTTGTAGACGGTACCTTGTTGAACTGTCTTTCCTCTCTGCCTAGGAAACCTAGATCTTACTGAAATAGCAGTATTTACCAGTAGCAATAAAACCTGATATTCCCTATTCAGACCAATTTAACAATCYAGTTTTCAATGTGTTCATGGCTGTGCCTTTTCCAGAGGGAAAATAAATATTTTTCTGTGAAAACTTCAAAATTTATAAAATTAGCAGAAATTAGATAGAAGCAGAAACCCCAAGTAATAAAACCCCCAAGTAATAAATGATACTTGGAGCCAAGAACCTACTAGTCACCTGCACATTATTTTTCCCTAGATGTGAATTCAAGACAGATTTTTCTGTATGCTTCAAAGTGACAAGTGCTGTCTCTTGTAAGACTTCCCTGTACTAGGGGACTTTGAGAAAATGTCCTGCTTTGGTTAACATCAGCACAACCCCAAGGATGTTCTTACTGTAGAGCAGATTCTTTGAGATATTGCCATTTTCAACAACAGTTCCACTGTGAGCTGGTCTGATGGTTAAGTGATGTAAATCCGCAATTTCATTCCTATCTACACTCCTGTGCTGTATGCAAACAGTACCAATAACTAGAAAATTAACAGAAAGCTCCAAGTGTGGATAACAGCGCAGAAATAGCACTGATGTGGCTTATTGCAGAGGGCTGCGTTGCCTCTTCCTTAACCTCACTCTGCCTTACATTTTCTATGTTACAGTTACGGGAGCAAATTTGTAGGTCATTCAGAAGGACCCATTCCAGCTGTTCCAGCTTCAGATGCCATGTGCATCTGCCATGTTAGGCAGATGCTAGAGCAACAACTCTTTTACATCTGACAGGTTGATGTATGGGACATCAGGGAAAACCTGTGGTCCTATATTAGGAATGGTAAGATAGTTGAAACGGGAATGYAGGAAGGTCTTAAAACCCCGTTACTTCAGTCCAACTTATTCTCATTTATTTCTTCTCATTTTATTTATGCAATTTTCTCTTTATACAAGACTTGTTATAGTGTCTAGTCCACACTCTGTCCAGCAGGCTTTTAACCAGTCATTCAGACAAACTGTTCCATGACCCTGTCYGACCAGTGAAGACTTCACCTGTCAGTGAAGACTAGTCAGATGGGAACTTGTGCCTATCTTGTCCATATGATTATGTTCTTTATAATGGTGACTGGAGTCATGATTCCCTCATAAGAAGCTAGTATTAAGATGGTAATAGAGTATTGTCATTGATAGTAACAGGCTATACCTTTCTACTGAGTTTGCAAGACCTCAGAAGTGAGAGCTATTAGGCTTCCTYTGTTCCTTTTCTGATCTGTCTGCAGCATTGTTTTCCTTGGTTTGACTATGACAAAAACTTCTCTAAACAGACAGATGTCTATGAATAATTTGTTTAACTTTGATTTATCTTGTGTAGTATCACTGTGATTTTATATCTCTAAAAAAATGGTGTAGTATAGATAAACAGAGACTTGGTAYGAGAAATGATGACAGACGATGCAGCTTGGAGGAGCATGGGCATGGGCTCGTGAGAGATGGAGAATAAGCTGACATTGCAAACTCATAGTGATAAAAACTCACTAGTGGTCAGTGAAAGAAATGCAGATCTAGAGCTGGTCAAAACTGTTTTACGAAAAACAGAGAGAATAAAGAAATAGTGTCTAGCATAAGTAAAAGTCACGTGTAAACTTGGATGTGATGTGGAACTACCAACCAGTAGCAAAGCAGCAAAGAAAAGTCTAAAAGGATATTAATAGGCATACAAAAATAAGTCCAAACGGATCCTAGGAAGAGAAAGCAGAGAACCCCAACATGAACATCATATTCCTCTCAGCAAAGGACTTCAGATGCTGAAAACTTGACTTTATGCTATCAACACCAGGACAAAAATGTCTTGAGAACCCAGATGACCAAGGGAGGGGCCAGTATAACATCAAAAAAAGGACCAGAAACTAAAAGGTTACATTACAGTTTAAACTGTGTTATTATTATTGAAATATTTCTGCATAGATATATTCTTTTTACATCTGTAGTATTATACTTATATCCAGAGTGATAATGATTCTTGGATTATTATGTTAGGATTTTAATTACACTAACAATAAATTGTTAGCTTTATAAATAAGGTGTGTTTCATTTTTGCTCATAAACAAGATTTTGAACACACTACAACCTAAGGAAAGGATTTCTTATAACATACAGATCTTTTACTGTAGTAGAAAATACTAAAAAATATCCAGCACTCAGAAACAGATGTGATTGAAATAATTAAAAGAAGTTTATGATAAACTGCCAGCAGTAATAAATATAGAAAATTATTTATTTAAAATAGCTAATAAATGCAAAYAGATAAATAATATAATAAATATAACAGAAATCAAAGCGAAAGGCAAACTACATAAAACAGGAAAATGATATTAATACAGAAATGCTAATCAGGTGCATTTCATTATAGCAGTTCATTTTGACTGTTTTTTTTTTTGCCAATGGCAAGCTTTAGGCAAAAGGGAAATAATGTAATATAGCTCATGGAAGCAGCCAGCCCACCCTTGCTTCTGGTTCACCAATGCAGTGTTGTCACCCTGGCTGGGGGCACTGTCATGCTCCCTATTTATACTCCCACTAGCTCTTCAAAAGAAGCTACTCTTGTTTGGGCTAATGGAGGTTCACCATGAGGAGAGCTGAGAGGAAGATATCTACATTCTTCTTTGCTCTCACTTAAGTTTAGAAAAAATAAAATAAAATAAACCCTATGCAACATTCACCAAGAGACCTTGTCTTTTCAGGGGCTGTGAAAGCTTAACATAAAATGATTTTTTACTGCAAAAAGTGGATCTTATTATTTGGAGTGTTTGARGCTACGTTTGTACAAAGCAGCAAGTAACTGTTCTTTGGAGAGCTACAGCAAAGCATTATAAGAACATGGAATGGAAGCAAGGAGGTCACATTAATTTATGCTCTCATAATATTGAGACTGTAAGGAAATATATTTTAAATAAGAATTGACATAGGAGACCTCCATGAYAACAGCTTATATTGACGGAAATCATTCTTACACAATATATTTCTCAAGGCTCATAAAAGATAGCAATAACAAACAAACAACATTATGCAGTATCTGSGAAATTCTATTTACTTAAAATGCTTTCTGCTTTTGTTATTATCCAGGCTCATTCCTTCAGTGAAAGTTCTGATTGCAGCAATGCGTATGATCTCATTACAAGGCTGTATTAAAAAATCTGATACTGATAGTTCCAACAATGGCACCTTTCTCTTATTATCTGTCACTTGGCTGCAACAAGAGCTGTGCAAATTTCCTGACATCAAAGTCTAGCAGGTGCCTGGAAATAAATCTAATACACTACACATACCTTGCATACACCCAGTTGCACTGAAAAAACAGCATATTCAATAGCCTGACTGTGGCCAGCCTGGAGCAGAGTGCCACATTGGCAGTATTTGCTAGTAAATGGGTTTTGTGCTTTTCTATGGACCATGTGCAAGGCCACACTATGGACATACATCACACAGTCACCATGACCATCCCATCCATCCTCTCTGCTATCCTCACGGCATTCGTATGATGTAGCCTCACATAAGTACTCTGTAACATTAAATAAGTGCCTACTCAGGAAGCACAGYCACATTAACCAGGCTCTGAAGTCTGAGTTTGTGCCCCTTACAACACAAACCGCTCACTGAAGGGAGCACATTGCGAGGTCTCCTGCTTCTTTTTTTCTCTCCTTTTCTGATTCCAAAGTGTTTATGTTTTGTTGTTGTTCAGCCCTGCGGAAATAGAACACTTGTGGTTTGCATTTTGAGAACTTTAAGGCTTTTCTGAAAGAAAAAAGGTATCAGCGATCATCCCTTCTTTTACAAATGATTGATCTTGATGAAACCCTGTAAGTAGTCAATTGATATACATACATTTAATGCTATGAATTAATAAAACTATGAATTTTGTACAAGACAGGTTTTCTGGAACAACTTTCGTGTTGCTACTAGCTAGCTATTTTATTGGAATTAATCCTTCTGCTTATGGTTATTTCACTCTTCACAGATAGATTGTTGACATGTCAAAGTAGCCCATTTATTCAGTGAGTAAAATAGATTTAATGAACCATAGAAAACACATGATTTTTCAGAAGTGACCATAATGATAATGGTTCATAGATAATAACAGGCTATTTACCTGTGCCTGAATTGTTTCAAATTTATTTCCTTCAGACAATTTCCCAGCCTTAGCTAGAGTACCAGTGTGATAGATCTAKAGGCCCACAAGCATTTTGTTAATTAAAATTAATGTTGCATATTGAGCTGCTGCATTGAAGACATAGGTCTTTTCAAAGTAAGCATGATCAGCTAAYCAAACAAATCATGGGTCTGATGAGGTTAAGAGATTAAGGTTTTTGTTTGTTTGTTTGTTTGTTTTTTCCCCTACTGCTGTCTACCATCTTTCTGGTGGCCCTATAGGTGGCTAATCCTTACACTTATATCTGGCWTATCCTTAGGATTACCTGCTCTCCTGATTTTCCTGCTATTTTTGTGTACTCCAAATCCTTGCTATCCAGAATTTGCTATACGGCAGAAGAGAAGAGGAAATGGAGAGGAATTCTGTCTCTCTTGTGTCAAAATTTAAATTGATACATACCAGTGCAGTGGTTGCAGATTTATCATGCATGTATATATAGCATATATGAGATTAAAAAAAAAAAAAAGTCTGGGAAGCCAGACTGATTAAAGATAGGCTTTCTGGGGCATGCAGACRCTTAAATTCAAAAATTCAGACCACAAACCTGTTGCATGACCTTTCTGAAAACCTAGGGATGCATGAGTTTTCACCCAGAATTTCCCCAGGGTGAGGTCAGAACCACCACTGCATTGGCACAGCTAGGCACATCCATGCCTGTTTCATACCTTGTCATGCTTGGAAGTGACAAATGCAACATTTCCATCTTAATGACCTCTTCTTTAGAAGGTGGAGTCAAGACTTCCCCATTCAGCTTGATAATTTCTTTCAGTGCCCAAGAATTCATATTCAAAATATCATCCTTACTGGACTACAGGCCTGTGCTCCTTCCTCTTTGGCCCCCAATTGACATACTTTTGTCAGAAAATAGAGAGCAGTTGTCCACTATCAGGGGAAGATTTTGCACCTAAATCTATGAAACGGCTTAGATGCTAAGATCTTCTCTGAATCTGAGGAGCGCAGTCTCATTGTCTTTCACTAGGTAGTCTGGATTTGGGCTTGAGAATCATTTGAGTACTTCAATAGTTGCTGTCTGAAGTCTTGCATCTGGAATTATGTATGTAATTACACACCTGAGCTTAGATTTCCTTTTCTTTCATTTATTATGTATCATGAATACCAAAATATATACATAATTTCCATAGATAAGCACGTATTTTGAAATAAACTATGGGAGCTACATGAAAGAATAGGAATTCTAAACATTTTTGAGACATGAATTTTAAACATTTTTGAAAGACAATTTTTGGTATTTGTGTAAGTGAAAAATGAGACAGAGAAAAGAGCTAGAGTGATAATTTCCAACAAGCAAAGCAATCCTGACACCTTTATTCACATGCGTTCCACATCTTTGAAGGGATACATGCTGCATCTTCTATAAGTGGAAAGTTTTGAGATGTGCAGCATTTCTTGTGTAACAACATATCAGTTTCAGGTTGTGATGAGAAAAAAATTGCTTTCAAATATCATGGGTTCAAAAGTGCAGTGGAAATTTTAAAGTATTAGTTTCACATCCTGCTTAAGAAAAACTGTGAAAAGAGAAGCAGAGAGGAGACTKAGGAGAAAATTCCAATAAAAAAAAGATAGCTATATCTAGCTAGAGACTTAGTATTATACATATCTATATAATACTGTGTGCATGACAAATATGGCAACAGAGTGTTAAGGCTGCATGGTGAGGCAGTCAAAAGTTTGGAGATAGCCTAGCGAGGGTTACTTCCTGTGTTGCTCTGTTCTCTCACATTGCAAACACATCATGCCACTTGAAACTGCAATTCTTTTTCAYATACTGTTTCTCAAATAGAATAAATATTTCTTTTATATAACTTCAGGAAACTTGAAATTTTGTTTATTCCTTCTAATCATTTTCAGGTTTTCATCATTATCTTAATGATTCAGGCAGTGAAATAGATAATTAATTTGTTTTTTAGCCTTGCACAATTCAGATGGCACAGAAAAACCATAAACCAGGCAATATGAAACCTCCCATGCATGCACACACACACACACACACACACACACACACACACACACACACACACACACACACACGCGTGCACACACACACAAACACATTTTTCTTTTTTTTCACATCTGATGGGAGTGCTTATCACATGCCTTCCTCCTCCTGCCATTTTTTTCAGCTAAGATGAAGCACTGTTGTACAACTTTTCAAATGGACAATAAGATCTGTCAAGAACCTGCCTTAACCATCGCTCCTGTGCATAACAAAGGACTTAAAGAGCATCTCCTACAAGATTTTGTTCAATCTGTCCTTCTACATCTTTAAGACCTTGTCTAGCTGTAGCTCTTTCATTTTGTACCAGCCATAGTCATGTTTTATCAATCCCACCTTCCTCTTACAGCCACTGTGTTTTCTGCCTAAAGTGTTTGGAAGGACCACTGAGACTGTGGAGAAGAGAGCTTTCCCAACAGACTTCTGAGATGTCCTTCCTGGCTCAGTTTTGTCGGTCAACAGAAAAGCTGCCTAATGACACTTCAGCCAGAAGCCAATTCATCTACAAAGTCATCTGCCTGGTAAGTTTTAACTGCTACTTGTTGTAGTTTTTCTTAAYACAGAATTAGCTCTTTAAATATTTCTTTAATATACATGCTGGTAATAGGTGCGCAGGGGATACAAACCCACTTTACTGCATGACTGACTTGGAGACTAAAGGCAAAAGGGGCACAATATAGACCACTACTGTGGAATAGAAGCAATATAGAAAACAAGTCTCATATTATATAATTTCAAATTCTATTTCAATTTGGAGGATAGAATAAAATTCTTACCTGGAGTGATGGTTTAAAGCTTAAGAAACACAACATGATTACAGAATCAGTGCAACCCCTTGCTAATCTCCTATTAAAAAATAGAACTCAACTTAATAGATTTCTATTCTAAAATTATCTTAGGACAAAYAAGAAAACATGGTGTGTTAAAAATTCAGAGTGAGACAGACAGTCTGTAGGAAAAAAAAAAAGAAAGGTTTAACTGGGAAGGCCAGCAACTCTTTGACAATTTTATTATAGATAACTCAATTATATTGTATAATTCCCATGTTTGCCAGAGGCCTCATTGATTACTTAAAATGGTACTGCATTAGGATGTTGATAATGAGATGTTTATTTTAATAACTATTCTCTCTGTAGATATACTAGTTTACAGAAACACTAGGTTAAGGGTACTTCAGTTAAGTGACTCCTGAATGAATTTAACATAATAAGGAGGGCAGATGGGCTTTCAGCTCTGTAGCAACAGTAAACAAGACATCACTGGAGCATAGATCCTTTCATGCTGTTCTTTTTGCAAATACAATATACTGCCTTTCAGCATATTAGCTATTTTGGGTTAGGACTGGATTTAGGTTTGGATTAGCTGTTTTGGGTTAGTTGTATAAAGAGTTTAAAATTTAAATCAACAAAGGCTAGACAGGTTTGGCACGTATGCTAATCAGCAGCTTACCCTGGGAAGGTGAAGACCATTGGCTTTGACTCCTGCTGTAATAAATGGAAACAAG
The DNA here is from genome assembly GCF_003342845.1 of Nothoprocta perdicaria. Taxonomy (NCBI): domain Eukaryota; kingdom Metazoa; phylum Chordata; class Aves; order Tinamiformes; family Tinamidae; genus Nothoprocta; species Nothoprocta perdicaria. The sequence goes on from NW_020454095.1 coordinate 1,289,445, forward strand.
GAATGGAACACCCTTAGCAATAGTGACAGGTGTTGACCTTAAATTAGTGACGAAAATCATGTTTTCTGATTTTTTTTTCACCATGAGAAATTAGCTTCTCCTTACTTTTTCCTGTTTCTCATCTCCACGTTGCACACAAACCTTGGTTCCCTTTACCACCACTGCCACACCTCTTAGAAGAGAGCATTCTACCATGTGRGATATTACCCAATGTCCAGAGCATTCCCAAGAATTCTTCCGCAAGACCATTTCCACGTTCCTCTGTTGGAACCAAAGGCATCTGTAATGTCTACAAACAATTAAGGAACAACTAAAGATTCAATTTCAGCAATTGAAACTTTAAAATCCATTTCAAATAGAGAGGTACTGTAATCTGTACAAAATGATTAGATTTCACACAATCACTGAACTATTTGAACGATTTAGTCCTTTCAAATCTAACCCAATAACTTTATTGCAAACACAGAACCTCAGCACAGCATGATGCAGGTCTCTGATCTCAAGTTAATCTTTAAAAATAAAATGACCTAGAAAAGGAGTTTTTGGTTTCTCATGTAGCTGAGGATTTTGTGTTACACTCTGCAGATAGGAAAGACTTAGGGAGGATTTTGTTTATTATTTCTCATTGTCATTTCTGTTGAGCCTTCGCTTACCCTCATTAATCTTACAATAGACTCTAYCCAGCATCTTCCCATGTAAGCAAGACTCTCCTATTGGGAAGCCAGTGTAAGATATAGCTTCCAACTCTTTGGCCAACATATCATGCTGATGCATGAAAAATATATATATATATATATATCTGAAATATATATATATATCTGTACAGCTTTTAGGGATGTAGCTTATGGCACACTGAGGCTTAGGGAGACCCTTTTGGAAAGAGCCCAGCCAGTCTCCTGTTGCCCTTGCTTCATTCCTGTTGGAGTTTGAGGAAAGCCAACACTTTGTCTGCATGACTCTTTAAACTCTCAATGTTGTTGGCATTAATACTGCTCTGTCAACCCATTGCTTTCTACATTTCCTATATTTGTGTGGGGCTGAATCTGAAGAGAGGCTCACAGAGGACAGACTCATTATTCATCATTACAATCAAAAAAACTAGTTCATCTCAGCTGCCCTTTAGCCAAAACACAGCCCTACCCCTACAATGACTGTATTTGTTTTATATCCAAACGCAATATGACTTCTAGCAGCAAAAAAGTTCATTGCCATAAATACAAGGAAAATGGTGGATGGGGGTATAGAAATGTCTTTTTGAAGTAGAATGTACACAAACACAGTCGCATGTATGTGTGCGTATCAGGAAAGGAATTAAAAAAGGTACTGCTGTTATATATTCTCATGTCTAAGAAAGAAAATGTGTTATATGTATGCCCGCCATAGAAACAGCACAGGGGTTACAATGGGACTCTGCTGATTATTGCTATCTGTCATGCTTTCACATAAAAAATCACACCAAACATATAATGCAAATATTTCAATAGATGCTTACCCATTTTAAACCAAGCTATCCATCATGCTTTGCAGATACAAGCAATAATAGAGGGAAATTATCCTTTCTCATCTTTTTCTCCAGGACAGAAAAAGATGCATCAAACCAAAGGTTATCTTCAAAGGAATTAAACTGTACAAGAACCAATTCAGATCCACAATATTTGTTTTAATAACCAAAACCAAGACACATGCATTTTTACATAGATTTTCAGTCACAATTTTTAACTTTGACTCTTATACACTAAGAACTTCCCTAGATATTTTGTGTTAACATTCATAAGAGAAAATAAAATAAATATAAAATAATCAGTACTTACTGCTTCTAATTACAGTCATTTTCTCTGTTTTAAATATTTTACCTTGCCAACACGTCAGATAAAAGCATCAACTCAGTTTTTCATATCTCATCTGTTTTCTAATCTCATTTGTATTTTGCTTTCTAAGATTTCATATCCTGTGAAAAGACTGGGATTTAATCCAGTCCTAATTTAATCCTAATAAAAGACCCTGATTTAATCCCACATATAGATTTGTCTTTAACACTATGCAAATCACTCTCATATTTGTCAGTATATTTTATAATGTCAATTTACAGGAAAAGGGACTATCTGTTAAAAAATAAGAGTATTTTTTCTCCATGAGGTCTAAAATACAAGATACTATATTAGTAGCATTGTTAGTACTTAATAAATGAACAATTCTTTAAAGAAAAGATGTGAGATCAAACTAAATTAACAACAATGGTAGATCCATATATAAAACAAGGCAGAGGACATACTTAAATACAACTAATTAATATTTTGATTAATCTCACTGTTTTTCTTTTTAATTCAGTGCCTAGCCCTCTTGCCATGTTTCTGTTCATATTTAAATCTACTTAGATGTCTCTTTCCCCTTTCTCTTTGATTACTGGAGCTCCAGGTTCCTTGACAGTGAAACTGGAATCACAATACTTACCTGTTTCACCAACTGTTCCAAGTTTAATTACTAAGCTACAGAAACACAAACCTTCTACCTACCTCAGCATAAGCCTCATTTTTATAATTTCTTCCCTAAAGCTCCTTTTCACCTGAATAAGGCAGTTGGCTCTTCAAACATTCAAACATTTCTACTGAGCCCTTTAGCCTTCTTTTTCTCTGTTTATGGTCTCTGCAGCCAGTATTTATTTAACACAGGAAGTGTGTCCTCTATGCCTCTTTGCCCGGAATTTAAGCAACAACAAGTTGAATGAAATCTATAGCTTCTGTCCCTCAYTCAGTATACCGCAGACAATATATAGTGTAGATATGGGAGTGTGTGCAAGGCAGGGTGGAAGAAGAGCAAAATCAGGAAATGAAATATCTCCTAAAAGGCAGAACAAGATGCTTGGCATCCACAAAATTTCAGAAAGTCAAATATGAATTTACAGATAAAGAATGGGAAGGGGAAGATGAGAATGGGAAGGGGAAGGCGAGGGGTAAAGGGAAAGGGAAGGCGAAGAGTAAAAGGGAAGGGAAGGGAAGGGAAGGGAAGGGAAGGGAAGGGAAGGGAA
>NW_020454095.1:1292503-1338745 GCF_003342845.1 Nothoprocta perdicaria
GGGAAGGGGAAGGCGAGGGGTAAAGGGAAAGGGAGGGAAGGGAAGGGAAGGGAAGGGAAGGGAAGGGAAGGGAAGGGAAGGGAAGGGAAGGGAAAGACTGGTGTTGGAAGGAAAGAATCAAGGGATGGAGTTCAAGTTTTATTTTGAGTTTCTAGTTTGCCTGAAACAGAGTTTTACTCTCAATGCTGCTGACATTGCATAAAGTGAACCCACCAGTGAGGTTTAGATGAGACCTACGTAAATAGCAGCACATTTCATGCTGTTCTAATACAGACCCCTGTGAAAGCACAACTGTTCAGAAAAGTGTGTAATATACTTCAAGTATGTGGGCCTACAAACCTCAAGAGGCATTACTTTAATGGTTCTAGCTGAACGACTTCTAATTTGACACTGAACAGGCAACCCACCAAGTAATGACTATGAAAACTGCACCAGGACAATAATTCAGCATGCTGTAGCTGTATTTTAAGCACAAGGAGATCTGATATATACTAGTGCTAACCTCAACACAAAGCTTACTTACCTTGTTATCAGATCATCTTTGTTCTATTTTTTAAGAGTGGTCCAAACAAAATGTAAGATATATAACAAGTCAAATAGTAAGTGTTGACATGCTTGATACACTGATGCACATTTAAAAAAAAAACAAAAAAAAAACTAGAAGATTAGCAATGGAAGAAGTAATACAACAGAAAAAAAGAATTCTCTCAGTAAGGTCACTGGCAAGCTGCCCATGATTTCACTAGACTGGGCAAGCAAGGCTCTCTAGACCTCTCCTTCTAACCAAGGATCATTATTAAATCTGTGTTCAGTTATAAACTTAAATCTTCCTTTGCAAGATAGCACTTTCTCATTCAAAAAATGACTTGGGCAGTAGCCAATGTGCACAACAGCTCAACGGTAAGARCAAATATTATGTCTGTTTTCTAGAGGAATGATGGAGTTCAGCAGGACCAGTTCAGGTCAGAACAGGAATTAAAAATCATGAGTTCTTGCCTGTCACAGTTCCTCCAGACCCCAGGAATCCAAAGGCAAACATTAAGGAGGAGAACAGTAATTTATTGATGCTGTTCAGCACTACTGTGCATAAGACACATATTTAATTCCCAGCCCCTTGCTCTGCAGAGGCCAAGAACACTTAAGAAAGAAAGTCTCATCTTCCCAGTAATGACATCTCCAGGGATCTCCCGGGTAGGGTGGATGGGCTATAAAAGGAGAAAGTGACTGATTCTGCCTTTCTTGGTCCAAATGATATTTCTCTAATAGAAGAGCCCATGAAGCTGCTGCAACACAGTGTTATTAATATTCTTGAAGATATGCATATTATTGGATGTGTGAGTTTTATTAATCAGCTCGACTTCTCTCATTTTGAGAAGTCTTCCGAGAATGTGTGACACGAGGGTGATAAATTAAGATGCAKAAAAAAATCTATATGCTTTGTGTAAACTAAGTGCAAGACACAGAGTACAGAAATACACAGCAGAGATACAGAAAAAAATAGTAGCTACCTTGCTACCTAATCAGTTTACTAATCCAGCCATCAGGCAGGAATAATATGAGCTGTACATTTTTATCCTGCAGTGCTTCAAAAATCTGGGTCAGACAGAAAAAAAAAGAAAAAGCTCCTTACTGTATGCTGCCATTGCCCTGTTTTCCAGTGGAGGGCGGCATTATCAACGCAGTCAATCCAAAAAAGCAGGAATGCAGCAGCTGCTGCTTAAAGGAAAAAAAAAAAGTCAGCAGTGATGTCCATTTTGTTTATAGCAGAGTCCCACTAAACAATATGGAACTTCAGAAACACTGAAAACATTCTCTAAGTCAACAAATTTGCTGGTCAAATTTGGCAGTGCTCTGCAGTAAAATCTCTGACCAGTCAAGCACATGCACAGAATATTATGATGTCCAGACAAGGTTTTAAGTATATATTTTAAGAAATTGCCAAGTGTGAATGTTTAGCCATGCGCTATGGAAAATGCCTGTGGGCTCCTGCACAAAGTGGGGCAGTGAGGCAGCAAGGCAGCGGGGTGAGACATCTCTGCCTTCATATTGCCAGAGAAGCACAGCGGGCCTGGCGTGAGTTTGCCCAGAACGGCGTATCTTAAAAAGACCAAAATTGGTTAGGCCGGCTCTTGTCCCTCAGAGTTGAGGACGAAGGACACCAGTAGGAAGGTGTTAAGGCACGGCAAATGAGGCAGGTGTATAAAACACAGAGCAAGGACCTGAGAGCAGCAGTGAACTCCACAGCCTCCCATCTGACCTGCAGTGTGGCTGCCTGGGCTTGGGCCACCACCAGCAGCAAAACCTGCAAGTGCTCTGGAGGAAACGAGGGGGAGGACAGAGCTGCTCCTGTTGCAGTGTCCTGACAGTGTGCTCCATTCATACAGGTATGTCTAGGTAAAAAATCCATGTAATGCTCGAGGAGTTCCTTGACATAGCCTTTTCTCCTAGGAAGTTTTGTCCAGCTCTCTTTCAAGACCTCATAAACTCTTTTTTTTTTGCGCCATCTGAACGTACCTGGATGCCACATCTGCCAAAACTGCATGTCTCTGCTGTGGTGGTGGCYCAGGTGCCCACCAGCCCTCTCACTCTTTTTGTAGCTGGTGCTTCAAGGACACGTTTCCTCATATCTATAGAGAAYGAGCTCAGCATTAGATAATGACCCCAAAACAGCAGCTCTGCTAGCAGAGCAAGGGTTGGTTGCATTATATACATTTCTGTTTAATACTTTCAGGTATATGTGTGCAGCAAGGAGGGAGCAAGCAGGGTTTTGGACATTGCAGGCAAAAGAAGGCTTTGAAGGAAATTTGCCTCAGAGGATTGACTCCAGTGCAACAACTTCCTCACCTTTTCCCCATGCGCTGTGCTGTGCTTAAAGACATTAAGTTTGGCCAGTAGAGTGCAAGCTCCTCTCCCACCAACACCTGTGCATCTTCACCATTATGTACATTCTATTGTAAATAACAGTAACACCTTGCTTTTGTGGCAGAGCTGAGAATCAAATCTCCTATAAAATCAGGCAGCACTGTGAAGACAGCGCCAGCTCCCTGCAATCAATACTTTCTGGGTAAGTTGATGCACTCTGAACAAAATGAAACAGTTTTGTCAGTTTACATAATCCAAGAGCCAATAGCCTTCATTTTCTGAGCCATTGAAACAAAGATAYCTGGTATAAAATGAGGAGATTCAGAGGCATGGGGTTTAGGGTCTTTGTGTTCTTTTTTGGGTAGGTTTTCCAAAAGTGTCTCAAAGTTTTTTTAAAGTGATACAGGAGAGAAACCTCTAAGAATCTCATAACATTTCAGTTGTAGGATATGAAAATGTTTCAGGCTGATAAAAATGCTGCATAAACATGCTTTCTTCTTTTTTATGCTGACTACTTGATATGTTAAGATAAGTCAGTCAAAAGGCAAAGGCTTTCAGTTTCTGCTATTTGAATTTACCTCATGACTTCAGTCTTCAGTGATATTTAGGTTGAGGAAGAATGCAAAGGAAATACTCCCGGGAGTTTGGATAAACAGTGCAAGCTCACACTGTAAGAGCATGGTCTCATGGGTCACTACTTTCACTGCTTTTGTGTGTTTGTGGGTGATAGGTGCTTGTTTATTTGCAACCTAACAGGTTGTTTTTATGATGAGAGCTCTTCAGGCTTCCTTTCCTTAAGTATCACAACTTTCACAGGTTAGTGATGGCTTCCATGAGTCCTGTCAGCTTCAGGCACTGATTATCCATCCRGACATGCACACAGGCACTCTTTTGTGTGTGGCTGGATGTGAACAAAATTACTGACTAGATTTGAAAATATCGATTTGTACTGAACATTGACTCATTCCCTGCTCATATTCATTGACTCATTGTTTGAAACAGATTTCATTTAAGATTTGGTTTCTTCTCATGGAAAAATTTCAGACACTCACTCTGCTAATTTGACTCATCAGCCATATTTATAAAAGAGATATGCTTGGCATAGTTATATGGAAGTAACAACAAACCTACTTCTATTATTTTAACAAATATTGTGACAACTATAATAAAACTAACTAAATATTAAAAAATAAACTGAGACACTGACTTGTGCCTGCCAAATTGGCAATTAGGTGCCTGGAACACTGCAGTGCTAAATCTGGTCTTACCACTCCAAGTCACCTCAGAAGTGAAATCTTACCTTTACCTTATATAAAAGTAAAAATAAACTAAAAAAGAAAAAAGATTAAGAACTTCGAGAAGGGAAAAAGATATAATTTGCCTTTGCTTTACATAGAYACATATATGTGTGTGTGTGTATGTATATGTATACATCTCTAGATATTTTGACATTTGCTTTTTGCTTCAGAATTGCATCAATTGACATGATTTATAAAAGGAAATAAATGGGAAACAAAAGCAAAGAACACAAACCTTATTAGTTTGGACACTGATACAACTGATACATATTTTTAAATACAGCACTTGGACTCTCTCTGTATTCTGTTTAAACGGGTGAGGTCTCAAGTGATCAAGGAGTTGTTGGCTAGTCTGTCTGTAACCTAGAGAATSAGCCAGGTTAATCTAAGTCTACTGTACTTTTTCTTCATATTTTTTGTTCGCAAACACTTTATGATAGGTGCCCAAGACACTTAAGAGATGGACTTCATCATCATCCGGGGAACTGAGAGTAAAACAAAATGAGTCTCTGCTTGGAAAGTCAATGTTTCAACCYTGTTGAACCATGGGCTGAGGAAACAAAACAAGTTTTTTAGCCTAAATGACAGTGTCAAAACTGAGAAGCAAAAGTCAAAACAAAGCCATGCACAAGAATAAATGTACTACCTTTTATGCAGGGACAGAATCTGCAGGTAGGTGTTGGCCAAGAAGAAAATAGATGGGATGTCACTCCTCTTTTCATCCCATCTGCTGTCAAATTGCCCCACAAAGTTCTTGCCATACTACTATGTTTCCCCACTTCAGCCTGCCTCCTTGCACTTCTTTTCACAGTGCCTCCCTGGAGCCTTCTTTTCCTCTTTGTCTCCTAATCTGTGGGAAGAAGGACCTAGGAGAATGAGAGCATTTTCCTGCTGTGGCTTTCAGCTACTTGTGTTGTTCTTGTTCTTGTTCTTGTTCTTGTTCTTGTTCTTGTTCTTGTTCTTGTTCTGTCTTTTCTTCCATTTCTACTTTTCTTCACTGAAGCACACAGGGCAGAGGACAGTAAAAGAGCATATAAGAGGGGAGAAATCTAAGTGAAATTGATGCCCGATGTAGAAGAAAGCTCAAGTAACATCTTTAGATAGAAAAAAATCAAAGAATTAATGTTTTAGAAGAAGAAATACCTCCCTTGCTCACAGAACCTTTGGGGACAGCTCCAGAGCAGAATTTTATAAGCAGAGGTTTTCTTGACCACTCTCTAGCCTTGAACAGTTCTCAAAGTGATAAACCATGACCAAAAAAAATKAAAAAAATCCTAGATCATCCATGGAAAGGCATCATATTATAGCAGAAAAAAATCAGCCCTCCTGATTTTTGTAAACTTTGGATGGCAAGAACTGCATTCTATATCACTCTCAGAAAGATTTGAAAAGGGAAAAGCTCAGTTAAAGAGAAAAAAAAAAGAGAGAAACAAAATATTTAAGGGACTGCAGGGATTTACTTATGAGGAAGATTAAAAGGACTAAATAAATATGTATAGTTTGGCTAGGTGATAATTAAGAAGAGGCGTACTAACCATCTACAAATATTTGAATGGCATAGACACTAGGGAGGAAAAGAAATTACTTAGCATGGAACAAGCAGGTATATCTGGGAGTGATGGGATAAAATTAAGAAATGGAAAATTGAGGCAGAATTTAAGGCAAATCCTCTTGACAATGAATTTTAATAGTCTGAGGAAGACATACCAGCATATGTGCAATAGGGAACAGTTCTGCATTGATAAGAAGAGGAAYTTAAATAACTTGATGGGCCCTTCCAATCTCAAATATTTATGATTCTATAATTAAGTATTATTAAATTTAATGGCATGTGCCATTTTTTTCAGCAAAATTTGACTGTTGCCTCAGGTCAAAAGTGTGCAATTATTTCCTAAATAAAAGTCTTATATTTTAACTCATGAATTACCTAGGTAGGTCTGTCTCTCTCTCACACTCTTCTCACTCTCTTTTTTCTTTTTAACCTAAATTGAATTTCTGTTAATGTGATTTCTCATATTTTCAAAAAAGCAAAAAAAAAGTCTATCTGCCTCTACCCCAGTTTTATAACTTCCTCTTTACTCAGGCTGGATCAACAGGCTCAGGACAACCATATAAGGTTCAACAAGGCCAGGTGCCAGATCCTGCACTTCATTTGTAACAACCTCATGCAACACTACCGGCTTGGGGCAGAGTGGCTGGAGAACTGTGTAGCAGAAAAGGATCTGGGAGCGCTGGTCAACATCCACCTGAACAAGAGCCAGCAATGTGTCCAGGTGGCCAAGAAGGCCAATGGCCTCCTGGCTTGTATCAAGAACAGTGTAGCCAGCAGGACCRGGGAAGTAATCGTTCCTCTATACTTAGAGTTGATGAGGCTGCACCTCAAATACTGTGTTCAGTTTTGGATCCCTCACTACAAGACATGGAGCATATTCGAAGAAGGGTGACAAAGCTGGTGAGGGGGCTGGGGCACAGACCCTATGAGGAGCAGCTGAGGTTATGAAGGAGATGGGGTTATTTAGACTGGAGAAGAGTATGTGCTACACACACAAGTCCATGGTACCCTCAAAGAGTTTATATGGTCTTATTTTTGTGAGTGATTATATGCATCTTTTGTCCAGGTAGCAGTGTTGTTCTCCAACCAAAACAAATGGACATCTGTGACACTTGAGACAACATTTTTGTGATGTTTTATTTTTGTTTCCCCATGGACTCTAACCACAGACCAGATAACTTACTAACAGTGTATCTACAGTTTGTGGCATTCATGACCATTTCATTCTTAGCTACTTGCTTAAGACTCCTTTTCCTTAGATGTGCTGGCCTTCAGCCTCACCTAAGGCAGTACATGACTTCAGGGCTTCATATAGAAGTACAGTGTGTGATGGTAATGTCTGTAGGATACATAGATCTAGCACAGCTAGCATTGGTTTTGGCATGAAGAATGATATGTGTCGCCCTCCATTCTCCTCACATGGTCTCCTCTGCTATTTGTCACAGGACTGCCTCTGATSTGCAAGCATGGTGCATTTGCTCTGCTGACACATCTGATAGCTAGTCCACTGATAAGGTCAGAGAGTGTGAGAAGCTGGATATTTATTTCTAGTTTGAGTAAATCCTCTGTGTAAGATCCTAGGTGCTAGCATTACAACATTTTGAATACTAATTACCAGAAATCTATTTGCCAAATCTTTGCCCTTTAAAGATAACATTATAGCAATTGAGCTGAAGTAGGATAATTAAGCAAACCATCCTCTCTTCCCCCCCGCCAATAATTCTGCAGCTCTGTGTGTCATTTCTCAGCAGAGAATTGCTAAGATGAGGTGGCTGATATGAAAGCTCAATTTGCTCTATGAATTTTGCAGCAGGTATGGCTTCTTGGCAAGGAAATAGCCACAGGAGCTCTGACTGCTGGAGTGGATAATTTAGGCCTGGACTGTGCCTAGTCAGAAGTAGGTGAGCAATCTGTGAAGGAAAAGCCCTCTCTCTCCAAGCAAGATCAGACTCAGTCTTGCTCTTGCTCTCTCTTTTTCTCATTCTTTCTTTTTTTTGGGGGGAGAAGAGATGGAGAAATAAAAATTGTATGAATTCTGTATTGGCAACAGTCCTAATTATTCTAAAAGATCTAGAGATTTGGGGTACAAGAATTGGATAGCTGTCTGTTAGAATTTKTATTTCTTCCCAATATTCTAAACAAGGCAGTAATGAACTTAYTACTGACAGTTTTTCATTAAGCTGCAAGAAGCTTTTGCCATCAGTTTAGTTTCATCAGCTCTTTGCCTCTACAGCTTCTGTTGAAACAACTGCTGATATTCTTTATATAACACAGTTTTGGTCTTGTAATCGTAAGAAAAGRAATTCTCCTTTCACTTCCAACCACCAAACATAAAGTCTTTCTCCAAGTCTGGGTATGTCAGCAACCGATATCTTTCAAAATCCGGAGAGTATTTTAGAGAGTGTATTACCATGAGCATCAGTTTAATCTCTGTATTATAAAATAAAGGGGGAAAAGGTTACAGTTTTTAGCTTGATACGCATCAAAAAAAAGCTCATGGCTGCTCAGAGTCCTGAATATGCTCTGTGCAGGGTTTTATATAGAATCCCTATTAATTCTGCATGCATCCTTGCCTTCAATAACTAGGTATTTTTTGACTTCCCTAACAGACTTCAGTGTTATAAAATGCCTTTCACTGCTTAACCCACCCTTCACCTCTTAATTTTAGGTGCTAGTTCCCTTTTAAACCTGACCTACTTCTGGGAAAGAAAACAGACCAAAGCCCAAACCTAAACTCAAAATTTTTGTACCATTCTGCTAATCACTTACAGAAAATCAAGCCCAAAATTTAAGATTTTCCTCCCTGGATTTTCTCTAGGCCGTTTGCTCAACTTTTCTCATCAGTCAGATTCTTCTAAACTTTTCTGTGGTGACTATTGTTGCTTGTTTCTTCTGTTCATTGATTATTTTTATATCCTTCAGCATAGATGCTGTCAGGAAAAAAATACAAAYATAAAACAAAGAGATTTTTTTCTCAAGCTTTTGAACTGTGAGTCAGGCACTCTACATAGTCACCATACAGAGCAAGAAATAATTTATATATTTCCTTTCATACTGTTGAGTTCTGATTTTAAGTTCTGCTTTTCCTACTCAACAGACTCTGTTGAGTAGGCAGTAAAATGCATACTTCTGGTGACACACAAAAAATAACAGTTTACTCATGCATAGAGAGAAAATTACTTTGGGGAAGAATAAGCATGTTAGAGTCAAGRACTGAAAGAAATAGCATTGAACCACCAATCTACTCATGGATTCAGGACATTTCCACATTCTATGTCTGCTAGTCTGCTAGCAGAGCTCCTGGCTTATTTCTGTGAAGGTAATTTCTGTATGACAGCTATGAGATAGCATCTATAGATTGTTCTGAAAAATGTAATTTTCCATTAGGAGCTGTGGTGACTATTCTCTAGCAATCAGAACTCTTTGATAAACATTTATTTTTGTTTTCTTCACCTAGTCAAGACACTGTCATAGTGTTTGGAACATCAACTGGGCTAGATGTATACGTATTTCTTATAGCTTCTGGAAATCTATGTAGTGACTTTGCCAGTGGTGATAACAGTGGTCAGACAAACAAGAACATTTTTTAAAGTATCCCATTTACAGGAGTCTGACAGTGAAGGTCTCAGCTGGAATCTCCTTTCCAATCGGGCATAGCTGGGAAGGGGATAGTAAAGGATAAGGAGACACACCATGATTGCCCAGTTTCCTCTCAACAAGCAGCTTCCATTTGGAGAGAGAAATTTTCAAATGGACATTTTAGCAAGTTGAAATCCATGTGGCACTATTCGGGTAATACAGAATTAATGGAATAATAAAACTAGTGTTTATTTTATCTACCAAAGTCTTCTTTTTCCATGGATGTGTGTGTACTTGTCATAGCTGACCTTAATTTTTACCCTTTTGTTAAGTAGAAAGGATGTCCTTTCTTCTGATGTCACTGAGCCAGGTGTCAGTGTGGTATTTTGCGTGATTTCCTGGTTAATCTTCATGTTTACCATGACAGCATTGTACTTCTTTAAATCAGATATAATTTGAGGTTTACAGATTCCACAATTTATATTCTTCTTCTGCTGTTGCTTCAGCTACTTTTCATTCCAGGGATGGCATATGGAACAACCCACTAGTAAACACACAAGGCGGCCATCTGACAAAGACTAGGAAAGGACTTGGGCTTTCTGTTCTAATAATTGCRAGTGCCACTAACAGGACAGGAGGAAAGCCTCAAACACAAATACATTAATTAGCAAGGACATTATTTATACACTGGGAATTCCTAGCGTATATAGTGTCTGCTCTAATAACCCATGGACAAATCACCTCCCCTTGCTGTAAGGCCTTGGGGAGGGGCCCAAGAAGCCCAAAACAGCTATAAATTCTCTTATGAAATTAGGAAAATAGGAAGTAGCTTGAAAATCTGCAGAGAAAAGCCTTGTATACTGATAAAGAGCTGAACTACCCATATGGACATCTGTCCCTCCAAATTAGCCCCTCTTGCTCATGGCTACAATTTTCCTAGAGTTAATCTGCAGTTAATATCAACAGAATTGCCACACACGGGTGTTTAAGCAACCCAAGCAAGCTGTGAAATACAAGTGAATATGTGGCTTTTAGTGCCACTAAGATAAAAGACAGCCTTCCATGAAGGCCGAGGAAAATTAAGAATCTCTTCCATGTATACCTATGTATCCTTTGTGAGAACCATTTAGCTTTTAAGCACCATATGAAAATCAAAATAGACCTCTGGTAAGGACCTTTATGACCATGGCAGCCCATATTCTCATTTCCAGTCCTAAGTGACTGAGCCTTTTCATTAGTCAGTTTAGTTGGCTACCTTATAATCAGACCTAGACCTTCTTGTTTGCCAGGAAGCAGTGGCTCTTAGGTCCAATTTCAAAACTGATTTAAACCAAAGAGAGTGGATGTTTTGCTCTTCTATCCTGGCATGTGCTCAGGTTCCCACAGCATGATCACTTGTCCGGTCAAGTGCTCAGATGAATGGACTAAGTTAAAAGATAATCCTATCAAAAAAGAAAAAAAGATCTTCAACCAGTTCCCTAATCTGGCTGAGGAGGAGAACTAATGACTAATGCAACGTCAGGCAACATGAGGCAAAATGAATCCAGCACAGAAGGAAGTAAAGAACAGCCTTCTGGAGGCAGCAACAACTTAGATCAGCTTAAACCAGTCATGAAATTCTAATGCAGTGCTGCCCTCAATTGCACAAGCCAAAAGTCTCCTGAGAAATTCACCATCAAGTCCAAAACCTTGGCTTTCAGAGAGCTGTGCTTTTTTTTTTCCTCTTGCTAAAATATAGGCCCTCAAAAAAAGAAACAGATAAACAAATAAACAAACAAAAAAGAAAATAATTACAATTCTTGCAGCAAAGAATGAGGAAAAGGTTAAACTTTTAAAATTAAAGRTCTTATGAGTGAATTTTTAATGAATGAACTTTAAAAATAAGGTCTTATTAAGAAGGTAAACCCTTCAATGTCCTTGCTGTGTGTACATACAGTACATACAATGTGTATCATAAGTCTCTAGGACTCCGACTTCCAGTCCTTCCTTAAGAATAAATACAAAAATAAGTGTCTATTAAATGGGTGGGTTTTATATCACTGCTACCTAAGAATAACGTGTTCTCCAGTGTTGCTGAGTCACTGTAGTGTTTGTTACTATTCAGAATAGCACTTTGATTTTTTTCCTGAGAGGTTAAGTTCATCCAGTATTTTACAAACAAATAAATATATTGTAATACACATTTTTGTTTTGTCTATCTGTCTGAACAACATGGATAATGTTGTTCAACATGGAGGTGAGCCTCACCTCCATTCCCGGAAAAGTGATGGAGCAGCTCATCCTGGCTGCTSTCTCCAGACACGTGGAGGAGAAGAAGATGCTCAGGAATAGCCAGCATGGATTCACAAGGGGAAATCCTGCTTAACTAACCTGATCACCTTCTATGAAGGAGTGACTAGCTGGATAGATGAGGGCAGAGYGGTGGATGTCATCTATCTGGATTTGAGCAAGGCTTTTGACACTGTCCCTCACAGCATCCTCCTGGGCAAGCTCCGAAGGTGTAGGATAGATGAGTGGACGGGGAGGTGGATTAGGAATTGGCTCRRTGGCAGGGTGCAGAGAGTGGTTGTCAATGGTGCGGAGTCCAGTTGGAGACCTGTAGTTAGCGGTGTCCCCCAGAGGTCAGTCCTCGGTCTGGTCCTGTTCAACTTATTCATTAATGACCTAGATGAAGGGATGGATGCTCCCTCAGCAAGTTTGCTGATGATACCAAACTGGGTGGAGTAGCTGATAGCCCTGAGGGCTGTGCTGCCATCCAGAGGGACCTGGACAGACTGGASRACTGGGCGGYKAGAAACCTCATGARGTTCAACARGGRCAAGTGCAGGGTCCTGCACTTGGGGAGGAATAATCCTGGACACCAGTACAGATTAGGGGTGGACCTGCTGGAGAGCAGCCCCACAGAGAGGGACCTGGGCGTCATGGTGGATGACAAGTTGACCMTGAGGCAGCAGTGTGCCCTGGTGGCCAAGAAGGCCAACGGGATCCTGGGGTGCATTAAGAAGAGCGTCTCCAGCAGGTCGAGGGAGGTGATCGTCCCCCTATACACAGCCCTGGTGAGGCCACATCTGGAGACTGTGTCCAGTTCTGGGCTCCCCAGGACAAGAGGGATGTGGAGCTGCTGGAGAGAGTCTAGCGCAGGGCTACCAGGATGATCAGGGTCCTGGAACATCTGTGAGCAAAGGCTGAGGGAGCTGGGCCTGTTCAGCCTGGAGAAGAGAAGGCTGAGGTGGGACCTGATCAGTGTCTATAAATACCTCAAGGGAGGCAGTGAGGAGGAGGGGACTGGCCTCTTTTCAGTGGTGGCCAGTGATAGGACTAGAGGAAACGGCCACAAGCTGAGGCACCAAAAGTTCCACAGGAACTTAAGGAAATATTTTTTGACAGTGAGGGTGACAGAGCCCTGGCACAGGCTGCCCRGAGAGGTTGTGGAATCTCCTTCTTTGGAGATCTTTAAAACCCGCTTGGATGCAGCCCGGTGCCATGTGCTCTAGGTGACCCTGCGAGTACAGGGAGGTTGGACTAGATGACCTTTGAGGTCCCTTCCAACCTTAAGCATTCTGTGACTCTATGATTCTCTGATTCTATGATCTGGATATAACTTGCCACATTTGTTGCTGCAACAGTATGGTGTTAAAATCCACAGTATTTTAAAGCATCTGAAATGTAAAATAAAATAAAATAAATCCACAGCTCTTTTTTTAAAGACACATATAACCATATAATTTATGCACATGATAATTACGTATCTGTTTGAGATGTTCAYGATTTTCTCCCATAGTAATTTTACATACTGGATAATGAGTATCCTCTGCACAGAAGCAGCAGTAATGGCTATGTGGCAGGAGAATGGTTACTTGAACATTGTACAATAAAACATTGTGTCACTATCTTCTCTGTGCATGACTCAAGTACAGGTGTGCAGAAGAATAAAACTAAAAGGCCAAAATACTAAGTTTGAAAAAAAAAAGAATTAAAAAAAGGCTGAAGATACTTTGCTGACAGTTCAGCAGAGCAAAGCAAAGTCATATTGCATAAAACTGATATGAACATGAACATCAGTTGATTGAGTCATGAACATGAGCATGAAATTCACATTTTCAAACAGTGCCCTACAGTTGACCCTTTGAATATAGCTCTTGTCTCCATATGGAGAGAAAAGTCTGCCTTTCTTGGTTGTTTCTAAAGGACAGGACACAAGTCTAGAGCTTTATCTGAAGTATAGATTTTGCAAAACTGTCTAATAATTCAGCACAAGAATATTGGATCCAGAATCCTTCTTAGTTCAACAGGAGCAGAGTGTGAAGTACTAGGAAGCAAACATTCCGTTTCCTTTCTAGTATAAACCAGTCAATTCAGAATTATTGTTAGTTTTAATTAGTGTTAATTTTATAGTGTGCAGGGAAAAGAAGACAGGAATACTTTTTTTTTTTTTTTTTTCCCTGTTGTTTTGTTTTGTTTAAGCATGTGTTAAATGATCCTTTAGTTCAGGCTTTAAACAACCTTGCAAAATTCAAAAGCAATTGCATATATTCTTTCAGATCGTTGTATGTTTCTGTTTGTTTGAAAAGATCTTTGTTAATGTCCAAGGAATTTGTGGCAGGAAGGTTTGTACTTTCTTGTGGGCCACAAGATACTGGTGTTACAGAATTATTATAAAAGTGTGTAGCATCCCTGTCATCATAGGTTAAATGTTGCCAATACAACAAAGTAAATGCTTATACTTCAACAAGGCATGAGTTTTCTATGATAGAATGATGGATGCCAAAATAAAATTAGAAAATAAATTGTTTCCAAAACATTTGATTAATAAARCTTGCATTTATTATTTATTGTTTATTGCATTTTTCACTATCAGTATCATCTCTACATTCTGCATTTTAAATGGGGACACTCCCTTTCCTCACAGAGATGTCCATGCTGCTAAAAAAGTAGAAAATAAAATAGAACAGAGAACATTAATAAACAACATTATTGGTACATGCAAAGCAGCATTTATAGTCACTTTTCCAAAGGTAAGTACTCAACTCTAGTCACAATGAGGTAACAGCATTACAACAGTAACTACTGTTGATTTCAGTCAAATGTGAGGAATAATTTTCTGCCCATACCCAAGAGGAAATAAAAATCTCCAAAAGCATAACAGCATAAATAAATAAATAAATAAATAMATAAATAMATACATAAATAAATAAATGATATATAATTAAGTAAATAAATAAATAAAGTATTGTGCAAGCCCAGATGCTGTACAATAAGAATAGTATGTAAAAACAATGATATCATCCTACTTCTAGGAAAATTAATTTCTATAATTTATTAGAATATTATGAACTTCAATACATTGAAATCATTTTAAAATTAATCCACAGACTAATTCCCAGTGCAAAGATAAAACCTAAGGAGGAAAAACAAATCTTTCAGAATCCTCCTAGAATTAATATCAGATTTTGCCAAGTTCAAATTACAATAAWACCATCATCAAGTGAGTCCTCAATTAAATGCATCTGACATTTCTAGCAGAATATTTTAAGGGTTGTGAAGSATGCAAATAGAAGCTTCAACTTAAAATTGACTTCATATGTTGGACAGTCTGCATGAATAATGTGAGAAATTATGTAACCAGCCCAGTGCTTCAATATACAGCAAAGGATGATGCAAAGCAGCCTGACAAAATTGAGGATCAGCATCCTAATTCCCTTCTCAGGTAGAGCCTAGAAAGATTAAGAGCTTGTTTACACGGGGGAGCAGGGGCTCCGCTCGCATTTGCTCTAAGCACAGATCCAGCACAGCGTAACAGCTTGCATTTGCACCGTGCARATCTTATCGTGCATTAGTTGCTGAGATAAAACATAATGAGTGCGCCTTTTAAAACCCTATTGGGTTCACAGTGCATTAAGTGGGTGCATAGTGATGTGCAGTGAGTGCAGCTGGACCATACATTCTCCTGGAGAGCAGCCAGAGCTGCTGCAGGGGCAGCCCTGGGCACACACTCCTGCCCTCCGCTTGCATCATCGGATGCTGCTGCCCGCTTAAATGCTGGCACACAGCCGGGGCAGCCCTTCATGGAAGCAAGCACAGCCTGGAGGCTGCAGTGGCTGCACACTCTAATTAATATAATCATAGCATAAGGCCATCGTCTGCCTAGAGTTGGGCAAGGATGCAAAGAGGTGAAGGATCGGGGCACTTTGGGATGGAATAGGCAATGAGGATGTCTTTCAGGTGGCTGATTTGCTGATGGGTCAGAGCTGGGTTTTCCTGATGCTCTGAACTGAAAGCAAGGGCTTAATATTGCCTATGGGGCAGGGCCAAAATGCCAGCTTCCAGTAGCATCGGTATTGCGCAATATGGYTGCAATTGTGGAAAAGAGGATGGCATTTTGCACAGGATGCCTTCAGTCAAGGGGAAGGCAGAGTAGGCTGGCTGCAGAATAAACATGCAGCCTGGCGCAGAGCAGCCCTCTGAGAGCCAGGGTCTCTCTGCAATAGCAGCACCAGACATGAAGGATCAGCATGGCCAAACGAGGGAGCTGCGTGAGCGCATCACCGTCCTAGATGTAAACCTGTCAGCCCTCCCTCCACACAGGCAGCTTGTTAATCTCAAGAAAGGAACCTAAGCTTTTCATAGTCTATTTTTTTTCTCACTTTTAACTTTACTTTTGCTTCTACTACATGTATTAAATATGATATATTTTGATAGAGATCCAGGACCTGTTTTTCCCATGCTTCTCCGGGAAAGTTGTGGCCAACTGAAATTTTAACCTTGCCTCATGTGCAATGCAGTGACTGTAAAAGAGAAAAAGCTACTCAGAATCACTGCATGTTGTGTATGTTTTAAATTCCCTGCTCCCAATCTGACTATCAAGCAGGTATTTGGATGTATTTGTCTTGGCCTCATTTTTCTTCCTCCATACAGCTAACCCTTTCCTTTCCATTTAATGTTCCAAAAGACAACTATTTTCCCTGTTTCTCCCCCGAGAAACATGCTGTGAGTATGTAGGAATTCACTGCACCTCAGATATTCCTTCATAACTCCATTCCTCCTTTATCTTCTGCCCTCTGATTGATATATATATATATATATATATTTTTTTTTTTTTCTTCTACTCATCTTCTTTGGCTTCTCCCTGCAGAGATGGCACTCTCAAAATGGTTACTGTGACTTTTGCCTTTTGATGCAAAAAAAATAGACTAATCCTGCCTCCTTACTCCTACTCACTTCCCCTTAACCCCCTCCCCAAAATACTGTTAACTAGAAGCATATTTACTTCCACAGTGTGAACTAAGAAGAGCATCAACTACTATACATTAATTAATAGGCTATGGCAATACTCTCATTTTAATCTATAGGTTTTAAAGTGCCAGCTCTCATGGTAGGTAATGAAGTAACACATTGTAACACAGAATCCTTAAGACTTTTTAGTCATTTTCTCCCCCAGTTACAAAGGGTAGAATTTCTGTAAGAGAAACATATGTCTGAGTTCTTTTTCTTTCCCAGTGTAAAACTTAGCAGCACAGCAGTAAATCAGCTCTGCATAAGAAATGCATAGCTATAGGAAGCAGGGCGGCAGGAGGCTGAGATGTCATTAACCCCTCCTGCTCTGAACTATTGTTTCGAACACCACTGCTGTCACTGTGTACCTTGTACCTCTCCTGGAGGACTCTGAAATGGACTTTAGAGTAGAGGAGATGTAAGATGGAAGGCACCAGGAAGCCATTTCACAGCAACATGCCTCTCACCTTGAAGGCAGAAAGCTTTTCCGCCCGTATTTTTACGAATCAATCATGTTAAACTGGTGTACCCCTGTGGGTCTGCTATCTCTTTCTTACTTGGCCCATTTCCTTTAGAAATTAGGTTTATACAGGAAAGCTGTCTGGGTGTCCATATGTCCGTCTTCCACCTTTCCTTGAAACAACTTTTGAGCTGGCAGGAGAGTTTTAGTCACATTTGACAAGGCATCTGGTATTACAAAGATACTGTGCTCAAAGAAAACTTGAAGCACAAGGAAAAGGAGTAGCTGGGTGAAAGACCAAAACCTGCTAAAGGGCAGACTGGGCAAGCCTGTGTGTGCCTCTCCCAGCAACCAAATGGCCGTGGCCAGTAGCTCCAAGCAAGTGATGAGACACAGGGCTTTTTGCAAACCTCATTTACCTGCTGGAGAGGTTASTACGGTCAGGACTCATGGAGACCTAGAGGAGAAGTGACAATACAGTATGTGAATAACATCTAGGGGCTACTGCTGTGATGTAGGATGTGCGGGATGTACAAATGTAGGGAGGATAAAAGGAGATGGGCCTATTGCAGATGTGGGGCTACAAAGTGAAGGGATGCAGAGTATAACTGTAGGAAACCTAGCTTCATTACATCCCATGGTTATGGAACAACACGTTATGGTTGCAACACGTGTAATTTTGCAGTTTCTCCAGGCAGTAGTTATATAGTTATGTCTTCTTACTTGTATTTTGCAAAAATAAAGATTTGCTCTATTCATCTGAGATATGTTTTTTATGAGTCTCATAATACTAGCTACATAAAAGAAAAGTACATTTCTCATATTTAAGATTTTTCATGGTTCAATACACTAAGTTTAAAATAAAATGGAATAACAGTGGGAACATAAGCATACTGCACACACAATGAAAGCACTGTTTCCCTATTTTAAAAGGTCTTTGTTCAATATCCCTGAAATATTCACAAAATAGTCTGTGAACTCCTTAAGAAATAATTTACTAAACTTTCATAAAATGCACAATAAAATGCTACACAAAGAAGGGGAAAATCACAAAGCTCTTAAAATCTGAATTTAAAACAATACTACTATCACTGACATTCTCCAGACAGAAAATGGGTTCTTCTGTGATTAGGTACCAAGAGCAAATGTGATTTTGGAGAGGGAGTTTCTTTTCACTTCTCTGGTCTCTTTGGCTGTCTCTTAGGTATATAAATTGTAGCAGGCAATTATGTGAGAAGGACAGGTACTGCCCAGCAGCAGATGTCTACTTACAGCCAGTGTTATCTGCTTTCAGCTTCCAAAACCTTCTATCATCTTACAGTTGCTTAGGCGATAGCTAAATTGCTCTTTCTTACGATTTTTTTTTATTTAGACAAAGGCAGAAAAGAGTGTTGCCAGGGTCTCTCAGGATAAAAATCCTATCATCTCTATTAATATAGTCACAGCGGTGGGAACAAAGCTATCTGTTTCACTAAAGAAAATAGGTATGGCTTAATGGCAAGCTATGCATTTGTGCTTCTGCTGATCACGCTGCAGTGATATTGATAAACTTGCCACAAAACCCTGCAAGGCCTAAAGTGTTGCAAAACCCATCCTGGCACTGGATTCTGACTTGCAGACTGTAGGCCAGCAGGTAGCAAGATCTMAAATACATCCCCTTTCTTCCTAGTATCGTGTTGGTAAAGACTGGCAGTGCAATACCAGGTACTTTTCATCTGACACACTCTGTAAAGGTACCAGACTGTCAAAGAGGAGAGATCTAGATCTATATCTAGAATGGATATATGTGAATTGGGTCCCATAATTGCAGTTGCACAGAGGTAAAGTGTTTACTGACTTGCAATGCGCCAAAAGATTTCACAATGCCTGTCGCCTACACACACAAAAAATAGAATAGAGTGGGTAGGGAGGAGGAAACAAAGTCACTGAGAGGGATTTGGTGTAGTAATGAATATGCAACTGCTAAAAGGGTCGTGCTGTTGTGCAAACCAAACCTCTCACATAGAGAAGCTCCTGGGAGAAGCTACTGCTGATGACATTCAGAGCCATCTGTGCCTTTCACAATGTCATTTCCCTGCTCTTCTTTAGACCCATTTGCACCATCATTCCTCTCATGGCATTCTGTATTKGGAAGTTGTTGTTTGGTATCATCGCCTCATCACTGGAAATAATAATAATAATATATAGAACGTTTAGAGAAAGAAGCATACTCTTAAACCTGTCAATTTGTATTAGGTTATGAAGAAGTGTTCAAGATAAGCAAAAAGCAAATTAGACAAAAGCCAAGAAAAGCCAAGTTCTGCCCAAGAGACTGCTCAACATACCAGAGAAAGGAGAGCTGACTAGTTCTCCAAGTGAGGAATCAGCTCTTACATAGCAGCCAATATCACTTTTTTTTTTTTTTTTTTTTTTTTTTTTTTCCTCATCTGCTTGCTAGGAAGATCATTCCCCAAGGCACAGATGTAATCAGAGTTGTTTTAATCTTTTCTCATAAGTCAGTCCCCTCAGCAGTCACCGGTGTTGGCTCTCTTTGAGTTCCCTTCCAACTGTTCAGCAGCACTCTGTTAATAGGTTGTCCAGCACCATATATTGCCTTCTAAGGGCCAGCACACTTCCACGTAAGAGGGATTTGAGGGCATTCATTAGAAAACACTTAGCATCTTGAAAGATCAGCTAAGATTTTCCATTTCATCTATCTCATATAGAAAGGCATTATTGTTGCTTCCCGAATAAAGGCATGATGATTTTCAAACTAAATAAATAAAGAGAAATTTTAAAATAGCTTTTTTACTACAATACTGCATTGCAGATTTACATCTAATTTTCAATATTATCCACCCAGTCTCTTTCAACATTGCTGTTTTCCAAATTTTTCCTCCCAATGAATCTGTATGTTTGATTAGTTTTCCCAAATGTCTGAACCTGAGAGAAAAAAAAAAGCACTTTCTGTCTCATTTTCAGTCTCATTTGTTAAGAGCTAGGAATCTCTTTGATGATCCATAACTAATTTTACTGTACTTGTCACAAAGCAGATGTGTGGCAATCATCCCCTAAGCATACTGCATTCAATCATTACAGACTCCAGCTTTCTCCTTATTTTTTCTTTTATTTTTCTGTCTATTTATTTTTCCTTTCAGAGAGGAATGACTGATGTTATTGAACCTGAGAACAGGAGGTTTTCATGGAACTATCTAAAGAGAAACATCTTCTTTGTGACTATAGAGCAACAGCTACTGTTTAAAATCACAGAATCACAGAAGACATAAGGCTGGAAAGCATCTTTGGAGACTGTCTGGTCCAACCTCCAATGGGGCCATGTTCTATCAAGGTTTGAGTATCTCCAGGAATGAGATTCCACAGCCTTCCTGGACAACCTGTTCCAATGTCTGACTAGTATAAGATTTTTTTTGTTTGTTTTTAATATATATTTGCCTGAATAGAATTTATCGTATTTTCATTTGTGCCCATTTACTATTTTCAAAAGTCACACCTCGCTACACTGTTGCAAAACAGTTTTCCTGCCAGGCTGTTTTCTGCAGGGAGAATAAATCAACTAGAAATGTGTAGTTATTTTTTTTTTCTCCAGAAGCTGTCAAGGTATAATTGTAATATCAAGCTATATCATTGTGCTACTGGATGCACCTAAGTCCTTATGAAACAAAAGGAATATCTTTTTCATTGTTCTGCATATGACAAATACTGGTTATATGCAGAAACAAATGAATTATTTGCCAGTGACCACTGTAGTAGAAGCCACAGAGTGATTTTCATCAAATTAATATTGACAGGTGTTGAAAGAGAAATTATGGTATTGTTCTCTTGCCTTCTAGAAGGTAAACAGAAGAGAAATGCTTTCTTTGTTTTTTAATATTAGGTTTCATTTTAGAATGTGTGTGTAGGGGGTGATGTGAGGGGTGCTGGTGTGTGTGTGTGCACATTGTCTCTCTGGAAAACCTTTCATGCGTAAACTTAGAAAGATGAATTTTGCATTTATGTCTTAAAATTGAATGTCGGACAATCCAACAGAAATCTATGGTACAGAATTTGAGAAAAAAGTAGTGGTAACTAGCAACAGTACTCTTTAGGTGGCTATTAGACAACTGTAAGACTAAAACTCTAAGAACTTCAGTACTGTCACAGCCAGTGCTTTTGGTCCCCTTCTCAGAAAGTCCTTAGCGCTCATGCAGTGCCACAGGCCAGTTACATAACTGTTATTGAAGCAGACTTATGTCAAGGATGATTCTCCTCCCTCTGAGACAAATGGAAGTTAAAATACTGACTTTTTTGTCTGATGAAGTGAATTGATATTTGTTTTTGTCAAGGTTTTTTCTGCTAAACTCTGCAGGTGGATTGCATTGAGTGATACTTTTGCAACATGTGATGCACCAAGATCCTACCTGGCCAATACCTGGCTGAGTTGCTTGTTTTCTCTTGGTCCATATGAGCTGACAACTCACAGGCATCACTAAGACTGGATCCTGATGACTTCACTTTAACTGTCTACAAGATCTTCCTTGCCATGGCTTGTAAATCTGTATCTAACCAAAGTGCACTGCAATATTTCTAGCTCTTGTTCTAACTAATGCATTTCATAACCCCGTATTTGGGTAATACTACAGTCCTGCTCTCTATAGGGTGATTCTTTTTAGGACGGGAATCAGAGGGCACTGGCTATGTTCCCCACATAGATGAAGAGCAGGAACAGCACTGTGGGGTATGCCATAATGTGTACCTGCTACTGAGCTTAGATGAGGCAAATAGCTGCAAGTTAGGAACTGGTGTAATGGGTGTTTTAGTTTTGTCAGACAGAGATGGTGATTGAGAGATAATGAGGTGACATCTTCACTGTGAAGATTTGTCAGCAGCAGAATGGACTTTCTCGTCCAATCAAGAAAGGCAAGACAGAAAAAAAGAAGAGTGAATGGCTAAAATGCACACCATTTTGCCAAAAAGAGATGTGAATTTAGGCCTCTCAAATCACGAGTCCCTTGACTTGGCTCTTTGCAGCTCCATTTATTCTTATTTCTGGCCTGGTTAATTCCCTTTACTCTCATGATATAAAATGAGATTCTCAATGAATTCTCAAAAAAAAAATGTCTGGGATGCAAAAGACTGTTTCTTGCCCAATTGTACTCTGAACTACTTTGAAAAAAGTATCTTGAGAGAAGGTGTTGGATATGGAAAACATTACACTGATGKTTTTCTTTTGTTTGTTTTCACTCTTTTTTGTTTATTTATTTTTTATTCATTACAAGAGTGGATGTGACAGAGGATGGAAGGTGGCTTATGCACTGTCACAATATTGAAACTCATCAATATGGACAAGCTCTGTTCCCTGTGCTCTGAGAGAGGAGAAATAGAAGAAGGGAGGAAAGAGGAGAGAATGAGGCRTACTTTCTTGGATAAGAGCTTTTCTAAGCTTCCAGAAGAGATGAAATTCAGATGTTTAGCTGGCAGCAGTGGGTGGTGAGGGAAGAACCCTGGCTCAGTTCCCTGTTGGGAGCAGGGAGCAGTTTCTCTCCATCTGTTAGGAGCTTCTGATTAGCTGAGGTAGGTTAAATCTTTTTTCCCTCTGCTCCCTCTTCCCAATGGTTGTGAAATTACTAATTTGTGTTGCTGGGAGCAAAGAGAAGACAAATGAAACCACAAAGCTTGTGCAGGGCTTTTTATGCTCCTCTCAGGCTGCAGAGGCTGGAAGGAGATGATTAGAGTGATTGAAGATTGATGGAATTGATAAGATGGGTGAAAGGGTACTGAAGGTAGCAAGAAGTGATGTATTTATTTAATGGGTTTTCTTAAGTTTCTCTGCCAGGCTTCCTTGTTTGCAATCTGTTTAATATTTGCTTTTACCCTATGAAGAATAATAGTGGCTTATTTCACCTTTTCTGAAATTGTTTTCAAAAAGGACAAATTCATACCTGCAAGTATGTGAATTGGTATGGGGAGATAGGGGTTCCTGCATGCTTTCTTCCTGTGCCAGTTAGACTTTCCTTGAGGCCGTGCTGAAGAAAAACAACTTCATCATGTTATAGTGATGTTTTCCAGCTATAGGCACTTCTTAGCTGACTGCCATAGTGATTAAACTGAGATTGTAAAGGACTGGAAATACAGGCCAGTACAAGGTCTTCAGGCAGCAACTCACTGCTCTCATCAAGCTCTGACTGGTTTTGGAGCAACAAAAAGCCCTGGAAAAAGCCTAGAAATCCCGAAATATATAT
This sequence comes from Nothoprocta perdicaria, assembly GCF_003342845.1. Lineage (NCBI taxonomy): Eukaryota > Metazoa > Chordata > Aves > Tinamiformes > Tinamidae > Nothoprocta > Nothoprocta perdicaria. Next base: position 1,315,745 of record NW_020454095.1, read on the forward strand.
AGGAACATTGACAAAACTGAAAGGAAAAAAAATACTAATTTTGAAACAGAGGAGAAAACCTTTTTCCTTCCTTTTCTAATCTCTTCTCTCTTTTCACTCTTCACTTTCTGTAACTAATCTCCTTGGAATCCTTATGTCTCCCACTGTGATATTGACCTGTCTCCTCTGAGCGCATTAAACTGCATAATATCCCTATACAACAAGTTATTCTATTTGTGAAGCAAACCCCTCTTAATTCTGTAGTATCTGGGCTGGCAAAAAAATATTTTAAAAAGACAGACCGGGACAGCATTGTTTCACAGGCTATTGTCTCACAACCTACCTCATCTTTGCCACCCCTTGAGTTTGCATTGCAAGAGCTGTCTGCATTATCTAGACATGATTACCAGAGAGGAAATGTTGGCAGCCTCTGCGAGGCAGAATGAAAACTGTGATGTGGAGACTACATCAGCCACTAAATCAGCAACTCTCCCTAGGAGAGATATGTAGGTTGACAAGCAGATTAAATCGAGATTATACAAGGCCCAGATAAAGATGGTTTCTTTGGATACATTTGAATCTGTAAGATTATTACAGAAAGYAATAACTTCACTTAGTCAGAAAACAAGAGTTGTTTTTTGTTTACTTATTTGTTTGTTTGTTTTCTGTTTTACTAAATGGAAAGGACTCCTGCAAAGCAAAGCACTGTTTTCATGTTAAATGCTCCCACACTGCCAGCTYCCCAAGACTGGGAGAACAACATTGCCAAGAAAGTTCTCATGAAGCACCTTTCAAACAYGGTGTTTTATAACTCTTCCAAGTTAATTTGCATATACATTTGCATATATCCCACAGTACTTCATTCCATTGATTACACATCAGTACATTTACATTTACATCACTTCCACATTAACAACAGGAGTAGGTCACAGTGACCTTACAAATGTCTTGTCAAAGCCTTTTGTGYCAAAACAGCCCAACTCAGAAATGCTCTATCAAAACACCTTCATCACCCAATGTCAAAACATCTTCATCACAGAGTCTATGCACATTCGACTCAAGCAACTTAACATTTCAAGGCTTTATTGCCTTAATGTGAAAAACACTAAGACAGTGAAAAACAAAACCATAATGCCTTCTCTGTGAAAAGAAAACTTTTCTTGGTCCCATTTCCCATTGCCACTTTACAAAGTTCCCATCCACCAAGGCCTCTCAGGAGTGAATTCCTTTTCAACTGTGCCACTACAGTGACCAACATTTTTATTTGGTCAGACATGCAGAAGTGGAGAYGTAGCTAGAAAGTGCTTCCGGGGATGTAGTCTCAATAACAGAAAAGTTAGAAAAATGGAAAATGGCTGGGTAGATACAAGATTATTCAGCAAAGTGAACAGCACTGATTTTTTTTTTTTTTTTTAATGAAAAACAAAACATAGTCCTGGGCTATTCCCCATTGCATTTTAGTTGGCTCATTATTCAGTTTTCAGGCAATACCTATCATCTGAGTTCTTGTCTGTCCTACCAATGACTATAAGAATAGGGACRGGAGAATCATACATTAGATTTTTTTTTTTTAGTAAAAAGAAAGTGAGATAAATCCCCAGAGATCAAATCTGAATGTCTTCTTACAAAGTTTTCCCTTTCCCTCATGCCCATATGTTTCACAGGCAGGAAAAGCACCTAACCGCTATGCAAAATAGCATAATTCCACACTATTATAGCTGCATCCACATGAATCAAATAATTCCAAACATAATGAATGGAATGTCTATCCTCCTCTGCTTTCTGAGTAGGGTATTCAAAGTGCTGAAGGCTTTCAGGGACTGATCTAGTCACAGGACAGAGTACTTGAATATGAACATACATACATTCCAGATACAAATACAGTCAGGACAGCAATGTTTAACAAATTCTTGGATAAGGACATACATAAACCATCATATAAAAATGCAATAACACAATATGCTAGTTTGGAATGTCAGCACCACAAATATTCATGTTCAGGCACCGCTCACAATTTTAAGCAGTGACTTTCTCAATAGGTAATTTTTTCAAATATAGAATACATAAATATAAATCAACTTGTTACATTCTTTCCATTATTTTTTTCAGGATCTTAACTAACAATCAACAAAATTAAATTCATAAGTAAGAAAAAAGTTATAGGCCATTTTCTCATAACTGACCTTGCAGTAGAGGCATTGAGTCACAACCATTTGCACTTGGGCAGGATCTGTTACATTTTGCTCTGTTTCCCATATGAGTCATTTCTGTGGTAGAATAAAGTGCTGTGGTAGCATAGAGTGATACCACAAATCCAGATTGATTATATGAATATGGAATAAATTGGAAACAGCAGTTGTGAATTTACAAAGAAAGACCTGACTAGTATGTTATTGTTATCTCCAAGAAATGCAAGTGAGGACATGACCACCTACCTTGATCTTACATAAGTCTTTTCTATTTATTTTTTCAGATTTGATTCACTCTGAATTTATTCTTTTAAAATTCATGACATTTTTTTCAACAGATCTGCAGTAGCTCCCACATAAACCCTTCCCCTAAAAATGGTCTCCCAATACAGGAAATATTCCCTCTATTTTAAGTGAGAAGAATTACTAAATTCAYGAACTTCTTAAGTTTGATCAATGTGAAGAGATAGAAAAACAATTCACTCTGCTATAATTTCATTTAGCTCATAGTTAACTACGCTATAATGTCTCGTTACTTTTATTCATACTTTTTTATATTCTAAAAGCAAAATAGTGATTTTCAATCTGTAGTTGAAGACATAATCTCAGTATTTCAATGACCAACTTCAGAGTACAAGTATTTTAATGCTAGCTTTTTTTCCTCTTTCACTTCTCCAAGTTCTTCACTGAAAATAAGATGAGCAAAACCAATTTAAAGTCAAGGAGGAGGAGAGAATATTTTTTATCTCTCTAGTAAAAAGTTCTACTACGTGAAAGCTGGAGAGGAAATAGGAGCTATCTTTTTAAGTTGGTGTCATCCAGGGATACAAGAGCTAGTGACACACACAAGTGAAACAAAAACAGAGAAAGAAAGTGAAAGGCACCATAAGGCTATATGATCACAGGAGGAAAGAGCAAAAGGAAGCAATACAGTGAAGAAACAGAATAAAGACAACTACCTGAAGGAATTAAAAGACCTCATGAAATGACACTTCTGTGAAAGCGGGGCCATTTGTTTCTGTGACTTTGATTGCAGAATAAAATTCAGAACTCTGCCATCCATACCACAAGGGCATCTCAGGGACTGCAACTGGCTTCATGTGGAGGGCAGAAAGGCCTGCTGTCTGTCAGAGGACAATAGGTGGTAGTGAGACTTCCACCAAAAGTCACTGAAAAGGTGTTAACACTGCAAGGCTTTCTAAGGACTACCAAGAAAAAGGCCAGGACCTGAAATAATGTCTTCATTGGGCAGAGCCAATTATTACTACTTCTGGTGGAGCAAGCATATTGCATTGCTACTGGTGGTAGGAGAAGAAATCTACATAAAAGATTTATGTAGATTTCAGATCATCAGAAATCTCTGATAATCAGAAATCAGAAATAGATCATCAGAAATCTCTGACAACTGACAGTGGTAGCAGCAGTACCCCACTAAAGCGGTAGCCATTAGGCCTGAGTTTATCATCAGAACAGTCATTTCGCAATGGCTCTGAAAAATCTGTGGTATCATATGCCTCACAATAATGCATCAGAGTGGAGAATCCACCCTCAATATAAGGAATCTTGGCAGCAAAACAGATGGGAAATTGAAGAGAGAATCCAAGCATTTTTGTGGTTTGTGATGCAAACAACTTCTATCAGAATTTATTCTAAGACACTGAAAGACCATATACAAGAACACCTGTGTGTAGCTCAGTGCATGYACCAGTGCTGGCACAGAACACCTTAAAATCCACTTCCCAGTTAGAGGTCAGGTGCCTCAATGGAGCCTGATAATCACTATGGCCAAGAAACTAGGAAGTGACTTTTAGAACAAACAAGCTTGCAAGATATTTCATTGCAAATCACAACCACACTTCGATATGGTCATTAAGCTGATAACACAACTGAGAGACTTATCACCGTCTTTCTGACCAGTCAGCCTGATTACCGGGTGTGTAAGGCATTAGCCAAAAATTATCCAATGATATAATGATGTAGCAAAGTTCCTGCCAGAGCAAATTATTCCAGGATAAAAATGGACAGCATTTCATATTACTAACTTTAGAGTAGGAAAATAAAGTCCTGTGTTTAATTTTGTATTTTCACACTCTATGCAGAGTTTTCATGTAAGCGTTGTTTCCTGTTAAGAGTAGCAAAATGCAGTCTGAAGCATAAGTAACGTTGCTACAAGGCTGTCCCAACGAGAGGCAACCAGAGCTGTGTGAGCTAGTTCTTAAGAGCTAGCCTTGCTGATGCCCTTTAACAAGGCCATACTATCCCAAAATAGCAGGAATAAACAGTCTGGGATGAAATGGCAAGAAAAAAAGAAAAGAAAACTTTAAAYACAGAACACATTTCAGTAACATTCAGCCTCTCTCTTCTTAGCTTTTGCAGAAAATATCTTTTAGTTTAGTATTTTAGCTCAACCCACTTAAATCTTCAGAGGCTACACTGACAAGCAAAAAGTCTAATTACCATGTTTATTTTGCTCTTTTTTAGTATGCTCTGCAAGCCTTGCCATCATTTCACGGTGAAAAGAGGGCTACTTTTTTCTTTCTTTTAACAAATTCTTCACTACTCCTCTTGTTAGAGTAATACTGCACCAGGGATTCCTTTGATTGTTGGTTAGGTTGAAATTACCATTAATGGTGTTCTCCTTTGAAACTGCTTCCTATGGGTTTATTTTTATACATCTGCTGGAGAATTTTGTTTGTTTTGTTGTTTGTTTAGTACCACACACAAGAAAAGCACACATAAATCAAACGCTTTGTCCCTTAGGCTTCACTGGTCTTGTCTTTCATTATTCTGCATCAAAAATTTCAATAAAACCTGTTAAGTAATAATCCTATAAAGATATGAAAGTGGAATGCAACACAGTGACAAATCGCTGGGGGTTGTATATACAAATAAGCATTTTGAAAAAGAGAGGAGCTCTCATTGAAGTTAATTTCTTCCTTCTTTATTTTTTTAACTTAAAGTTCAAATAGTTTTTATTTACAAAACCATATACTGATGAAACAAAAAATCTCTCATTACAGTGGAGAAAGAAAATTTGTAAGGCAAATGTTATATGTAACATGGGCTTGTTTTAATCTGATTTCAGAAATCAGCTCCACTTGTTACGGAGACCTTGACAAACACTGACATTAGCACTGAGAGGAAACAAAGATCATTAAGAAACAGATGCATTACTACAAAAAAAAAAGGAAAAAAAGATCACATAATTGTACACTATTACAGACTGCACACGAATGGATGATGGATTTGCAGCAAGCAAAATATCAGAAAATACATTATGTTCATKGGGAAAGGTATGATAAACAGTTTTATGATGTTAGGGATGAAAGAAAAAACAACTTCTAAAGAAATGAAGAAATATATATGGGATATAATAAGTACTGAAAAAAAGACAAGGGGCCTAATCACATTGTCAAACTTGTATTTATTTATTTATTTATTTTTGCTTTTCTCGCATCCCAGATACTTGTTCCTTGAATGCAGCAAGAGTTTTTTTGCCTATTACCTGGCCCTTCCTGTGCAAACCAATTCAGTTTCATCTTTCATGCAGCACCGTGACAATGACAGCATCTGACCCAAGAATCACAGGGTAGGTACGGCAATAGTGACATTACTGTTGTCACTGGGGATAACAGTAATAAACCTGGCAGAGCTGATATGGATATAGTAGGTTGTTTTGTGTGATATTAAAAACACTCACATGCTCACCCTGTTCCTCTTTGTCTTCATGCTAAGGGACTGAGGCTTAATGCAAAGGCATTAAACCCTGTACCAAAAATGATGGAAATAATGGTTTCTTTTCTGCTCAGTCATGCCTTTGAGCAAAATTTTTCTATTTGCCTCATTTTAAAAGCTGATTACAATCTCCTCCGTCTACTATTTCCCTGCTACATCCATACACTTTGGAAAAAGGATGAGGATGAACAACCAAGAAAGGAAGTTTTGCCTGACAATTTGGAACAATAAAATTACATGAGGAAATCAGATGCAATGAGAAACATCCAAACAGGGAATGATACACCAGTTAATCATCATTTATGGACAAAAAAGTTTTGCACGTATTCATTCAAATATTTGGAGCGAGTTTTCACAGATACTCATATGCCTTCCTATACTTTTTCTTTTCACTAGCAGGTAGATGATGTCTGACCAGAAAACTCCCCTGAAAAATCCTCTGTGCACTGTTTGGCACTGTCGGTTATGGATTTATTAATATGAATACTTGTGTGAGAAGTGCTTGATATGAGTAGGAAGTAGCAAACACTCAGAAAGACACATTAGCATGTATATATATTTTTAAATGTCTGAAAGCTGGTTTGAAAGAATTCACATAAGTCAACAGGTGTAAAGATCCACTTACTCTTCAGTGTTTTCATTCATTTAAGCAGTTTTATGCAAATTAGTCCTTTATGATCTATCCTGCTTTTTCAACTAAGCCTTATATATTGTCAGTTAGTAAAGGTGATGGGATGAAAATAAATAAATAAAAGTTTGTCCCACCACCTTGGCTGCTTTGTCAGCCATGGTCCTACCAGCTCATCCAGACAGCAGCTCCCAGGAGAGTCAGAGACACACAAAAAGGACTTTCCTTTGGAAAGCAGACACAAAAGCAATGAGTCCAGCCATGCCATCACTTGTACAGAGTTGAGTGGCATGCCTTCTTGACTGCTGATCCCCTATCCTCAGGAGACTAGAAGTCCTTTCAGAAAGTTTGAGAGTATTTTAAACTGTCCAAGTAGACCAAAGCAATGAAAAGGAAAAGAAGCAGTGTTCATCACATAAATCCTGTGTTAGACCAGTGAGATAGCTATAAGCTCAAAGAAATGCAGTTCATCCATCAAAAGCTTTGATGGTAGCTCCCTCATATTTACCAAGGAAAAGGCAAAAAAAAAGGCAAAGTTAATGTTAGGAACTAATGAAACTGCCCTAAAAGGGAGTGGGAGAGGACTCAGTAACTCTCAGTTACTCTCAATATGGCACTTGAAGGTTGAGGCCTGCACCCCAAGAGATTTAACAGGCCTCTGTACTAGACAGAACACAGCTTTTCATTGCTAGCCAGACATTTTTGCTTTGCCCCACATCAATGATCAGAGAAATAAGCACCGGGTCAGAAAGTCACTTTCCTTAGAGCACTGGTACATTCAACAAGGCAGGATCTTATAGGACAGGGAATGTGTCTTCTTGGGAAAATGGCTACAGCTGGAGAAATGGTCATGTTTTGAAGTATACAAGCCCTTCTTCTACTCTGATGAAAGCAGATATTTCTCATTTTTTAGACCAAAATCTCAGCTATGTACAACATCTTAGTATGTACAGCTACATCAGGAGATGGAACTAGTAAACAGTAACAAAGACAAATCACTGATGGAATAATCAAGGGTGCAATAGCTTTGCAGTCAGAGAATTCTTGTGATTTGAAATCTCATGACCATCTTGAATGACATCAAAGAATAAGGGAGATTAACCATTAAATTATTGATTCCTGGGAAGATGAGTTTGCAAATCAAGCACCACCTGTTATTGAAAGAGAACTTTGTAAAAACAGCCAGAGCATGAGACAGAGGTGAGTTGCTGTTGGCCCTATTTGGCTCCAATCCCCCAAGAAAATTATCCAGAGTCCTAAGGACTGAGAGCCACTTGGCAGTAGCAATCTATATGATGCAGTGCTTCTTTGATTGCTAGACAAAAGTTCAATGATTAAACTTTAATACGGCACCTCAGAACAAATGTTTTAGAAATGTTGATCATGTTCAAAAGGATTAAATAGAAAAACTCTTTTAAATTTAAAAAGCATGGGGATGTAGGCAGGGGTTGGAATATATATAAAAGTCAATTTTGTTAAAACCACACTTACAGGGAATTCATTTACTAACAATGGGCTGTGGTGGTGGKGGGGGCAATAATTTAAGAGCCTCAATTTAATTACCAAGCTGCAATGTAAGTGAAACAGTTAATTTGGCTATGCTCTCCTACTACTCATAATACATGTAGCACATTAATTCAGTTGTAATCAGTATTTTAAAACCCTGCTTGTGGAAAGGTTCAGATTCCCAAATGCCTTCAAATTTATTTAGTGGACAATTTACTACATCATTTATATTGCAGATTAAAATTATATTTGTACGCAGGTAACTATCAAAAGATGATCTATTTTTGTTCCTTGGGCTTCAGTGGGACCTCGATTATTTTGATGTACATTCTTAACTTTTAAGAGAACAAGAAGAATGTCTGCAACCACTAAACCCCGAAAAAAGTAATTTAATTTTGCAATTTCATCACCCATACTGCACATTTCAAATCCACTTACTTCACATTTGTTTCCCCTGCAACCCTTCCATGATAAGAATGACAACTTCRAGAAAGCAATATAATAACAATCTTATCAATAGTTAAAATTAAAATTTAAATCTGTGATATGTCATACAAACATTATAATGCTCAACAGCGTTATTTGATTATACTGAAGAATTATATTTAAAACTTTTCTTCTTTCTTACAAGCCTATAGACTGTTGATGTCTATTTTCTTCATTACAAGGCATATATAATGATAGTAGAAACAATGGCAGTAGCAATCAATGTGATGCCAATAGAAAACGAAAGAAGGTGATAAGGAGTAGTTAGCATGGATTCACCAAGGCGAAGTCATGTTTGATGAACCTGATAGCCTTCTATGAGTGGCCGATTGGATGAGGGGAGAGCCATGCATGCTGTTTACCTTGACTTGATCAAGGCTTTCGACACTGTTTCCCATAATATCCTCATAGGAAAGCTCCAGGAGTGTGGTCTGGACAGGTGGACAGTGAAGTGGATTGAGAACTGGCTGGATGGCAGAGCCCAGAGGGTGGTGATAAATGAGGCCGAGTCCAGTTGGAGGCCTGTGGCCAGTGGTGTCCCCTAGGGGTCAGTACTGGGCCTGGTGCTGTTCAACTTGTTCATCGATGACCTGGATGAGGGCACAGAGTGCATCCTGAGCAAGTCTGCAGATGATAACAAGCTGGGTGGAGTGGCCGACACTCCAGAAGGCTGTGCTGCCATCCAGAGGGATCTGGACAGGTTGGAGAGCTGGGCAGAGAGGAACATCAGGAGGCTCAACAAGGACAACTGCAAAGTCCTGCACCTGGGGAGGAATAACGCCAGGCATCAGTACAGATTAGGGGTTGACCGGCAGAAAAGCAGCTCTGCAGAGAGGGACCTGGGAGTCCTGGTTGATACCAAGTCAACCGTTAGTCAGCAGTGTGCCCTCGTGGCCAAGAAGGCCAATGGGATCCTGGCCTKCATCAGGAGGAGTGTTGCCAGCAGGTCAAGGGAGGTGATTCTGCCCCTCTGCTCAGCTCTGGTGAGGCTGCACCTGGAGTATTGGGGGCAGTTCTGGGCTCCCCAGTATAAGAGGGATGTGGAGCTTCTTGAGAGGGTCCAGCAGAGGGCAATAAAAATGATGAAGGGACTGGAACATCTATCTTATGAGGAAAGCCTAAGCCAGCTGGGCCTGATTGGTCTGGAAAAAAGAAGGTTGAGAGGGGATGTGTTCAATATGTATAAATACGTGAAGGGTGAGTGTAGGAAGGAAGGGGCCAAGCTCTTCTCAGTGGTGACCAGTGACAGGACAAGGGGCAATGGGTATGAGTTGAAACACAGGAAGTTCCATCTCCATATGAGGAAGAACTTCTTCACCATGAGAGTGACAGAGCCCTGGCACAGGCTGCCCAGGGAGTTTGTGGAGTCTCCTTCTCTGGAGGTCTTCAAAACCCGCCTGAATGCCACCCTGTGCCACATGCTCTAGGTGTCCCTGCTGGAGCAAGGGGTTTGGACTAGATGATCTCTAGAGGTCCCTTCCAACCTTAACCATTCTGTTATTCTGTGATTCTGTGAAACATGACTTCCTGCAAAGTGARGCTCACTAGGAACTGAAGTTTTTCTTTGGATCTGTGCAAATGACTTTACTAGAAGTTTGCTGATATTCTTCATGTAAAGCAAACAGACACATCCAGCAATACGGTATTAAAAATGTTTTTAGAGGACTGAGATAGAAAAAAGGTCAATGGGGGCTTCTCTAGTAGTTCAATAAATGACTCGGTGGTGACAATTTCTTGATTTTCTCTAACTTCTTACAGAACTCTCCTCTCTACTYGGCTTCCAAAAGCCATCCTGCAATCACTGTCACAGGAGCCTTCACACTCAACTCTCTGTACTACAGAACAATTTTCCAGACTGAAATCAGTGTACCTAAAACCACTGTACAACATCCTAGAAAACTAAAAGGCAGATGCCTTGCCTGAGTGGGAGGAGTCCTTCTCTGCTCTGCATGAGTGCTAAGTTGTCAGCATGCCTGGGGAATTCCAATGCCTGCCAACCCACTCCCTCAATGCATGAGCCCGTCATGCTTCAGACACAGAGCTCCAGACACAGAGGGACTGCAAGCTCCTTAAAGGGACCTGGGGTCAACTCTAGTGCCATCCTTTTGGTCTCTCAACTTCTGTCAAGTGAGCTCTCATCAGGAGCCCACACCTCCACTTATAGTAAACACTGTCACGAAGGAGGTCTGGCTCTGCCTCAAGAGCCTTGGAAATCAATCCCTTAAAATGTTTTCCTACCTTCAATAAGCTAGATAAGCACTTTGCTCTACGCCAACAGAAGCTATGATGTGAGTAGCACGCAGGACAGTCATTGAAAACTAGCCTGGGAGAATGGAGCATCTCTTATCTACATCTGACTACCTCTGCCTAAACTATTCATAACACTAGAAACCAAGCCCCAGAAAGAGGCAGGCAGCAAAGCAGGCCTTGGGTTTCTTTTTYTCCATTTTACTGACTACCCAGAGGGCATCTGGGGATGTCCTCATAGGCACAGATACCTATACCTCCCAAAGAAAACTTGCTGAAGTCACATGTGAAACTACAAATTACAAAGCTTGCCTAAAGATGTCAGGGACAAGATTTTCTTTTAACTCCCATCCTTGTAATCAAAACTGGTAGTCTGTTGGCAGGAGCACCCCACATGCCTAAATTGCAATAGCATGGGCTTTAATTACACTATTTTTATTACCTTCCATTAATAGTTTATATGGATGGGAGTTGATTACAAACACTACTAAATTGATGCTAAAACAGTATATCCAACCAAATCAAATATTTTTTTTTCTATTCTGCCTTAAATTGCAGTTTTTCAATTGCTAATTGATTCTTTTTCTTTTCTCTATCCTGCTAATTCCACCCCCCMCAAGAAGCTAGTCCTTGGAAATGAAAACAAGTTATTGGACTGGAACTCTCACTATAGTGACAATCTTTCCAAAATTAAGGCTGTTACACAGACTCAGATAGACTGAAATAGCTCTAAAAGAACCTAACTGTCTACCAACAATAGATTAAAGTACATTTTGAAAGAGTCATCTCTGTTTTACTTTCTATGAGATGGCATTACCACCCTACAGGAAAAAGAAATTGTAAGAATGGCATCAATTTTTGTGATGTATATACATAGTCTGTGTCTTTCCAATTCTTTAAATTCAATACACATGAGGTCAGAACACTTTAGAATGGAATTGTCTAAAAGTGATCCATGGCAGTTTTTAAYACCATAGCACTATATTGCCATCTGACTTTCAACCTCAAGCTTGGCTCAGTGCCGTAACTTTGATTGCTTATATCTGTGGTTCAGGTATAACTGTTGCCTCTGACAGACGGTTAGTGTTTTGATGTCATTGATGTTCTGTTGCAAGGAACACATAGGTTCAAAAGACATTGAAATGGCATTATCAGGAGTCATTGTCTCAGAATCTGTTTCAAATTTGTATACAGAGCTGTTTTGATATTCTGTTCTCACTGATGCTATAATACTGCTCAATTTTATTCACAGATATTGCTAAAGGACAACATTCCTCCACACTGACTAATGCATATCTCTGGAAATAACCTTCTGAATTCAGTGGGACTTGCTGCTGTGTGCCATTCAGCAAGAATAAAGGTGTCAAAATATGGCCTGGAGTTATTATCCATATAACCTAAACCTCAGTAAAGCAGTGAGCTTTTGTGATAACACAATTACTCAGATTAATAACTAAAGTCTGGGATGATATTCCTATCTTAACCCATGCTGTCTGGTCAAAGGTTAGTGATAACATGTGCATAGTATGTTACCAGATACTGAAATACAGTTACAATAGTATGAAATTTCAGAATAAATATCCACCTTCACTTTCTTTTATTCCTCTTGTGGGTTTAAGACAGTGTCTTAAAATATTGCTTAATATAATTGTAGAGATTTAATAACAATATATTGATGAAGAGAAGACAAATGTCAGTTCTCTCCCCAGATTGTTCTCTGTGGCATAAGTTTGTTTGAAAATGCTTTTTCTTTTTAATCATACATTAAAAAAATCCTCCCAATTATCTTGATAGCAATCAAAAAGATTTTCCCAGTTAATGGGAAGTCCTTAGTAATATTTAACTATACTTTCTATGGAGTATTTTGGGATAGAGATAGATAAAAAGCATTACATCAAGCTGGATTCTGTTTTTATTCTATATTATTTCCACACCAAATTAAATGATAACAGCAGCAAAATCACACACATGCAGAACATGAAATATTTTTGAACAATAAATTGTAATTAAGATATTCCGTATCTTTGAATCTTATACAGATCATAAAWTAAGAATGTATTTTATTGTTTGCTTTAAAGCAATCTTACACTATGAAGTTTTACTTATATTTCTGATTACAATAATAGATCACATTGAACATGACAGTTGGGGATTCATGGATCAGATTATAGATTGTAGGCACTTTTTTTACATTGTACTTGACAGTAGGGTGCTAATCTTACATTTGTCAAAAACACCTCGCATGTTTTTTAAAAAGTGAAGAATCTAAGAGGGGAAAAGTAAATCAATAGTTCAACTTGGAAGAAAYACACATTTTGAATTTTCTTCTCCTGACAAAACCTTATCACAATAGTATTATGTATGCAAATTCACTGGGATATTTTTTATGTCAGCTTAACTTGCAGTAGAATTGCTTTTACAAACCATAAGGCCATCTCATTAAATTGTCAGAATATACACCCCAGTGAAACCAAATATATTAACAAACATTTGTTATATATATATATATTTCTCTGTGGGTGTATATGTGTGTGAATGCACACTCATGTATGCACACAGACATGCAGAGCTAGAACTGAAATTCTGTAAGCAAATAGGTATATCTCGTAAACAGATGTTTTAGCAATAAAATTGCAAAATCTAACGACAGATAAACACAAAATGTATGCAAGTCCATAAAAAGACTTTAATTCCTTTAAGTTATCTTTGGATAGAAATATGAATGCAATATGCTGGGAGTTTTTTGATGTCAACAACAAACAATTGCAGTTCCTCTCTTAATGAACCTCACGGGGAAAAGAAAAGACGCTTTGCAGATTTCAGCTACATCTTGTATGATCTATAAAGACCAAGATATATTCACATTTCAATACACTTAATTTGGTGGGGAAGTAACACAAGGCAGTCCTCACTGACTTTTGCTATAATTCACTAAGTCACAGTAGACACAAAAGGTGAATATTTTGGACATCTKTWAGCAATCATAGAATCATAGAATCCTTAAGGTTGGAAGGGACCTTTAGAGACCATCYAGTCCAACCCCATGCACAGGATTGCATCCAAGCGGGTTTTAAAGGTCTCCAAAGAAGGAGGTTCCACAATATCTCTGGGCAGCCTGTTCCAGGGCTCTGTCACTCTCACTGTCAAGAAATGTTTCCTTAACTTCTCGTAGAACTTTTGGTGATTCAGTTTGTGGCCATTTCCTTTAGTCCTATCCCTGGCCACCACTGAAAAGAGGCCAGCCCCACCCTCCTCACTCCCTCTCTTGACGTATTTATAGACACTGATCAGGTCCCCTTCTTTAGGTTGAACACGCCCAGCTCCCTCAGCCTTTGCTCACAGGGCAGATGTTCCAGGCCCCTGATCATCCTGGTAGCCCTGCKCTGGACTCTCTCCAGCAGCTCCACATCCCTCTKGTACTGGGGAGCCCAGAACTGGGCACAATCTCCAGACGTGGCCTCACCAGGGCTGTGTAGAGGGGGACGATCGCTTCCCTCGACCTGCTGGAGACGCTCTTCTTAATGCACCCCAGGATCCTGTTGGCCTTCTTGGCCACSAGGGCACACTGCTGCCTCATGGTCATCTTGTCATCTACCATGACACCCAGGTCCCTCTCTGTGGAGCCTCTCTCCGAAGGTCAGTCCCCAGCCTATACTGGTGTCTGGGGTTATTCCTCTCCAAGTGCAGGACATTGCACTTGCCCTTCCTGATCCACAGTTCAACTAGATGGGATTAGTGTTTTCTTAGGATTTGGCTGCTTTTTATTTCATGGTTTTGGCTTTGTTTTTTGGCTTTTTTTGGGGGGGCTTTTTTTTTTTTTTTGGCTTTTTTTTTCGTTCTAGGTTGAATGTCAGATTGACAAGATAGACTAATTCATATAGCTGACTCTGAATGAGTTTTTGATGTGCAGAACGTGATCATGAAGCTCTTTGAGGTCTTGTTTTAAAAATCATTCTTTAGCTGTTAGTTGAATGGCACTCTATGAGGGATTATGGAAGAAAATCATTACAAGGTTGCACACCAGGCAAGATACTTTCTGCCCCTTCTCTTTGATTTAGACATATACTGCCAAACAAATCAAAGATAACACTTGGGAGCTGCACATTGCTGTGATGGGTCTCTGGAGAGGAAGAGAGAAAAATGAAGTTAAGGGAAAAAAAAGGGATGAGAAACAGAAGGAACAAAAAAAGTTTCAGTGAGTGTTGGTTCTGCTGTCAGTCAAATGAAAGAGAAGAGGCAATTTGATCTATTGCAAGTTTATAGCCAAGGATGAACAAATAGAAGTTATTTCACTGACACATTAACGCACATTAATTTTGTCCCACCAGTTGTTCACATTTTACTTCTTTTTACAGACAGAAAAATTCTTATTGTTCTGGTGACAGGTCAATGTACCGCCATAGATTCTTGAACATATGTAATACATACATTGCATGATACCATACTATGTCCTGAAATTGTTAGGACTGAGAAATGAAAAGCAAATAAGGATTTTTAGCTTTCAATTCAGAGGTGTTAAGGGATGTAATCCCTTAATGTCGCAAAAGGCCTGATTATCAAACATAGACTACAGCTACCACTAATTACAGTCCTGCAATATCTGGTACATTAGAGAGAAATATCCAAACCAGCTTATTAAAAYTGGGATGCTAGCTCACTGCAAATGGCTGCCACGATGGGAATATTGGAGGTGTATGTAAAATGACAGAGGCAAAAAGTTCTAAATACAGTCAGAAGAACATGATGTATCAAAGTAAACACAGTGGCTGAATTTATGGCAGGGCTTCCGCAGATTCCATAGCTAGAAATGACATGAGTAAAAAGGTGCCTTGCTTCAGGAGTCACCACTGGTAATTACATGACTATCATCTTCTCCTTGCAATGAAGTTTTCTACAGTGATAGGACAAGCATTGCTTCAAGCTATATTCTTGGAAATTCCTGTCTTAATTGCATAAAACTGTTTTTAGATATAGTCACACAAAACTTAATTTCACCATTTGGTTCTATGCTGAAGTGAAGGGATTGAGAACAATATATGGGCTGGATACTTTTGCAAGTCATTACGATGAAGGATAGATAGAAAGCAACATTTTTGTTTTGTTTTCTTGAAGACCCCTAAATAATCTTTACAGGAAAAAAAAAGCCTCTAATCTGCCCTCCAAAACTAATGCAAAAATAAGAGCAACAGTGAAAAAAAAGCTATCTCAAACTTTATTTTCCCTAGCAGAATCATGGTACTAAACTGTGCGTAGATTGATGGTGGAAGCATCTCAATTTAATTTTTAACAGCCTGGCTTATGGAAATCTATATTTAAGTGAGAGAACTCATTAGAAAGTGTAGCAGAAAAAAAGTGTTAAAATTAATCTGTGAACTTTTATTCATGACTTTCTGGCCCTGGAAGATTATTTGACATTGCATATGGATGTCATATACTTGCAGGCTGAACTCTATTGCATTCAACTATCAAACTCAGTTTGCAGCTATGATAGGCTTACACTTGGATACTTTCCTAACTTGACATGTGACTTAACTATGCTTTTATATATGCAGGCCCTGCACACAGAAATAACACTATGACATCCTTAGGAAAATACGTGTTTGCAAATTTTAATTAATCCAACTTTATTTTTCTTGCATTTGAACAGCTATGTCCTGAAAAGTCAAATATATCCTTTGAAGTTGAAAGTGGTGAAAGTGGATCTGAGAGTGCATTTTGAGGTAAGATTATGACAGCTAATCAAATGAGATCCCAGTTCTGTTTTCAGTAACTGCTGGTAACTGCTTAGTGTAAGAAGCACCTGCTTTTAACTCAATAAACTAAATATGAGTGTTGGATTTAGTTGTCTTGATTGAGGCAGGGTTAATTGTATTGGTGTTGTTTGTTGGGGAACAACACTACTTTTGTGAGTTGCTCTGACATCCTGAGATCAGCATGAAGTGAATTCTGTCTAGCAGTCATCACTACTGGTGCTATATGCACTTTAGAGTTGAAGATAAACTTAGATTTCCTATCTTTTAGCCAAACTTTGTTTTCTTAGTATCGGAGAGTTTACTTTGTAAAATGAAAATGTAATCAAAGCAGAAATTTAAAAATTTTCCTTTGAAAATATCAAATTGAAATACTTCCCTCTTTACATTTTTTCATCTTAAAAAAAGTGAAGGCTTTAAAAAAAACTTCATGAACTTGCATAAATATGCATTTTATCATAAGAAAAGAAAGTGGAATAAAAACACCCATTTTCTTGGATCTAGTTTTTGCTACTTGTCTTCTCATAAGCATTGCATAGCAAAAGTATGGATCCACTTTTGGCTTTGCAATTTTTACAAAATWGAAATAAGGCTGGTAGGAGCTTGGACCTTCTTTGGGGATTTTCTAAGGAGCTTTTATAAATTGCTGATGTCTTATCTACCTTTTAAAAAGTTAGATAGGGAAATAAAATACTCTTAACAATTCCTCTTGCTAAAAAATTAAAGTTCATTGCTGTGTGTGATGTTAACCTTCTGTTTGCAGTCACTAGAGCTTACTAATATATGAGCTTGGAATAATGTTTATTTACAGTCACATATTGCTGTCTTTGAATTTACTTCTTTGTGAACAGTAAGTCCTCTTTTAATCTGTTTTCCTTGAAGAAAAAATATATATATAAGCTAAAAATAGAGATTCAATTTACATAAAGGTTTCCCCTAAAAAAGCAGACAACTGGGAGCATTTTGTTTACTCAGCATCCCTATGAAGCTTTACCAATAAGAGAAAACACAATATTCTAAAGATATCTGGATTGATTCTAATTATATCAAATCACCATAAGCAGTTCATTTTCAATAGAACTGACATTCCAATATTCCACAACTTACTGATTCTAAATTGTCATTTGGGTAGATATAAAGAGAAAATAAAATGCAACAGAGGCATGCAATATTCTGTTCTATGGAACCAGGTAAATCAGAGTTGGTAAAATCATTTTCTCCTCTATTAGAGTAAAAAAATGGTTATTATGCTTTAAGGTTGCTGCACTTTATCTAATTTATTCTTCCATTCTCTAACTGCCTAAGCAGTTTTTTCAGACATTGCACAGTCCATCATATGTTGCATCTATTTTCTGCATGAGAGAAATTGTCTTGATCTCCATAACAAAACAATAACACTTTGTGCTATTGTGATAACAATACTGCAACAATTCAAGATATCCACTGGCATTTCCATCTCTGTCTTTGTGTCTAATAAACAGAGGTTTCATRAGGACTTTCCTAATCTAGTAAACTAGGTCTGAAGCACTAGTCAAAGAGTATTTTACATATTAACAGTGCTATTCATATGCTAATACTTCTTCTGTATAGATGTACCTCTTTCCTTCTTTCATCAATAGTATTTTAGATCAGAGGGATGGCAACCGATCTTATAGAGTGTGACTATTGGCAACCTAGCCATGAATAGACTAAGCAAACTCTTTAAATAGAGAATCCAGGCCCCATTTTCAATAATGCAAGGAAAAGAAAGGAATTGGTGGGTTGGCAGCTATTTTACTGATTGTTGGTACCACATTGAAGCTCATGCTTTTTGTTGTGGATTTATTTCTTCCCAAGATAGCCATCGTTTCTCTTTCAGACATTGTTGCTCTTTCACTTTTAGTTCTTTCTAATAAAACTTCCAGTTTCCAAAACTTCAGAATCTTCTTAGGAACATCAAGTCCCCTGGCAGGCTAATTGCTTTTCTCCTAGAAGAAGTTATCAGGTGAATACACCATTTTCTAWAGTAATTACAGTCTGACCCCAGGGTAGAATATGTGCAACAATAAAACTCAATAAGAAGACAGATCTGTGCTATTGTGAATGGATAAACTCCTCCAGTGTCAATGAGGTTGCACCTATTTCTGTGGGCAGATAATTTGGCTTGCATTTGTAGGCTGTTGGTGGATATTTCACTTGTCTTTTTAGGAAATGTTCCCATATGAACCCCACCTCTCATTGCAGGTAGGCAATTATATATTTCTTATTCCAAGGTGATGTTAACCAATACTCTCCTCAGAACCAACACTGCTAGATTTACTTTGCTGCTATTCAATCTCTCTCCCCTTTGCCATCATATGCATCAGCCTGTTCACTTTCATTTTGAAAATATTTCAGATTGCCGTTTGATAAAATCCCCAGATGGCAGACTTGTGCTAATAAGCACAAGTGCAGCTACATTGGAGAAACTGTTGTTCTCTTTGGAACCTATTCAGTTAAAGATGAAATTTCTCCTTGTCCATTACTACAAGGATAAAGACTTTAACATTGCATCATGTTCAAYCTTGATTGCTTGTACCAGTGCATAGCCACTGTTGGTCACATGAGGACATGAACATACAAGAAATGGAAAAAAAAAGCCTATTATACTAATAAAATGCATGATGCATGTGTTATCTAGTATGACAGAGAAGCAATTGGTGGAAATTTCCTAAAAGGATAAAAAGTCTAAGTCCTTCTAACCTTGCACTTCTTTCTTTCCCCTTCCTTTCTCCTTCCGTAGTCAAACTGCAAATGTCTTCTTTTATAATTTTTTTGATTCTCTTTTTTATTATTTTTTTTTCTGTTTGCAGAAGCTAGAAGAAAAGGTCTTAAACAGTTAAGAAAGAATTTGGGGAAGGAAATATACCTGAATACAAAGCAGAAGACAACACGGATGTATCAAATGACATGTCATCTATTTGATAGATATTATTTGGCATGTAGCATATGTTGTTTAATAGTACTTGTTTAACCACCTAATTCATAGCTACGTTTTTCCTTCCTTGTAGCTATCCTGTCCACATGAAAAACAATGCTGTGTTTTATGAAAACTGACATTAACTCTGTCACAGCACCCCAAGAGACAACAGCAAATGCAGGTAGTAAGCTAAAATCAGAGTTGTTAAGCTGATTATGGCAAGGGGATTAATCCATAAACTCATTTTAAGAGCAAGGGATGAAGGCCACAAACTGATAAAGGTGATTCCTGGCAGTCAGATGCCYGAGTAAGTTGCTCTGGAAGAAACCCTGCAGTCTGTCAGAAGTACAATTAACCCAGAAATTGCCAAATGTTTTTCTTCTTCTCTAGATGGGTCCTATTTTGAAACATCCTAGAATAATAATCTTCTGCCAAGGTAAATGATGACAAAGCCTATGTTCATTATAGCCTAAAGTCTATGCAAAATAACAGGCATTTTAAATAATCAAACTGACCTACATACCTCTGTCTAGTCTAGAAAAGTGAAAATTCAGTGAATTTTGAAGGCAAGAACTTTCACAAAGATTAAAACACTGCCAAGACAGACTTCCAAAATCAGGAGTCAACTGTGTAWCTTCTACTGTTTAAATAAAATTTTAAATTTTCCCTGCCTCTAAGAAAAGTGAATAATACTCCCAAATGCTGTTGATTGTAGGATAATCTTATGAAAAAAAAAAAGGGGGGGGGAAAAGTGGTGGTTTCTAATTAGCAAGCTTAATATGGGTCACTACTATTTCTGATTAAATTTGCTGTAGTCTCCTGCTGTAGTGTCTGTCCATAGACTTTTTTACTGTTCCTTAAGTCAGGTTATATTTGATCAGTTTTAATTGCATCATATGTGATATGATTTGGAAGAAAAAAAAAAAAGACTAGTTTTGAAAGGACAGTGTAGAATATAGATTTTGTTTGTAAGTGGCAAAATCACAGTGTACTTCATTGTGTTGTAGCATGTCATTTTAAATGTTCTTGCATAATTTCATGTCTTCTATGGCCATTTGCTCTAACAAAAGAAGCCATTTGCATAGAAAGAAGTTGGAAGACAAGTATGAAGCTTCAGCAATTCTGACTAGGTCTATATATTTGCTTGCTTGTACTTYGATTTCTGTCAACAGTTCAGGATAAATTCACATTAAAAATAGTAGCATGGGCACCAAAAATGAAAGGATGTTGGTTAACATAGCTAACATTAGGAAACATCAACAGAAGAACACTGCTACAGTTAAGGAAAAAATGAAGTGAGCAGAGATACTTGACAGGCTACGAAGAGAAGGAAATCCCCATGAGAAGAAAATTCAAGACTAGAAACTCTGACTCTGTGAGAATGACTCTTTTCTTCTTCTGAAAAGGTAAGTGCTTTTATTTCAAGGGCCTGCTGCTCTTAGTTCTTAAGACTTGTGGAAAACAACCAAAGTTTGCAGCAGAAGCAAGAAGAGGGAAAAGGTGTTCACCAATAATCATGATGCAATATTTTAGAAAACACATTTCCATCATTTTCCCTGTCCATAACAGTGGTGCTTATAGTATCTGAATTTGATTCAGTTATTCAAAATGCACATAGCAGATTCATTACACATAGCAGATTCATTGTTCATTATCCTAAGATCACCCTTTAATCTCTAAATACTTCACAGTGCTAACTACTTTGAAATGACAATATATTTTGAAAGACACACGTTGCAGAACTTATTGCTTTCATTTTGGATCACAGAATGAATTCAATGACAAATAATAAGTCTTTTCCCTGTGGTATAAATATATGACTATTAAAATATTTCTCATTTCAAATCAATGAAAGATTTAAATCTTGCTAACTTCCAGATTCTGAAGTTTTTTTAGATAGCAGTTTTTTCTAGATAGTTTACAGTGTGTGTATCTGTAAGTAGTACCTGAATTTCTAAAGACACTTCYTTTTATAAGACATTAAAGTTTCACTTCAGAGTAGCAATAAATTCTTTAATCTTCATAAAAAAAAATAAAAATACTAAAGGGTTTGCTGATACTAAAATTTGTATTTTTAAGGTCTTCTATTTCTTTTGTGTTCAAAACAATTTTGACTCTAATTCTGTAGCTAAAAAAGAAATACTTAAAGCCATCTATTTCCAAAATGGTATCACCTTTTGGGAAAATAACCTTGTGCACCAGAATTGCTGTGTGAAGAGAACTGGAACAGAACTTTTTGGAACAGTACATAACTTTGCCATTTACAGAAAAAAAAAAAGGCAAAAAATTAACATGAAATTGTTTTCTGAAAACTCACATTTTAATACAACCGCTCCTAACAAAAACAGCCTTGGGCATTGGCTGATGTTTGAGTTTTGGATTTTAAAATTGCAGAGAAGAGAAGAGATCTGCTACATGATGTAAATTTCAGATCAGTTTGCCATTCTGAAACTGGAAATATAAAGCTTTTGAAAATTATAGGTATGATTTTTTTTTCCAGTACCTGTTAGAGTCTTCTTTCATGGTCTTGTTTTTCTTCCTTTGCATTATTTTCTCTTCTATATTCTTCCTGTCTGTTTCCTGTGGTTGGATTCAGTTTCCAATAAAGCATCAGAAGAGTTAATTTATACAGAAAACAAAAGGAATACAGTCTTTGCTAGTTCTCATGTGTATGGAAGATGACTCGCCAGTATTAGTATATAAAGCAATGAACATTGCCTCAATATTTGTTAGCTTAACAGCTTCTCAGAGAACACACTCCTGATTTATCAAAGACTTGTAAAGGGTTTAATCTGCATTCTAGTGGCTTGTCTAGGTGTGTAGAAGCAATTTTTACTTTTACTACTGATATCAAGAAACAATTTCTATCCAGTAAGTAAAGAGTGTTGAAAGTGGAAGAGTTATTACAGTCAACACCACTTCAAAAATGTAACGCATGCAGTGAAAATATAGTTTAAAGATGGAATGCATGATTTGAGCAATTACAGCTGATTTTTTTCAGATAGCATGTGATTTGTGATGGCTCATTAAATTGACAGCTTCTTAGACAAGRGAGAGCAATTTGAATTAATACATTATGAGTTACAATCTAAAGTCATTGGTTATGTTCCTGCTTGGTTACAGTAATCCTGAATGAACTAAAATTAAAAGCATAGGTTATTTGTGGGTATAGCCAAAAGTAAATTTCAAGAGAAATGATTATGTAGCAAATAGCTTAAATGTGAACTTTTTTGTTTGTGTGTGCAAGAGAGAAAAGCAGTTGATTTAGAAGACAACTTCAGGTATCAAAAAATAAAAGCTTACAAAAATGCCCAGAGGGGAGGAAAATATTATTCTTATATTTTTATTTATTTTATTTATTTATTTTTATTCTCTCTTTTGAAACAGAGAAATATTTAATATCTCTAGAGAAATGTGTTTTAGGGGAAAATTTAATTTGTCAATAGCGCTTTTTTTTTTTTTTACCACCAGCACCTTCCTTCCTTCCTTCCTTCCTTCCTTCCTTCCTTCCTTCCTTCCTTCCTTCCTTCCTTCCTTCCTTCC
>NW_020454095.1:1339062-1348917 GCF_003342845.1 Nothoprocta perdicaria
CTTTTCTTTTCTTTTCTTTTCTTTTCTTTTCTTTTCTTTTCTTTTCTTTTCTTTTCTTTTCTTTTCTTTTCTTTTCTTTTCTTTTCTTTTCTTTTTTGCTTTCTTTTCCTTCCACACTTCATTTTTTCCACAGGTATCACTCCACTTTCTATACTTCCTATCACTCTGTCTTTTGTTGTTGCTTTCCTTTCCCATTTATTCACCTCCCAGTATTCATCAGTCTCTGTTTAAGGCTGGGAATGGAACTGTGAAGCTAACTACATTTTAAGAGAAGAAGCACAAAGCCAAGGCAGATGCTATGTAACCCCACGGAGCACATTTCACATACACACACACACAAAGTACTCTCATAGTTATTTCCACCAAGGGCTTCTCTCTGTGCTGAACTTTTCCTACGTCAGTAGTCCCACTGAGTTGAGTGCACCTACCCACTCAAGAAAGTCATTGAAAAAAAAAAATTGTGAAGCATTTTCTAGATGGAAACTTGCAACCAGAGCTTTTGTAGAAATACTCAGCATGCTTTCCATGCACCACTTAAGTTCCTTGAAAACCCCTCACCACAGGGCTATTTGGAAGGCAGTGCTGAATAGGCCCTGTTCTAGCCCTCTCTCTTGACTGAGAAAAATCCCAGCAAGAACTTAGCTGTGTATGCACTGTCACTTCACAGTGAAAAGTGATTGTGATTCAACCTGACGTCATTGTGTAAAATTTGTGAAGACTAATCCCAGGTAAATGAATACTCACTTATTGAAATTAGGAGAAGAACGGAAAATTATAGAAGAACCTGGTGTTTCTCAGTTCTGTGCACTTCTGGCACATAACATCATAAGAGGAGAAAAATAAAAGATGGATATTTTTTGCCCTTGAGAATAATATGGTGATTACAGCAAGACACTTTGAGATTTACTGAATATTTTAAGCTATTCACTTAATGTGTGTCATTAACTTTGGGGTGGGAATGAAAAGAAGGCTCCTTCATGTTGTTTTTCATAGTGTTCCACTTCATTATTAAGCAATGATGCCAAGCTGTTCACCAGGATTGCTGCTAGCAGGCTTGAACAGCTCCTGCCAAGTGTGATTAATGCGGATCAAACAGAGTTTATTCAGTGGAAGAGATTGGCAGATAACATTTATCATCTCTTGAGAAAGTTGGGATTTCCAGACTGACATCAGGCTGGTGGTAACTGAGAGGATGAAGAATACTTGACCAAGTATTTGCCTATTCTTTAGAAGAAAGTTGCATCCATTTTGATTAGCTCTGAAGTATGAAGAGAACTGCAAATGCATGCAAAGCCTCTTCTAATGGCAAACTTTGTTTTTCAAAAGACAAGACATATGGATGCCCTTATCAGAGATTTTTTTTTTTCGTAAGAACAGTAACATTATATGCCAATTTCCAATACAGAGTAACCTGCTACTGTCCAAAATAGCATCCTCAGCCTAAATGAGGATTGTAGAATAGTGCAGTCTGAGCTTCATTCCTGCATTTGCTTTGGAACCTTGGGCAAGCAGATCATACCAGTTTTGTTCTTTTTGTCTGCTTGACAGAACAAGCTATTCTGAGGCCCCAGTCTCAGAGGGAGGCTAAAATACAAAAGAGCAACTTGCTGTYTTAGATTAACATCTTTTTAAATAATGAGAAAATGTTAATGAGGAAACAAAGATGTTTAATCTTCAACTTTCTTAAAAGCCATACCTTCAGGTCTGTTTTCTGAGTTCTGAGCAACACTAAAGGTATGCTTAGAAAATCATTCAGTCTCTAAGACCTCTTGTTTATCTTGAACTTCTAGCACAAGCCTCTGTGCAAAGATCGTCTTAAAGTGATGATTCTTGACATCCTCCTCTTTCTGCAGCCAAATACAAACCTAGCAGCAGTTAGTGTAATGGAAAAATTCTCCATCAGCTTCCTAATTGTAGTCAGCTAAGCGCTGAGACACCCTGTGCTGTCTCACCTATTCTGAAGCAGCAATAGGTTCATTGGCATCAGATACATCATGTCCTTGAATTCAGCGTCCCTTTGTAAGGTGCTTATTGCCCTTCTACAGCTGTCTTGGACAAGAAGGCCTTTGCTTCCCTCCCATTTTGGTGGTACGCTGACGTAACCTAGTTGGCCAAAGGAGGCATTTGTCTGAAATGCTGAAAGTTCCTTTTGATAGCACTGTTACTGGTAACCTTTGTTTCACACCATAGATTTCCATAGGCTTATCTTAAAAATGCAGCAGCTTCCAAGGCTCCAGAGCATTATGTTTATTTGTTTTGTTTTGTATGGGAAGGATATCTCAAGGAAACAACAATAATGGTTTAGTACAAACACAGTGTCTTTACTTTCCATCCAAAGAAAGTAAATAGAAAGAGGCCTAGAATGCCAATTCACTGTATAGATATTTTTAGCTGTTGTAAATGGTATTTTTGGCAGTCAGAATTTCCTCTGTCTGATTGAGACTATGTGTTAGATTTTCCACTCCTAAATGAACATCTCTTAAGGGTGGTCCTTTCACCCTCCTCCAGCCTTGTTTTCTGAAACCCATTTGGAATCTCATTACCTTTAAGAAACACTGTCTGCTAACTCAGTATTGGAATTTTGGAAATACAAGTTTAGAAATATGCTTTCTCAGATACCTGTGCTAGTCCTAATTACTTTTTATGGAATCTCATCCTAGCTTTGGCAAAGAAGCTCTATTTTATCTGAGACCAAATAGTAATTTCAAATGAAAATAACAATGAAACGTATTAGCCCAACATGTATAATCTAACACTGAAATTTATGCTGCTGCTTATCTGGCAGATGTTCTGAAGAGTGTGTCTATGACTATTAGGTCTCTGGCTTCTATTTGATTTGCCAATGATCATTTCTGCAATCTCTGGTGGGTACATGCCAGATCCCTCTGGGCAACAGCAATATGTTCTGTTTAGCTTCAGTTTTCGACTAGAGCGGCCACGGAGCTATGCTCAACCTGTTTTTGGAGTCATCCACATACAACTTAATCTTGCATTTACTATCTGAGAACTCAGGTCTGGAGCCTCCTTACCATTCTCCTCCCTGTTATACTGGAGAATTTGCAATCTTTGTCCTTTCCCTATCCCTGCTTAAGAGTGATTTTGGGTTGCTGGCTCAGGCAGCAGACCTGCTCACAAATTGCCCTGCAGAGTTCATCATTCTGTGTTACTTCTCTGGGAATCAGTCAGAGCCAGGAAGTGTGACACTGTTCTGCTTCAGGAGCTCAAGAGAAAATAATGTCAACCGTGTGCAATACAACAGCTCCTTCTACTTCTCTCTTGCAAGGTCCTGTTAAAGCTTCAAGATGAAATCTAGCCCTTTTCGGTTCCCTGATGAGCCAGGGCTCATGTCTCCCGTGGCAAAACTCTGCTGCTCCCCTGATCTGATATATTGCAGCCACCTTCAGTAAAGCAGCTGTAGGTTGCCCTGATTTATGTTTCAAATACAACAGGAATCAAGCTGGTTTGAGGCTTTCCAGCAACACAGGCAGAGTTAATTTGGGAATAAGGAGCAAGAAGCACATGAGGCAGTTCTTGTTGGTGGAGAAAGCTCAGAAAAAAAAAAAAAAGTGTGGTTGTTGGATGAGGAGATGGATCTACTGCTTCTGTCATCTCCAGGGCTGGAGCCTGCCCCAGCCTGGGCTCATCCCACTGCAGCACAGCAGTTACACTGAGCTGCTGGAACCCCACCAAGTTCAACAGAGGCAGCTAGGACCACAGCCACTCACCGCTTCCCTTCACCCATGCTCCCACCCTACTATCCTGCCTATTTTGCCTGTGACTACAAGCAGTTGAGAACTGAAACAGGCTTTAAAGCAAGGGACAAGCCCCCTGCTTGAATCACTCAGCCTATCTTTAAGTGAGGAGCGGCTGCAGTCCCTCCTGATGAGAAAACAGAGCTGGAAACACAATTCAAACTGTTTCATAATCTCCTATATCAGGTTCTCATACCACTAATGCCGCCAGCGATTTGACCTTTCAGCAAGATATCAGGCACTAGCAGCAGGTTCAGAATTGCAAACTTTAATTAAAAAACTGTATTTTAAAATAAAACTCAGTTTAGATGCACTGATAAGTGATTCTCACCATGTGAAATTTCAGAGTGCTTTGCTGAGAAAAATCATTGCAGGCTTCCTATTAATTTCTAGTCTAGCTGGGTTTCAAGGACAATTTTATTAAAAATGAGCAGAGCTTTATATAATAAACCCTTTGCAGTTGTTATGACCACCTGTGCTACTTCCCACCCAACTCCACCATGTGACAGCACAGCTAATTTTTCCACTTCTTAGCAAAGAAATTGAGCTGCTACAATTTTAGAATATAGGACTTGCACACGCATATTTTAGGCTTCATTATTTTTCTCTCCTGCAAAGCTGGAGTTGGCAAAGTTTGTACCTAAACATCTTTAAGGGTTCTTTCTCTGTGCAGAACAATAAAAATGTTCAGATAAAATCATTATTGTTTCTGAATAGAACTGAAAAGAAGAAATAACATGAGAAAAATAAAAATGGATTCCTTGTTCAAGTGTAGAGGGTTATCTGTACAGGAAAGGTCTCACAGGAGCCAATCTTAATGGATTACTGTTAATAATCATTACAGTTTATTAAACAGTTTATAAAATAAACAGCTGGATGGCACTCATCTGAATTGAAAAACAAATAAGGAAATTATGGCTCTTGAGGCTTACTCACCACAGATAAATTGCTTCCTGTTCTCTCCTCAGCCCCAGGTCTAAGCTTTATGAAAACACTAATTGCTGCCCACTCTTACCCTTAACCCCAAATGACTCAGTGAGGAAGAAAAGATGGGGGGGGAGGGGGGGGGGAAGGATATACTAGCTCCAGCAGGCCCCTGTGTACCAGCCATTTGTGCCCATCCCATTTTAACTATATGGGAACAGGCCCTCAGTCCTATCAAACAAAACCCAGATGATCTCTCCTTTTCTGCACAGGAAGACCAAGACAATTTACAGAGGAGAACAGATTGGCAAGCTGCAAGAATGAAAGGTAGGGGAGGAGATAATAATTAATGCATATGGGTAGTGTTCCTGCTGTCACCTCTCCATGGTGAAGATGTACCAAGCTGTCTAATTGGAGCCTTTTTTTTTGGCTCCCCTTAAGTTCCTCAGAAAGTATTGCTCTTCACAGTTGGTATAGTTAATTTTTGTAGGTTTTGGCCACAGGAGCAGCGTAATAAAAATACTGAGATGAACTGGAAAAGCTATTTCAGGAATAACATTCTGGAGCAATTCAAGGAGGTCACAACTAGTGAGAATCTGCATGAAATTGCATTAGGCACAGATGAAGTGTCCAGCCATCCTGTTGCCCAAACTCATAAATATATTAGCAGAGCCATTACAGATGCATCCTATTTTTATACCTATACTCTGCACTGGACTCTGACGATTCTTATCAATTGCTGCCATCTTTCAACAAGACCTTTGACTCTGTTTACAAATCCTGCCCTGGGTGATACCTGTGGATTTGTGTCTATAAAGCTGCACCAACTCTCCGTTAGGAGAGTGGATGGAGATATTTCTTGTATTACTCAGACCCTGTGCAAAACTTCTAAGTGAAAACAAGATTATCTAAAARATTTGCAGTTCAGCTGCTGTTATAGGTTTGAATAAATTAATCACAATTTAATTCCTGGTATGCAAATCCTAATATTAAAAGAGTAATAAAGCTTACTAGTTTAGGCAAATAAAGTTGGTATCCATCTAGGAAGTCATGCAACAAACAGCAAGATTTGGTGAGGCAGATCTCAAAGATAAAAGACTGGAAGCCCTTAAAGTTTCATATCTAGTATTTGGGGGAGTGAACTGACTGACTTATTGATGACCACAGACACCTGGTAGCAAAATGGAAATTTACTTGAGTAAAACATTGATTAGAAGAACCTGGATCTTTTGGTAAAATGCGGTTAGGTACACAGCATTTCAACTTCAACATGTTATTTTAGTGAAGAGATGCAAATGTCTTTTTGACTAAAGCTGAAAAATACAACTACTAATAAGGTCTTAGAAGAGACCACTTAAAGGAAGTTGTGCACACGGAAGGGCAAAGCTATAGCTTCAATTGCTTATTTGGAAGTATCCCTGCTTTGAGACGGTTTACTGAAGTCATAGCCTTTATTAACTGCATTCTTTTCCTCCTAAAAGACAGAATTCAACTATAAATTATTTGGAAAGGCCAGAATCTCCACATTAATTTACAGAGGCTTGCATCCTTCTTCACAGCAATGTATTTCTTAATGCAGCTCAAAAGATATCAAGTACCTTTTTTCCAACCTATTCACTAGCTCTAAATGGGATTTGACATTACGAGGTCAGCTTTGCTTTGCCTCATAGATGACTAACAAATTCACAGAGACACAGGTTCACTGTTCTCACGTGGATCACTGCTCAACAGGCCACTGGCTTTTGATGGCAACATTTAACTTTCAACTATTAAGGAGAAGAGAAAAATTCAAGTTGTAACAAATTATCTGGCATCTAAACAATGTTAAAGTGACCCATTAGGAGTGCCTTYAGACAGTAGAACTGCACATTACTTTTGAATTGCAAAGTTCAGTCAATGGAGTGACAGAGTTCATATCTGAAGTGTTTTACTCGGCTATGAAAGCCCTGTAGAGTGATATCTGTTTATAGTGAACAAGAATAGAATGGAAATCCATTTTTATAGCTAGATTATAGACTCCAYCATATGTCCTACCCTGCCCCAAACAAACAAAAATAGTGAAATGTGTTGCAATGCATAATTACAGATTAAGAGATTTCTTTATCAAGTTTTCATATTAAAGAGATTTCACTGTGCTTTAAATTATTTGARCATTCTGAATAAAACACTTTTGTCATGATGATGTTGCAGTACATTATTCCTATTTGCTGTGAATTATCCTTTCTCAGTTCCCCAGCTACCTTCCATCTTGAATATAACTAGAAACCAATATAAGGGAAAGAGATTTTAGTGAATAGGGAACTCARAAAATAATACTATTTGGGGGAGGTGAGCATGAAGAGAAGATCATGTAATATGTTCCACTTWAAAAAAAAAATCTCCCTTGTTAACTTTAAAGAACATTTGGCAAGTTTAATTTACTGGTTGCTTTTTGCTAGCTTGTGGGAGAAGGAGCAGAAAATTCAGATCTGTCACAAAAAGTTGCTGTGGAACAGATGAAAGATACTGGTGAGAACACAGCTCCAGAATAAATTAGTTAGTGGAGTAACTGCAACTGCTGCTGTGGGCATGCTGCAGAGAGCTCTCAAGTAGACCATTTGCTGGTGAATATTTTCMCCATTCCGGGTACATAGTTGGTTCCTAGTGTCTTTCTTCTCAGTCTTACTCCCTGCTTCTAATTTCTTAACTTCATACTTCCACAACTCTCCGCAAGAGTGTCTTGTACTCATCTGTCCCATTTGTAATCTATATTGCTGTTTTTTAAGTAACCACATCCTTTTCCTGCACCAGTGATTACAAAAGATACTTGAATTAAGAAGAATGTGAATCTTGTTTTGTTTTGTTTTAATAAATGAGATGCTAAGAAAAATATTACCCTGCAGAGATAACAATTTATGCCCTTTTGTTTACTATTGCATGGACAGAAAGTCTGTGTTTTGAAAAGAGGACAGCTAAACTTAGGGAGGCAGACTTTAGAGGAAAGCCTGATGGACACAACAAAGGAGAGAATGATGAAGAAAGAGTGAAATAGTTGTAAG
The DNA here is from genome assembly GCF_003342845.1 of Nothoprocta perdicaria. Lineage (NCBI taxonomy): Eukaryota > Metazoa > Chordata > Aves > Tinamiformes > Tinamidae > Nothoprocta > Nothoprocta perdicaria. The sequence continues at coordinate 1,346,777 of NW_020454095.1, forward strand.
GGAAATAAACATGAGGAATGATATTGAAAGAACCTCAATCAATGAAAAATGAGAGGATCAACAACAAACAAGTTAGGATGGATAGCAAAAGAAAAAGTTCTTAAGGAAATCCTTGCAATTTATTATTTTTGCATTATTTATTTGGTAGGCCCAACTGAGCTCTCTAACTTATGCCAATATGATCCCAGTGATAGCTGGAAATTAAGCAGTTTAAGCAAACAGTATTTGGCATAATAGAGCTCATTACAGAGTTCATTATAAATGTATCATGTACCTCTGTGCATTTTTACTACTCATAAAATTTGTATCATTTAAAGATACTGCCTTCACCTATCAGTCATGCCCTGTCTGGAAGAACAGATGTCAGATAGGAAACTGCCAACTTTTAAATCTAGGTGAACTCCTCTTACCCAACCTCTTGCTTAGTAAGACTGTAATGTAGTAAGATACTGCCACTTGGAACTCACAACAAGGAAATTTACTCAGCTTTACAAGTCTTAAATCCAAAGAAAATTAATATCGTACTTCATACTTCTTCTTCCATCAGGTTTGCATATGCTATTAATTGACCTCCTGACCATCCAAAAAAACCTCCTTATAGCTGAAGTAATTTTTTAAAAATAGTGTTTTTATTAAGATATTGGCACTAAAAAGAGTAGTCATTTTAGACATCAAATGTAAATTGCCACCTTTCCAGAAGTTAATGGCAAGAAAAATTCCCCAGAAATTTACAAAAGCAATATTCAAAAAAAAGAAAAAGATAAGCAACAGGCACACTAATAATTAAAATTCAGAATATTGAAATTGAATATTAAATAATAACTTCTGATGTGAGCCAAAGTAATCCCCAAAGTGTCAAGAGAGTAATGTTACTACATTTCTTACTTAATTGCTCTATCATCCTGGAATATGAAATATTTCACAATTGAAATGGCCATAGAAARTTGCTCAGAGGGATATGCTTATAGCAAGTGTACCCACTGTTCACTATCATCTGTATGGGAATTATTGTGAGACATAGCTTTCCCTTACATTGTAAAGTACTTTGGCAGCCACTGTCAATGAATTAGAGCCTTAGCTTTTATTAAAAGAAAAAATATTATTTTAATGTTTGTTTTGAATTCAATAAAGAGAAAATTTTGAGTCTATGAAAAATAAAAGTTAACAGTTTAAACTTCAATCTCCAGCTATCACTAAATTAGAAGAGAATAAATCTAGAAGATGACAGAACTCTGTTGCTATACATGAAGCAATATTTATTACTGAAGAAAAAGGAATATTAAGACATATATTATTGAAATTATTCTGTTCAATTAGAACAAAGAAGATTTACCCTGAATGAGACATTTTAGAGATCTTATTGTTGTTAATATAACAATGTCTGACTTCAAAGCAGTCATGCTGTGGGCCAAATGATCTATTTATCATCTCTTTTCTTTGTTTTTATTTTTCCAGATACCAAATACTCGTTTCAAGACAGAATGCATTCATATATATTTATGTTCCTTTATGAGTGAAACAACATACTATCTAAAAGGTGCATTGCATATTTCTTTGTATATCTATTTCTACATCCAATATCTCTGTTTATTTGTCTTGTGGCAATAAGTACCAAGGTCAGCCTAGCACTATGATAAAACAACTGTGTAAGTCCTGGGCATCTTGTATTTCTAGTTTACTGCGACACTTGTTTATCCCACAGTGAACTTTTCTGGGTTTTTTTTTGTTTGTTTGTTTTGTTTTTTTCTACACTAGTTTGAGATATTTTTCAATCTCACTCTGCTTTGGAGATGGAATTACTATTAATTCTGTGCATAGCATAGTTCTTGGAAGAGGTGAAGGAGAATGATACAATAGAGGAGAACATAACCAATGTGGTAGAGCAAGACTCCTACTAGTCCCATGCTTTTTGTTGTTGTTTCTTGTTTTCCTCAGCACATCATGATTGCATAAATTAGAACTGTTTGGCAGTATGTTGTATTGGGGCTGGGGAGCTGAAGTGTGGAGACAGTATCAGTTTTCATCATGTACTGTAATACCTAAAACCAATCTATTGGAAAATGCTGCCCTAGTGATAGAGAATTCACTGTTGAGATAAGCATAGGAAAGAATCATAGAATCATAGAATGCCGAAGGTTGGA
>NW_020454095.1:1349134-1352348 GCF_003342845.1 Nothoprocta perdicaria
CCCCCTCAGCCTCCTCTTCTCCAGGCTGAACAGGCCCATCTCCCTCAGCCTTTGCTCATAGGGCAGATGTTCCAGGCCTCTGATCATCCTGGTAGCCCTGCACTGGATGCCCTGCTGCCTCCAGCAGCTCCACATCACTCTTGTCCTGGGGAGCCCAGAACTGGACGCAGTACTCCAGATGTGGCCTCACCAGGGCTGAGTAGAGGGGGATGATCCTCGACCTGCTGGAGACGCTTTTCTTAATGCACCCCAGGATCCCGTTGGCCTTCCTGGCCACCAGGGCACACTGCTGCCTCATGGTCAACTTGTCGTCCACCATGACACCCAGGTCCCTCTTTGCGGGGCTGCTCTCCAGCAGGTCCACCCCTAATCTGTACTGGTGTCCAGGGTTATTCCTCCCCAAGTGCAGGACCCTGCACTTGCCCCTGTTGAACCTCATGAGGTTTCTCGCCGCCCAGTGCTCCAGTCTGTCCAGGTCCCTCTGGATGGCAGCACAGCCCTCAGGGCTATCAGCTACTCCACCCAGTTGGTATCGTCGGCATACTTACTGAGGGAGCACTCCAGCCCTTCATCCAGGTCRTTAATGAATAAGTTGAACAGGACTGGACCGAGAACTGACCCCTGGGGGACACCACTAAGTACAGGCCTCCAGCTGGACTCCGCACCATTGACAACCACTCTCTGCACCCATTGGCATACAATAGCAATTGGCATACAATAAGGAGGGAGGAAAAAGATACGYATGGTCAATCAAAACCTGAGGAGAGTTAGAGAAATACAGAACCTTATTTTCAGAAGTGACAGTGATGTCCTATCCTGAACCTTTAACCCCTTTAAAAACTCTCTATAACAAGGCTGAGAAAAGCATTAAGCATTAATCTCAGCTGGAGACTACAGCTTTTGCATTTTAAAAGGAAAAGTTACGTTTAGTAAGAGGCCACATTTCTTCATTTACTTCCTCAGGAAAAAAAAAAAAAAAACAGAACAAAAACAAAGCGAAACATTTCAACAAGATCATTTTGATAAAAAAGCAGTTAAAAAAAAAGGTCTTTCAGTAGTATATCAAAAGCAAAAGCATTTCAGTGAAATGTGGCAATGCATCAGTTTGCAAGTCATGGCAAAAATAACTTACTGAGTAATACTTATACCAAAAAATTTAAAAATGTAGTTCTTAATGTGCTTTGTACAAATTCCAGTGGTTTTGTGCATTGGTGCATTGCTGACTTTTACATGTAATACGAAACAATATCCCAAATAATACACTAGCCCAGTGGGAAATATTATTTTTTAAGAAATCTTACCTAGAAAAATGCATTTCACACGGACTTACAGTAAATAATTAATATATGACACTGGAGAATGTAACTTATGGCATAGATCTTTAGAAGCTGAAAGGATAACAGGCCTGTGTTTATAATGCACTTATTTTCCTTACATATGCAATTTAGCACAGTGAACTTAAATTTTGCTCTTCACCTGTAGAGAAACTCATCTGCTACACAGTGGTGTTGTCTCACCTGAGTCAAAACCATATGCTGCTCAGTTTTTGATAATACATTGTACTCTCAGGAAGATAATCATTTGTAGAACAGTGATACACATTCACTTTGTGAAGTATCTTAAAACTGGTTTGGATATCAATTTAAACCYACCAGGTTAAAACATATGTGAGAAATTACAGTTGCAATCTACTGTCTTGGATCACACGCTGTTGCCATGAAATCCTAATGCTACTTTCCACTAGACTTACGCTTCCCAAAGAAAAGCAGAACATTGAAACTCATGATGTGACAAAACTGTCAATGTAAAAACTCAAACCAGAAAATATGATTTTAAAATTCTGTRAGTAGAGATTCAGTAGGTTAAACCTAGATTATACTGATATACTGTGAGAATCTGTACAAAAGGAACATTTGACACAGATATCTAATATTTAAGCAGCATACATTTTTGTCCTTTTGAAAAATGTCCACATTCATAGATACAGAATAGCTCTATTTTTACTCAAAGTTAATCCAATCAAAAACATCAGGAAAAGGTTTAGTTTGCCTCTCCCTCTTTTAAACCAGGGACCTATACCTCACTGCTGTCAGCTACAGTTTTAAATTCAACTCATAGAATAATGTGCCTCCAAGGCTGAAATTTTTCCAGTTTCTGAAAAAGCATTTGAATAAATAACTCTTTTTGTTGATTAAATCCCTTGTCCAAGAAACATAAATGCAAATATCTTTATGACAACTACTGTTCATGTTCTTATAGTGACATCTTTGCCAACCTTGAAACTTAATAGTGCAAAAATAACTATTAAAAAACATTTAGATGAAACGTCCTGTTTCAATCTGTAATAAAAGGAATATCTTTCCATAATATCCCACAGATTTGTAAGAGAACTAGCCAAGGTATCAGATCTTGGCTGCTGAAGGAGATGCCTAAGGAATGTGCAGTGATACTGGCAAATGCTCTGACAGCTCTGAGGCTGTCAAATCTTAGACTGCACAAGACTAATATCTCTTCTATAAAACATCTCTCTTACTAATTTACCCAGCCCCAAAGGCTCAGAACATCAGTTACTTAAGGGAAAAATAATAAAGGTTTACTGGCATTGATAAGCCTGTATTTTGATCTGGAGCAATTCACAGGATTCATTAACAAGTAGAATAGGAAAGATAATGGATTAGGACTCCTTTGGCTTGGTCATAAGTAGACAAATCATTTAAGTTCATTTTGCTTTGTAAATGTTTTTATGGCAATTTAAAGTCATGGTCTACACATTTCTTATGCAGTCTKTTTTTCTACAGAGAACCCAAACTCAAAGAGTCACAGAATTTATTTTAATTTTCTGCATTTAACGGAGGAGGGACTACTATGTTGGTCACATGCTACAGGGAATGCACTACACCATCAGCAGTGAGAGAATGCACATCTCAAGGAGAGAAAAAATAAGAAACTGGTCCAGCATTCCCAGAAAACAACATGGTAAAGTTACAACGTGCAGGTGACAAACAAAATGAACGGTTTGCAGTCAAGAAGACACCCAATGATGAAAAGAGCTGCATGTAGTCACAGCAGCACAAATCCTTGATGGCTGCCTGCAGGACTGGCATTGCGCAGTACAAGGCTTGCCTCATCCATGACTCACTGCAGTTTCACAAGAAGAAAATAATAAAGCACAATGAGTCTCCAAAGAATGCAGCCAGATCTGCAGTGCCTCGTT
>NW_020454095.1:1352368-1368290 GCF_003342845.1 Nothoprocta perdicaria
AAAAAAAAAAAAAAAAAAAAACTTCAGAAGTTACTTCAAATTTTCTTGTAACTGGATAATTGTTATCAGAAACAGGAAGCCTAGATGCAATAAAGGGAAAAAATGATGACACGGCAAGGAGAAAAATAAATACATTATGGGAAAATCATGTCTTACTTCGAGACTGATTTTCAGCCTGGCTAGCTCTAATACTAGATTCRAACAGCAGTAGTTTGGTATAGGGTAGCATTTCACACAAACCACATTAAAATTAACATGTCATGTGATTCTTTCATACCAGGAAAGAACAAGCTCCTAATAAGATATCCATTTAAAAGTATGCTTATTCACATAAACAYATATAGACATGTACATATATAAAGTATAGTGTATATACACTCACACAGATATATGTAATATACAGTAAAATAAATTGAAATTGCTGATGATGACATGCAATGTCTCTAATTCTGTTTTACAGGAGATACTAAGGAAGCAAGAGTCAGTCAGTTCTGTTSTGTATAGCAGTGGCATAAAACAACAGAAAACAGCTGATGGGACTGTGCTTTCATATAATAAAACAATAAAAAGGACTTGAGATGTTCAGTGATATGTCAACCTAGATTACCTTTTCAACAGTCACACATAAATAATTTTCACTTGCAGTTGGTGACTGTTGTGATCCTATTGTCACTACACAGCTGAGTGTTTGCACTCAGAGTGTGAATAGAAATCTTGCTATAACTGAAAAACTGCTTGGCCTCTGCCCACTTTCATCTACCAACGTTGACCCAAATTTGTTTGAAGAATTGAAATAATGTCCTGAAAGTCTGACAGCTCGTGAGAACGGATTGCTTGATTAAACAGGTGTGCTCAAATGGGGCACATACTGTGACCACCAAGAAATGGCTGTACTGTCTTGCTTAAACAAACAGGAAAGAAGGYTTGAGCTTGGGGTGCAAAGTTTTTCAGATTCTACTAACTTAAAAGGCTATATTAGAGATTTGATGTTATTTGTTCACTTGTTGAAGATCATGTCCACTGCATCAGCTAAATACATGCTTATTAAATCACTAAAGCATTTAAAAATAGAAGAAGCACAGACTATTCTGGTGTAGTGTTCATAGGCTGCCAAAAGGAAAAGTCTTTGAAAGAGTTGGAAACTGTAAGCCTAAAGTGTTTATAAAAGGTGTATGAAGACTTGTTCATGAAGATAGTAGCCCATCAAAAGACAAGACAAGGACTGGTTAGGAGATGTAGCTTTACTTACATGTATGTCATCTCTACAGCTTTAGCAGTTTAGATGTCACAGTAAACACGTATGAAAATTCTGTACTTCATTGCTTAGTCCATATTGTAAAATCCTGGCTGAAGAAGTCCTGATAATTTTTATATCCCTTCCGCATAACTTGATAACACAACTTGATCAAGTTATCCCAATCACCCAATGGTGATAATATGTCTGTAAAAAAATGGTTGTTGTTCTTTTCTTTACCATACAGGATTTTCAGAGCAGCTTACTTTCATAATTTGGTCTTTGATTGACAATATAAAAAGATAAGAAGACCTCCCAAATCAGTGCAGCTTTTGTCGTATACGAGGAGGGATGTCTGGACATTATAAAACAGAAAAGCAGCATGATGATACTTTCAAAGAAATTCCAGATAAGTGCCATGGATTACCTCCCACTGTTAAACTATGTGCTTCTGATTTGAAACAAAACAGCTGAGATATGAATAGCCAACTGCTTTCTCAAACCAAGAACCAGCCTCTGAATGACTTTGGATAACATTATAGAATGCCACTATATTAGCATTACAGTTAAGCCCAGCAAAGTGCTTTTGGATTAATCTTCCAGTTGCTCCTATCTATCAGGCTTTTGTATGCATCATAGAATAGTCTCAAGAGCTGGAGTGCTTTCGGATTAAACTAAGCCAAAAGATGCACTTCATGAGATCACTCAACACACTTCAGCCACGGTCTGAAGAACCAGTCTGAAGAAAAGCTGCCAGAATCTCAGAATGACTCTTCAATACAAATCCTCTTTGTTTAAACAAGTATATGTTGTTTGCTAAAATATATGCAGTCTCGAAAAGGACTGTATTTTTTTTCACTGTGACCAAATCATGACAAACTCATGGTTGCACTTTGAACACAATSCAGCCTACAAATTGGTTAGATGGTGCTGGTAGAATGGTTCAGGATTACCAAGGAAGGGATGAAATTGTATCTATAATTATGGAGTAACTAGTGGATTAAATAAGCACAACACAATGGAAGCCAGCTGAGTTAAAGTTGACTATGCCATCTGTGAACTTGGCTCCAGACTCAGTATTTTAGTGGATGATGGAAATAGAAAGACAGTGCTCTAATTATCTCCTTTTTAGGATACTTATGAATATATGGAATATATTAACAATATGCTTGAGCACTTGATACTATTAAAATGAACTATTATCAGTCAGTCAATTCTGGCCCCAAAATAGGTATAAAGTACTGTAGTATTCTTCCTTGTGATCCACCAAATTAAAAACTCACCAAGTAGCATGTATTTTAACAGTACATGCAATTTTGTAAGGTGACCTTACAAATTTTGGTTTAATAGCCTTTTCAATAACCCTTTTTTGGTTTAATAGCCTTTTCAATAACCCTTTTAAAACCATTTCACCAGTAAAGTTTTTCAAAGTATCTATCAAAGTATTTATTAAATGTTTTTCTGTTCGTATATTAATGTGTCACTTCATGTTTCTTACGGAAAACTGAATAGCACAATATATATGAATAGCAGAAGATATTTTTTGCCAAAATAATTCAAAAACTGATAACTATAGAGTTTTTTTTTAAACAATCTTTCCTTTTTTTTATTGTCTGTAAACATAATAGTACAGACAAAAGCATACCATGGTTTCCATTAAAATGCTTGTAATGACACAGAAAAAAAATACATACATTACTTTAGAGTTCATGGAATACCAAACTAATAAAGTTACCACAGTTTCTTGCCTTCAAAAGAGTTTTGTGACTAACCCCGTACAGCTGAGGGGTCTATCATCATCTCATGACAACTACCGCTAGCTCTTTTCTCCCTTCCTTACATATTTCAAGCCAGAATGCTTGCAGCCTTTTCCATATTTGGTCTCCAAACCTTTATAGTGTTTGCGATATTTCAAATGCATAGTTTCCATTCTGTGGGGCCAGATTGCTTTGCCAGGGTGAGGGGCCAGGGTAAACACATTTCCAATTTCAAAGCTGTTTGTTTTGGTAATTCTAGACAGAGAGGTTCTGAAATTGGTATACGCTCATTTTTCTGTTTACCGAAAGGCTGTTTCAGCTCAATTTTTTCTCATAACCCTGCCAGATTCCACATGTGGAATATAATGTCTAACAAGGATCCCAATAAGGGACTCAATATATTTACTAAACAAAAAAAAAGTTAAAAAAAAAACAAAAACAAGAGAACAAAACCAGCATCTTTAAAACAACATAGAACTCATTTTCAGAGCAGCTTTTGTTACTGTTGTCATTTTATTGTAGGAATCATGGGTGCTTCAAAAGTAGTTTTAACAGGAATATAGGGAGGAAAGAAAGCTGCCAAAACTATGTAGAATGGTGGAAAATATGGCTCTAATTAACTTTAACATGATGACTCTTAAACCAAAGAACATTATTGTTATTCTCAGATTTCACATTATAGTGTGGTGAGCTAAACTGCAGTCCCGAATGTGCCTTGGATTAGATATTTTGGTCACAAACGTGCAGTGCCTTTTCACAAGTACTTTGAGACTATTAGCATTATTATTATTTTATCTGTGTAATAGCAGTTCCTAGAAGGCTCAAATGAGATCAAATCTCCATCACTGCAGGCATTTTATAAGTGCTCTTATACTCTCATATAAATACCTATGAAAGTCAATGAATAGGAAAATGAAAATGGCAAATACCTGAAAATGTTGTGTTGAATTATATAGGGCCTGTCGATTCTGCCTTGTACTGATCTGAGAGTGAACTTGGATGTGCTATGCTCTCTATAACATAGTTTGTAGACATCCACATTTTTGGGAAGACCACATTACTAATTCACTGCTTATGTACCTCATACAACACAACTCTGCACAATATAAAGCAACTCAGTTGCTTTAAAACTGCTTTTTTTTCAGAACAGATTTACTGAGCACACAGTCCCATATTGGGAGTAGTCCCAATATTCACGCTATAAGTATTTTACTGGATTTTACTTTGAACTATCTCTATCCTGGCCCTATGGACTAAGTGATCAGTAACATGCCGGAGGGCATCGTGTTTAATTTCAAGCTGTGTGCTCTGAGTCATGGTGAGAAACAAAACATGCAAATAGGCAAGTGAGAAACCGGGATGTCTGGGGGATTTGTTGCAAAAGGACACTCCTGGTCAAAACTACGACCCTAATATACATACACAGTGTTGTGTACCTCAGGGAAGAGCCTAGACTTCCCTCTCTGTCAAATCCATGGCTTTATGGGATGCATAGAGGTGAACTCAGCCAGAAACTCACATCTCATCTTCATTACAAAAGGTAGCATGTTTGAAAAAATACGTCAGAGCTTCTTTCTCACTAGGTTCTGAATCTCAAACAAAGCCATGTCTTAATACAGGCTTGTAGCCAAACACTTGGGAATTGAATATCACTGCAGTCAAGCATCTGTAATCAGGCAGGATTTCTAGGAGAAGACCTAGAACGAATAAACCAGGTCTCTTCTTAGACGTATGACTTACCACCTAGGTCACAGTTTTTCCTCAGTCAGTATAAATTTCACAGAAATGGTAACTCAGTAACTTCACCATTATGAAAGAGTGAATTCACTTCTCTTTCAATATTTTTGCATAGTCCTAAGTTCATTTAAGCAGCTGTATTTTAAAGCTAGTGATATGAAATTCTCTGCGGAACCACTAGCTTTATAGAAGTTACTATACAATAGAAGGAAATGTCCTTCTCCAGGTAATTCATGTACGATTTACAATTTTTATTTTCTCTTAGTATTTTTTTTCTCTCCTCAGGAAAATAAGATTTGCAGATATTATCATGTATCATAATTTTAATAAAAAATTTTAGTGCATGATATCCAATGCCACGTTCATTATTTTAGATAAGGCTAGGAATCTGAAACTATAGGAAAAAAGTGTCATGGATGTCTAACCATTAAAAAGAAAGCATATTAGCCTCACAAATATTTGTAAGTGCCAAAATAAAAAATTGAAGAAAAACTCCATAACTACTCCCTTAAAGCAATCCTTCACATTTATAGGGAAGAACAATACTAATAAATAGAGCAATATCCATCCATTGGAAATAGATTTTTAATTGCTCCAGCAAAAACCTATCCAGATTTTTCAAAGAATCCTACAAATATTTGCATATTTGCTTATGAGTATATATGAATATATAAATACACACGTGCCTACATGTATGTCTTCACATGTACACACATATTCCGGTAGTTAAATATATTCCGGTGTTAAGTATACATATACTTAATGTTATATATATTCATAAATGTGCAAAGCTGGAAACAAAATGAGAAAGAAACTATTATTCAAATATTTTGTTTCAAAACATATTATTTTACTCTGTACTCTTGCTGGCCGATTTGAGAAAGTCATGTCATCTTTAATTCATATGGACCAGAGCAGCAGGAGATAAAGACTTTTACTGAAAACTTTCTAACTTGTGTTATTTCTTCCTTGACTTTGACAGCATATCAGAAGCATTTATAATAATATGCAAAATATTTCATAAATGGACAAATATGGCATGTCCTCAGGAATATTTTCTTTTTTTTTTTTTTAAAAAAAAAGGACAACAGAATAGAAATTAGAATATTTACTAGCTTTAAACTCAGCAAATTCAGCAAGCTGCCAGAGGTGGTAAAATGGTGGGGAGAATTGTCTCTGGAACAATAGGAATAGCAGAAATAGCAGGAATAGCAGAAAACTCTGATATGTAGAAACCAAGGACCCAAAGGACCACACATACCTACATCAAATACATGATGATGACTTCACATAATAACTACCTAAAAATATCTAATTTTTCAAAGAATACGCAATTCAGACAATGCAGACCTTTCTTGTCACTGAACTCTCCAGCTCGGATTAATATACAGTACAAAGCTCAAATACGTTCTCCAGAATACTAACAAAATATTTTATCTGGGTTAGTTAAAATAAATCAGCTAAATATTCTATAATATTTGTATCATCTTGCTGACCTGTGGACATCCATTGAGAAAAATMATTTTTACTCACTCTCTTTAAACTGGAAACCTTAAAGCAGAACTACACAAGACCCCTGGTGAGTCAATCAGAAAGTTCACACTTATCCTAAAGAAGAATGGAGCACAACTCACAAATGTGCCCGCAAAGCACAAAATCTGGGAGCAGAGAGAAAAGCAAGTGCTCTTCCTTTTGGATATAAAGCACAAGATCAGCTTAGTCACACACAAAACTGTAATTTCCAATGTCATGCGGACATATCAGTCTCTAGACTTGGCTACCTACTGCAACTCCTTGTTCAGGGTGAAAAGTGTATGCAATGTGTTGGAGAAGACTGGTRCTTGCGTAGGGATGTTCACCAAACTCTACTTACTGAAGGAGCTGCATAACAAAAGTGGCAGAGAGAGAGAGAGAGAAGACATGAAGTTACTGATTAGGCTTCAGAGCCTCTGAGATGTGTAGGTGCTTTACATCAGGCTGCAGAGAGATAGTCATCTTTGGAGTCCGATCACAATTAACATTCATTAGACTGTCTTGAGATCTGCAGGTGTCCAGATCAGCARTTTCTCACTAGACAGAGGCTGTGGTAGTGGTTGCCTTGTATTTAATGACTGTGTAGTTGGCTGCCAAAGTCCAGGAGGTAGCTGACTTCTAACATACTTAATTCCTCATGCAAGTAAAAGCAGGCTTTTGGYGTGCCCAGAATAGCTTTCCCTTTGAACAGGACTATACTGTACCCACCAGACAAATTATTTTTCCATCATGAAGAACCAGAGGATTTTGACCACGCTACTAGGGATTCCAGATGTCCCAAATTGCCAGACTACTGCCACTATAGATTTGGGAACAATTTACAGCAAATGTTGTGTCCAACATGTGCTGGCTACACTGGATACCAACAGATTAAACCTGACACATTCTGGGAGCACTGGGCTGAGCATGTGCACACACGGCTACATCTACACAGTTTTGATGCTTATAGACAGAAAGAGGCAAAATCTCACCTAAGAGTACTCTGCCTTCAGAGAAAGGCTTTCTAGTACTAGGTGAAAAGTATTTGAGAGTCCTCATAGGGTCTCATTTTCAATGCTGGAAATATTTCATTTGGCATTGAATAATTAACTGGATCAGAAAAGAGGAAAGGGAAAGCCAGAGGGATTGTTATTCTTTAGCCTAGTTATCCATGACCTGCCATCTTCTCTGCAAAGAAAAGAAAAACTAGGTAAATTTGCTCGGATGCAAAATGGATCTGGCCTTACTGGTGAGATACGGTAGGAAATGGTTGTTTGCATCCTGGCACAACTGCTCTGAGCTGAATGTTACAGTGCTCCTCAGCAGATATCGTGAGGTACGCTTCCAGATAGAGCCTGTTTGTTCTCCTCATGGTGATATACGTCTGCAATGAGTTAAGCAATGTTTTCTGAGGATCAGGATTTCTGACATGGAAGTTTTAAGTGTTCAGGTTTTCATAATAATAAATGTGCATATATCCTTGTGGCTTTAGCATTTCACCAGTCTCCCCAAAAACCATAAAGAATTTCTGTAGCTGAGGCAGAACAATGAGCTTGAGTGTCTTGAATGCCAAACTGTCACTTAAACAGCAAAGCAGAAATAAGGATACATCTTCAGCTCTGTAGGCAGAAAGAAAAATAAAGCTAGCAACAAGATAGTGCAAGAAGTTTATAGTGAAACCACAGAATATATGGTAAATGACTCTTAGCTAGATTAACTGGATTGTGTAATTGCCTGGATTTCCTACAGGTATGCTTAAAGCTTTAAAAGACAAAATAATTGAAATCTAAATTAGGTTTATATTATGCTCATGGGCTCTGTTACCTTAAAGCAATGAAGCATCTGCTTCAATCCATATTTGTTTTAGCATAAACTTAAATATTTGTCTAAAAATTATATGGACTAGATATGTTTTTGTTGTTGTTGTTGTTGTTGTTTTTTTTTGGTTTTTTTTTGGGGGGGTAGGGGCCAGAAGAGTTTGTTTGTTTGTTCATTTTCTTTTTTTTTCCTTGAAATGAGTCTTTGCTTTCCCAAGGACACTTCGAAGTTGGCCAAAATTTTCAACTGTGTTTGATTATATGTCACTTGTGGGATAAGTGAAAATATCCCAGATCTGAAATAAATTACTATTTAAGATACATTAAGGATATCATTGGAAAATTGGAGGGGGGAGGAAATTAAAAGAGAAAGAAAATTCAAAGAGAAGCAATTTAGACCAGATATCTTTTTAGACTTCCACAGTCACATAAATGTTGAGATTCATGCAGCAGCCCATGTTGAGATTCATGCAGCACTCCATGTACACAGCAAAAACAGAGATCCTCCCCCTTCTGCTGCATCCTAAACCCAAGAAAGAAGTTATAACAAGGATAAAGGACAATTTTACTCATTTTTATCTATTACACTGTTCCTCTGTGAGCTGACCATAAATTTCAGCCACCATAAAAACAATCTGAGGACTATTTTCCAAACCATATTTCACCCCTCTGAAGATACAGCTCCACAGTAGGAATAAGCAAGTGATTTTTAAGAAGAGGATTTAACATGTTATGCCTTGCTCTTTTGCCTTTGAGCTGTTAGAAAAGGTCTTCAAGTTTTATGCCACAGCTCATTTAAGACAATCATTAAAACTTATTTTACCTATGAATCACTAAATGTTAATTCCAAAGCTCCTTCAAGCAAATTCAATTTAAGCTTAAGCAACAGGCCAGATTTGAACAAGACACCTGCTTGGAGGTGAAGGTACCTTGGTGACAGGAACTGCTAAAGGGTCAGGAAGGGTATAGGGGGCTACAAAGTGCTTGTTTTTTGCCTTTTTTTTTTTTTTTTTTTTTTTTTTTTTAACGTAGAAGATGTGCAAATAAATTCTGCAGGTGTGTGGGATAGTCGGGGCTTTGTTCCATAATGGGTTTGAAGGAAAAGTGAAGCTGAGGGGTCTGGCTTCAGGGGAAGGGGAAACTACCAGGTAACCAAGGAAGGGTGAAGAAAGACCCAGATAGGACATTTCATCTTCTTCATTTTTTTTCCCCTTCTTTTTCCTTCCCATGGCTTTCTCTCCTCTTACCTGTAACCCTGCCAATGACTCTGTCACAGAGCCCTCRTTGTCACTTTTGCCTCCCCAGAAGAGGTAATTCAGAGCAGAGACTTTGGGAGGGATGAAGCCACAGCTACCCTCTTAACTGGAGGATGTTAGTGCCAACAGGAAGTTGAAATATAGGAGAAGCTTTGTCCTGACCTATCCTTCCTGAGGTACAGGCATAGCAAGCTGTTTGTAACCCAGCCTGCACTCCTAAACTGCTGCCTACATTTCCTGTGCCTTGTGTTGGCTCCACTCCCAGGCATGGGCTCCAGCTTCCACAAATAGATCCACAGCAATCAGTGTGACTGCTCATGTGAGTAATGGCTCACAGCTGGGTGTAAACAGTCATGAGCTCCCTACATTTTTAGTTTTTGAAGTTTAGTATTTTTCTTATGCTTTTTCTTCTTTTCCTGAGAAATTGGATAAGTAAATTGCTTTTCCTATGCTCCTCTATGTTTAGGATCAAGCTGATCAGCATAGTAAGACAAATAAAAAGGAATCTTATTAAGTGAAGTTATCCCAGTGCTACTGCAAGTCATAGCTTTTTCTGTTGTTGTTCTATCAAGCTCTTTCATTGATATGGTCTTTTAGAGCGCTGAGTGACTCTCCTGTGATTTCAAAGCAACCCCAATTCTACTAAATCCAATTGAGGTGCTCAGAGTTTATCAAGAAGTGTTGAGGTTTTTGTGAGATCATGCTGAATTCATTTTCATCAGATATCCTATTGTTGGTAGTATGTGGGTTAAGGTATGGAGTATTAGTCCCTAATGACAGTGCACTCATCAAAAATGACTAAAAGACATTGATTCTATTTTCTTAGGCTCCTTTATTTTAATAAATACAAAGAAAAGCCCAGGAAGAGTGAAATCTCGAGGGACAAAAAGGGGATTTATTGCTGAGGAACTGATTTTCAAAAGCTTATGCCTGCAGTGCATAACAGACTTTCAGAAAGTGTTTTGTGTCCAGCCATTCTTTCGGCAAAACTGATGTCTGGATCTTCAGTGATTTCAAACACTGACGACTTATTTGATGCTTTAAAGTGATTTAGGCTCTCTTGAAAGTCTTACTCTCTGTATAGGCAATACTATCTTCTGAAAATCCTTGTGCTTCCCCACAAATGTTACCGAACTTCACTGTTTCAGAAGGATCTTGCAAAGGATTTACTTATCTGTAAAGAATTGTTATTTTAAATTAATATCTAAATGAAATCTATTTGAGCTGCCATTGTAGCTGAAAAGATAAAACAAATACCTGATTCTTTCCTGCATTATTTTTAACTTCCTGAAGCAGGCATTTGCTTTATTACTTCCATAAGATTCTGTCTCTAACCTTTTTTCTTGAGGCTTTCTCCATACAGTTCATATAAAAGTTATACTGTATAGCTTTGAATAGCAAGGTATGTCTGTCCAGCTAAAGGAAGAGGCATACCATGCATTTTAAATCTGCATTAACAGTACATAGCAATCTTGTAATACTGTAATAACTACTGGCAAGATAATCTCCCTTCCTCAAAAGGTGATCTGTACAGATCAGGACTGTACTTAATGAAACAAGAAGGAAGCACAAACCACCAGTATCCACCCCACCTGAAAATAAGGAATTTAATTTACCACTGCTGGGAGCACTTTGGCTCTCAAAAAGCACCCTGAGAGTATAAAACACACACACCCCCACCCACCAACCACACACCACACACACACATTAATATCACATAAAACACACACACATTAATATCACATAAAACACACACAAGCATTTGTAAACTTGGGTCATTTTCTTCAGGTTGTTGTCTTTCTTTAGGTTGCTTTCTTTAAGTTGCTTTCTTTAGGTTTTTTTTTCTTGATTTTCTTCAGACAAAACAAAGAGATGTTTCAGCTTTTTGTTGGTTCAGTAATAGAAAAATCTCTAGAAACCAATTAGCCCAATTCTGATATAGTCTGTAATTATTTAAAAATAAGTAATCTGGAGATTTAGTTTTGCTTCAGAAATCAAACCAATCTCATTGTTCCCCATAAGGACGGCATGAGTTCTTCAACTGCAACAGTCCCGCTACATTCCAAYTCTAACTGTCGCCAAATTAGCAGAAGTGTTAGACGCGTCTTACTGTGAGAAAATGAATATTTCTGATCCCTGCTGCTAAAAAACATTGCAAATAATTCGTCTGAATGTGTACCAGATCAGTTTTCTAATATGAAAACTGTTCCTTGAACACATTACTGCATCATTTTTCATTACACCAATTATTTATAATTTGTTAAACTTGTAGACTAATTTCACAAACAAAAGGTGAATGCTACTTCTTGTATTGAGTGGTCCCTGTGAGCTCCCAGTCTTTCCTAGCTCTTGACAGAAACTTGATTGCAATCATGAAGCACCACAGCTACAGCCCAGTTTAAAAAATAATAATAATAAAAAAGAACCAGCATTTGTTTCTGAGCTAAGTTCTGACAATTGCCTCCCATTTTAATCAATTTTACACATGCCTCACAACAATTTTTATTTGCTGATTATTTGTTACTCCTATTACCTGGGTGAGAGGACTCAGCATGCTAGGAACAATATACAAATTGTTGCAGACAGACTTTACTGCAATGCATTTGCTGCTGTCAAGGGGCTAAAATATGCCTTGTGCAGTGAACTCAGAAGCCACTGTCCCCTCACACATCACCCAAGGAGGGGACCAAGGCCTAGAGGTGGTGGCACAAGTCCACAATTGCTGAAAAAACAGCTCCCTAAATTAAGCATCAGCACAGCCCCATGCACACTGGTGCCCAAAGGCAGGAAATGGGAATATTTGCTTTCCTTGTTAGGCAAGGCAGGCAAGTCTACCCAGTGGAGCTCATCTCTCAGAGAAGCTCCACACATGCCCAGGCACAGATTCAGAGGCACAAAGCTATTTGCTTGTCCAAATCTCTGCAAGAAGGCCGCCTGAAACTTTATGTAAATACTCTTTCCTTGCTTCAAACAACCCTATTTTTGACAAGTTTTAAGGAAAATACGTTTGTCTTATATCAATGCGGTTTCCACATCAGTAAGTCAATGTATTTTAGGAAACATCTTATTAAAAACTATTTCTGAATACCTAGGAAACCCTGTCTAACAAACTTGAGCTGTTTGGAGTGGCTCATTTTGTTAGCTTATTCTGCATTCTTTTATCTGCAAACTCACTTCAGAAAAAAGTTTTCTTCATGTAAAACATGCCAAGGAAAATCAATATATAAGTGGCAGGAAAAGAATTTTGACTACCGCCTGCATTATCTCCAACACATGAATTTTGACCAGCAGAGCTTGAATTCAATAAAAATATACACATTAAAAATTAAAAATAGCAACTGCAGAAAATTAAATTGAATTGGGCTTCTCTACCACTTGGGAAAGCATGTGAAAAATGTTTTATTGCACAGGAGAGTCCAGATGATATTGGCCAAGCCCCTCTTGACTTCCTGTAAGACATGGTTGAATTAAAAACAAACTTAGGAACAGTGATTTMTGAATTCCCTAGGTGTGCAGACTGACACAAAGGTCCTAAATCTGCTGACTAAGATAAATTGCAGGTTGTAATGTATTTAAAAATGATAATGAAAAAATGCAAATATACATTATATATATATATATAGTTTAACAGCAGATCGGAGCAGAAGGGAATACATGAGCTGTCTGAAAAGTTACTACCCACAGCCAAGAAGGAGCTATAACTGTAAAGGAATTCCCTTAGCTTCAAGTCCCTATAGAAATAAACTATTACTAAGAGATCACATAGTTCTCCCTGCAAGCAAATCCTTCATCTGTTTAGCAAAGATGACTGGGAAATTGCTGTTGCACAAACTCCTTTGAGGGAGAGAGAGAGCGGAGAGAAATGAATAGGGTGAATTTCATTCCATGGGTTAAATATCCAAGAAGGTAAAACGAACTATGAAAGAATAAACAAGTGTTTTTCTAACAGACAGAAATTCTGAGGCTTCAGAACCCCTCTCCTGTTACTGCGGCTGCCTGCTGCACAGGACCTGCTTCACACTTGGAAGCATCTGGTGCTGGCCAGCATTCAAGACAGGACACAGGACTCAATGAGCGGTCTAATAGGGCACGGCAATTCCTGTGGTCCTCTTCTATAGACAGGTGCACTCAAGCTTTCCCCACTCCCCAAATGTCCTCCCCTGTTTCTCTCTGCACATGATGATAGAAGTGGCAGCTCATCAAACTGTCGCTGCAAAGCCTCTGGCAGACAGGGTCCTGCCTTGAGCCAGCACATAGCAGCCAAGCAGCAAGCACAGAGCTATGAAAGCAGCTTGTGGAGCAAAGCAGGCAAGAGAAAACAGGACCTGCCAGTGCTCTGCACTTGCTTGCAACCTGCCTTCACACTTCCCTTGCCTCCAGCACTCAAATGAGGAATGAGACGAACCAAAGCTTCCCTCTGCCCACTTAAGAAAGCAGCTAAGCAAAGACCTTGGATTTAATAACAGAAAGCTGTAAGCTGAAAACTGACATAGGAAGTTGGTAGGGGAATATTGAAAAGGAATATTGTCACAAGAAATAAGATAGCTAAAGGAAGAGGAAAAAAAAAGCTTATAAATTAATTATCCTCTCCTACTGAGACTACTTCACATGCTTTTTGTTGTATTGCTTTTACAGCTCTACCTCAGTGTGGTAAACAAACACCAGAAAATAAAACAATCTGTAGAGGATTTAAGAAATTCTTTTAGAATACAGAACTCTCTTCATTCCACAGAACCCCTAGTAAGCCAGGGATAACTGTTCAAGAAAACAGGGCATCAGCATAATTCTATTTCAAGGTGAGAATTAGCTTCAACTGCTGAGCTGAAAGGAAAAAAGCAGACTCGACAGATTTTGTGAATCACAGAAGTTTTCCAGAGGCTGATTTCACTACCACTCTGCAATTATCAGAATACTCCTACTTCTATATGTGACTTTAACCCTCCTCTCTGTGCCGACAGGCTCTTACTCTTTTTCATTCCTCAGAAGTCAAGCCTCAGTACTTGTCCTAAGCTCTGGATTTGGAGAGAGAAGAAGTGGCCACAGCAGAGCAATCAACTGTTGAGGTGATGCTGTGGATTTTCCTTCATAGAAGTAAGGATTACAGATTTTCTCCACAATTTTCATAAAATAGATGGGACTTTCGTGATCTTTGAGGTCTCTTCCCCCAGGAAAATCTTGGTTGCATTGGTGAATACTTTCAAAAGAAAGTGGGAGAATGGCTGAAACACAGTGTGGCCATATATTCTTGCTTGCTTGGAAAGCGAAGTGATGCCTAAGTCATGAAAATGCAAGCAAAATAAATATTTGGATGTTAAATCAAGGATACATGTCTAGTTTTAAACTTGATTCCATTAGTGAATAGAATTTTTTAGCTAAATGATTTTTTTTTGTGAGGTGTTGTTTTTCACTAATTTTTCTAACTTCAGCAAAACATAATCTGTTTTCTCATTCTGGAGAGTTCTGCTCCTGMCAACAAAATTTAAATGAGGAGAGGGCTTCAAGATAGTTCATTAAGGAGAAGACAAAACAAAATAACTGACTCACAGGATTGTGTTCCAATAACCCTCTTCTTTTATCTTTCATCAATTAATATATTGTTGTGCCACTCTCAAAGAACAATTATTTTAGCTAATTGAAGTTCAATGAAGTCTCCATTCAAAGAAATGTCTGTCGTTTGGATGGGAACTTTAATTCCTACAATATTATTTGTATTCATAAGGATACTGATCGGATGGCTAACTATGTAGCCATCCACAYCCACATCTCACAATTTCTTGCACATTCTGTGCTGTAATGGCCTAGCACAGATCTGAGCCACCACAACTGCAGAAATTCTTCTAGTACCCATCCCAGGGCAGCTCTGCTCCCTATGGTGTGCATGTACAGAGAAACATTACAGGGCATGCTCCTCCTGTAAGGTCCTGATTTTGGTGCCAAGCAGATTTTGCAGAGGATTTTAGCCAGGATTTAGTTTTATCATTAAGAACCAAAAGTTTTGTGCTATAGACCCCTTGAGCACCTAAATGCTCTRTTTAAGCTGGGCTTTATATCAGCAGTAAATGCTCTTAGAAGTCATAAGGGTATCCCACCAACAACACTATACTTTGTCTTTCACGAAAGTGACTGAGAGTAATGTCCATTAAATTCCAGCTGGGCAATGCACAGTCATGACGCTGTAGCCCACTTGTGGCCTCCAAACTGATTTTTCAGGGTGCCTAGCACCTTGCATATAGGGCATCCATGTGTTGTGGTGCATGGAAGAAAAAAGAAAATGTGTAAGGAGGTGAGGTCTGTTCTCAGTCCAGAAAAACACTTCTAGTGTTTACCAATTTATAATTTTTTTGGAGGTCTAAATGTCCTCATTTTATACAATGCCTCAGTTTGGAAACTGAGAATAGCTCACTTGTTGTTGGTATTAGAGTATTACAAACTCAGAAGTAATCTACAGAAATACAGGTAACCTATATGAGATCTGAAGGTAACATGCTGATGAAATACAACCTCTACTACTCCAGAAAACTCTGAGCAACAAGGAGGGAGAAGAAAGGCAAAGACAAAGGTGAGAAAAGGAGAGGAGAGGAGAGGAGAGGAGAGGAGAGGAGAGGAGAG
>NW_020454095.1:1368425-1381033 GCF_003342845.1 Nothoprocta perdicaria
TTTTTTTTTTTTTAATAGAGCTATATATACAACCATATGTCACTGCTACATATCTATTGTTTATAGATGACTCGTCTTTAAGCTGTCATTGCAGTCAGCAGCTTCCTTTCCCTTTCATGGCATTTATTTCATGCTTGCCAATATCTGCTATAGGATCTGATCAACCTCAACAATTAATTAAATAACAGATTGCAAAGAAGAATCTACTACCAAAAGGAGATGCTGCACCTCCTTTCTGTTTAAATTTTTCCTTCCTCCTTAATGAGCATTAAAGAAATGATTATTACAATTGGATATGACAAAGCATTTCCTACATTCCTGATTGTGTCTTTGATCTCTGTTGGAAAGATTAAATTTAAAGAATTTTGATAACTTAAAAGGGTATAAGTTGTACATTTTTTCCCTAAAAAAAAATAAAAGAGAAAACAAAAAAATGCCTGAAATATCATTTATGCCCTTTCTATTTTTCAGAAAATTTAACCAAGTTCATATTCACTGGATAGTGGAGATTGAAATATATTTGTTCTCAGTCTCTTCAGCACCAATCTTGTGACATGTTCATGACAGCAAGCTCCTCTGAACTGCTTTCAGTTGTTTGATGATGAGCCAATGAAGAAGCTCAGCATGTCACCTTTGRTTTTAGTGCAAGCCATGAGTGCAGGGTGGGCTGGTGTTCTTTTGCTCTTATGCGCATATAATAAGTTGTCTTCACTGAAAAATTGATTTAAAAGTTTTTGCCATCAGTTGGATTTTTTTTTTTCATCATCTTTTTTTGCTGGTTATGTTTTGCTTCTTGTTCTATTCTTGTATGATAGTTTTTACTAAAATGAAAGCTAAGTTTGATCTATGCTCTTCTACTGGGTGCGAAAKCAAAAGTTATCACCCTTTTGTTTACACTGATCTATGTATCTGCCAAGATGGGCAAAGTTTGCTCCTGGAGAAGATACTCACCCCTGAGAACATTTTAAAACAGTTTGCCCATTTAGGAGTACTCTCACTAGCATGAGGTACATATGTAAATTTCAGCACACTCAACTGAGGCTAAAAGAACACATGCAATAGATTACTGCGTAAGGCTACATCTATCAAAGTCCTTCTACCAGAAGTTTTATCAGCCAGTAACAGTATTGCATTTTCAGATGTGTCTGTGCACTTTGAGTGCTCACACCAAGAGTCTTACGTCCTCACTGCCTGCTAACATCTTGGAGGAAGATTCAATGTGTCATGACCCAAATATGTGTACTCCCTATCTCTTTGGATGGTTCAGTATCCCAGGGCCCACAGGAATACAGATGCAGTACATTATGAGATGTCAGGTCCATACACTGGACTTACTTATTTCTAGTAATAGCTTTTGAACATTCTGTTTTTTTTTTCTAAAATATTTCTTCTTTTAAAAATATTTCCAGCATTTTTCTACATTATACATCTTTCTACCATCAGCATGAATGCTAGACAGATCAGTCCAGCTGCATCAGATGCTACCAGCTGGTAGCATCTCTCCTTAACGTATGTTGGAACTCTCAGGAATGACTGTCAATCTTTTAGTCAGAAAGGGTATACAATCAATCTATCTAGTAGATTGATTTTAGTCTAGATTTTACCACTCAAAAGGAAAAAGCAAATTACTTTAGCAGTAGAAAAGGGCAGTGATCATCACCGGAAGATTGAAAGTCTAGCCTGTGCCAGGCAGATACTAGCCACCGGGAAACCAGCTTTTCAGAAAGTACATAGAGAAAAGCAGTTGTCACTCAAGGATGTGCAGCAAAATACTTGCAGCCTTGCAAAGTCAGAAGGAAATAGCTTCCTAAACAGAAATGTGGTCAGAGATAGGACCCATATACCTATAAATTTCTTCCCCTGACTGCATAAACAGGAAAGCTGGTAATTTTCTGCAATTATGTAGGCATCTGTCTCAAGTTGGAAGATTTTACTGAATATTGATGTTAACCGATCAAAGGCAGTGAATAATGTTTGCACATACACAATCTTCAGAAGATGCAGTGATTTTCTTAACAAAATCTTCCAATTTTGGGAAACCCAATATGAAGGGTATTTCTACCCTTTGCTTCCTGCATTTTGAGGCTCATTAAGGAGATAACTGACCAGTTCCAAAAGATTCAGTTAACATTTGAGCATGCACAGACAAAATGTAATGTACTTTTAGTACACTAAAAGGATATGATTGATATAAAGTTTAATGCATTGGACTGATATTAGCAAAGTTAATATGTCTATTACTATTGCTATGTGCAGCGTACCAAATCATCTTTTCACAGAAATGATCATTATCAGCAGAGGGTAAAAGCACATTAGAATTAGAAAAATTAATTGCTCATTTTCAGTACCCAGAGGGCAGGTATGAAAGTCTGCTATGATCCCACACAGATCTGAGAGGTCCTACAGGACTATAACAGTATGACCAAGTTCTGAATTGCCTGCCTTTTGTACTGTTTATTGGCTAGAATATGACTGTTAAGTATCATGATGGAGGAAAACCTTAATTCCTAGAAAACACAGGAAAAAAAAAGAGCTATACTTGAAAAATGCTACTGTTTAACATGAAGGATAAAAAGACAGCATCTCTTTACAGATCAACAAAACTATTTCATAAGGAAAGATGAGTTATCCTTRGCACATAACACTGCAAAACAAAAGAAAGCAGAAGCCATGCACTAGGCACATAGCTGTTCCAATTGCCCTTTTACCTATGTGAAAGTACAGTGCAAGTGTGGCATTTTAAATTAATAAAACTGAATTGTGTGAAATATTTATGGGAATATATTCTTAAAAACTGAGACCTCTGAGCAAACACTCACTGCAATTTTTGTAAAGCATATCTTCATGCAATCTGCTTTATTTTCTCGCATACGGGGAAGAAAAATCTACTGAACTAGGTAACGATCTGCATTTTCTGATCTTGCTGTTTTATGACAGCTGAAATTCTATCACTGATGCTAAGACTTGGTGGATAACTAATGGCTCTAATATTCTTTTGCTTTATTGCTTGTTTTTTGAAGTGAACAAGATAGTTTCAATATGTTTTTCTCTTTTTTTTTTTTTTTGTCTTTTTGGTCATGAAAAGAATAGTTTTTTTTTTTTTAGAAGTGATCAGATTAAAATAATAGTAAAGAGAGGAAAAAAATAATCATGTATATTATCTCTACCAGAGCTTCCTCTTTTTATCGGTCTTATTCTGGCTTCCCAAGATGTGATYGTGCTTTATTTCAGAGCACCACAAACTCCTAACAGAGTCTGCAGTGCATGCTATGTACCTCTTCTCCCTGGCCTATGGCGAAGTTGGCTCTTTTTGGACCATCTCTTATTTTTACTGATATATCCAAGAGGAAGCAGACTTCTCCCTTTGCATGTGTCAGTACATGCATAGTATAGCAAGTCCCTAACTTGCTATATACACAAACACGTATGTTCACCTACATGTTCCTTCCTGAATAACTACATGAAGAAAGAGGTGAAAGAAGCTACCATCAAGTTAGCAGATGCTGCCTTGGCCTTTATCTTATGGTTGTTCTGCCAGAGTTCTTCACCTTAGCTTGCCATTTTATTTCACTTCTTTTTGGTGCTTGACTGAGAGAGTCCAGCGCAGGGCTACCAGGATGATCAGAGGCCTGGAACATCTGYCMTATGAGCAAAGGCTGAGAGAGCTGGGTCTGTTCAGCCTGGAGAAGAGGAGGCTGAGGGGGGACCTGATCAGCGTGTATAAATACCTCAAGGGAGGCAGTGAGGAGGAGGGGGGCGGCCTCTTTTCAATGGTGGACAGCGATAGGACTAGAGGAAATGGCTTCAAACTGAAGCATCGGAAGTTCCACAGGAACTTAAGGAAGCATTTCTTCACTGTGAGGGTGACAAAGCACTGGAACAGGCTGCCCAGAGAGGTTGTGGAGTCTCCTTCTTTGGCGATCTTTAAAACCTGCTTGGATGCAGCCCTGTGCCACGTGCTCTAGGTGACCCTGCATGAGCAGGGGGGTTGAACTCGATGACCTCTGAGGTCCCTTCCAACCTTCGGCATTCTATGATTCTATGACTGCTCTCTGTGATACTGCAGACCTGGATATCTCTGTTTATTTGTGCCTTTTGGAGATGTCTCCACAACCCCTTAAACGCATACAGGGAGCTGGGTTTTATTCAGGTGTCATAAAGGCAGTAGGATTAAACTACTTCCAATTTGCTCTTGGGAGCATGCAAACCTAAAGAGATAAACTGACAACGTTTTGTGGGATAGAGTAGGGAATAAGAATTAACGCTTGGACTATAATGCTTTCAATTTAGGCAGCCTTACACCTCGCYATCGAAAGAAGAGTATTTGATATTGGGCACCAACTGTGCATTCAAAATAGAAAAGGCAGCAGGCCTTCTCTTGATGAGTTTAAGCATTCAGGGACACATTCTGTCTCCTTTTGTACTGTCTCTGATTAGTCTCTTACTCCCTTTATATTCCTTGTTCAACTGGGAGGGCAGAAAGTGAGCTACCCTGTAGCAACATGGAAGGCAGAATGCAGCTTACAATAAGCCACAAGAAATACAATACTCAAAAAGGAAAAAAAATTACTAGTATGGCAGGGGAAAGAACTGGCACTGCAGCATAAAAGCAGCATACTCAAATGACAGGATACAGAAGGGGTGAGAGAAATAAAAATAAATAAATAAATAAAGCTAAGGTTAGGTTATTTCATTTATTTGTGTTCCATTATTTTACTGTACCTCCTAGGTATTTCTTAAGAAATACCTCCTTATTACTTGGTATCCATGGGAAAAAAAAAAAMAAAAAAAAACTGATTTTGAGTATTAACAGTTTCCTCTTCTCTTCCATTCTTCCAACTGCATTTTCATTACTGGAAATGAAAATTCATTTAAGCACACCAAGATACCAAGCTCTGTTCCTGCACTGTGTGGACTTCATGGTGCTTAAGCTTTTACAACAAAAGAATTCTCTGAATTRCTTAAGTTGAAAAGCCACTTAGGTGAGCCTTCCTCTATCAGTTCTGATRTGACTGCATCTAAATGCATGTCTGTGACATGAAATAGGACATCCAGGGTCCTAGATGAGTTGAAATAATTTTTAAAGCTCACTCCAAAGCTCTAAGAACAATCCCATCGATGTAAAATTAGGTTACTTTTACCATAAATAAAGCTATGAAATACTGCTATCTTTTTAAGAGCCATGGGAGATGAATGCCAGCATGGCAGCTCAAGGAATGGTAAATTTTTAATGTGTGGAATTGGATAACACACCATTTCTAAAGGTAGGGGAAGTAATATGAAAGATTGAAAAACCTTAAAGAACACAGCTGCAAAGCCAGCTACAGTATATCCTTGAGATGTTCATACAAGGACTCTGTGATGTACAATGCCAAAGGAAGAGAGATCTATGGAGTCTGTTGAGACAAGGTACCTCTGTCAACGTTAATAAGAAGTGAGGTTATCTTACTGCTATGTTTGGGTCAGAAAAACACTGAAGTTTCTCAGAAGACACATGGCTAAAGAGATAATGAAGTAACTGAAGAGCTACCACTTTTCTCATAATCTTTCCCCAGTATAAGAAGATTAATGATAGAAAGATAGATGGCCTCTTCAACTAAACGAAGTGAGGTATTCTTTTTCCATCTCACTCCCCTTTTCTGTTCCTTTCTTGCTTACAATTCAGACACTATTTTAGGAGACYAGAGCTTTCTTGATCTCAGTGGGAATGTCATTTTTATGGTTATGTGCAGTCTCCAGGCAGTTAAAAAAAAATTGTTAAAATACCTAAGAAATGAAAGAAGAACTCATCCTCAAACCTACACCATTACAGGGCTGAAATAAAATTTGCTAAGGGTTCAGGATTCTGGCTGGATTAGATTTGGACAACCCACCTTGGTTTATAACATATAACCTAAGGCCCCATATGCTTTATTTCCACATTCCAACCAAATCCATATGACCAGACAGTGCTTTTTTGTTTGCTTGCTTGCCTGTTTTTCCTCTAAGCCTCTGGGACAGCATTATGGAATACATCAGTAGAATGGCAAGCTGATACTTAAAGCATGATTATCAAGAGGGTCTCTCCCCTCACAAAATACATGTAAGAGACAAAGAGGGTTTTCTCTGAAGGGGAACATCACTTCTCTGCTCTTACACTCCCATCTTTTTTTCCCTGCTACCACAGAAAAGGCCATGATGGACAGGTAAGTTATGTTCCCTGCACTCTCTTCCTCCTCCCTTACCTGCCATTCCTTTTGAGCTCTCATATCTGTTTAGCTGAGGAGTGAAGAATGTATTGTTGCATCAGTTGCATCCAGATTATTTGCAGTATCCCCAAAGAATAGGAACTTTCTCTTTTTTTTTGACTAACACAGTTAGCCAAGAACCTCCTGAGCTCTTATATTTTCCCAGATGCTCAGATTTCTATGCTTGCATCTTACAATAAGTTAAAATGACTCTGCTAAAATTATGGTCCCCTATAGGCAGTGGGTTATCCCCTACAAATTGGTAGATCAATTTTTTCCTTCCTCCAGAAATCTTCTTGTGAAAAAAAAAAAAAAAAAAAAAAAAAGATATTGTGTGTTCTCTTGGTCTCTCTTTTTTTTTTTTTTTTTTTCAATTACACTATTCCAAATTGATCTTTGCTCTCAAGTGATGTTTTATATGTGTCTGATCATTCTTATTTTCTTCTAAACTGCTTTCATCTGATCCCAATCTTTCTTGAACTGAGGGTCCAAAATACAACATATCTTTTTAGACCTGAGGCTTTTGAGTCTTGATCGAAGTTTGGAAGAACGGAAAGATTACTTCAAGCACCTTCCTGCCTGCCAGAATGGTATTTGGATTTGCCACAGCAATATGACATTTTTAACTCATGACTCATACATATTAGCTTGTGGTTCAATATAACCTCTGACCCTTTCCCATATAACAGCTTCCTAGGCAGCTGCTCCTCATTCTTTATTTATGCAGTTGAGTCATCTAGCCCATGTGAAGTACCATGCACATGCTTCTATTCAGGTTCAGCTTATCTTTTCAAGTTTAATGAGATCATTTTGAATTCTAATGTTCTTCAGTGAATCTAACTTCCTTCCCTTCTACTTGCAAACATCTTAAGGGCTGCAATTATTAATGAGCTCATGACTGATTCCTGTATTCTTCTATATTCTTCTACTTTTACAGGGAAATACAGATAATTACTTTCTGTTTGCAGGTTTCCAAATAGTTTGCACTTGCATTGTCACAGACCTCCACAGACCACACTTCCTTTACTTTTGAGAATGTAACGTGTGACAGAGGCAGAAGACTTCCCAAATTCAAGATATTTAAGATTTAGTGCTTCTTCTCTGCAATACTGTGGAATGACAGGTTGGTCTGATGCAATTTATTTTCAGGAAAAATCCATTTTGGCACTATGCACCTCTTAATCAACTTCCAAATGATTGGATTAGTTGTATATTCTTGTTCCAGTATCTAAGAATTATGATTATCTGATACATCCATAATTCACTGACTCCATCCATTTTTAAAGATAAGTATCACCTCTAATGATGTCCACCATCTCTGACAACCCCAAAATGATAATATGTCCTATTACCAATGACTTCAGTTCTTGGGTAGTCTATGTCTTTTTAGTGGGAGGAGGTTTGAATGGGTATTTTAACTTGAATTATTTKGGGGAAAAAGATAAAAAATATGATTCTGGCTTATGAATAGCATTACAAAATGAAAAAAAAACCCCTTTCTTCCATATTTCTTGATAGCTCATATCGTTGGATTCAATAGAAATAGGTGAATTTCAATTATAGACCATAGTATCCACATTTTTTCTCATTTCGCCCTGAATTCCATAATATCTTTCCTGAAAAAAAAAGKTTTTTTTTCATCAAGTCTACCATTAAGAAAAAGAATCGCCCCCTTCTACTACAGATTGCATAGTTTCATCACAAAGACAATGATTAAGCATGAATTTGCAATACATTCTGGGTCTATCAAGGCAACATTGTTCACTATGCAATTGTCAGTTTTTGCAAGAATAGGATGTTGGTTATACAGATGAGTAYAGAGGGAGCGATAAGAGATTTCGAAGTCATAAAATTACAGAAAATGTGTCACGATGATTGAATCAAGGGACTCGGAACCTGGTGATAAAAATAGGATTTTGAGATATCTCCCATCTAGGTGAAATCTACTTAGATGTACGTCATTGAATGCTGCAGTGCAGCAGGAAAGTCCCCTGGCTTCCAACAAATTTAGGTCCAGAGGCTGTTTTGAAGCCAAAACAGTATTGTGTCTGAGAAGTTAAGGAAAAGTAAGTGATCTTCCTCAAAAGGATGCCTTTTKCTAAATGGGCACTCAGGTGTCAACCTATGAAAATACTATTGAAAGTCATGTGAAAAAGGCTATGTTTATGTGTGCCTGTATTTAAAACATATTATTCTGTATAAAACATCAGAAGTGATAGAAGAAAAATTAACTTAAAAGATCGGTAATTTGGAAACTGCAATACCAAGCAATAAGTAAAACCTTCAAGTCAGTTAACAAATACCTTAGCTACAAAGAAATAAATTAATTACTTGGGTTTGATTCAGCCAGGTAGCATACTGGTTTTCACTGACCCATCACAGGTCCTGTCATTCAAAATCTTCATAGAAGTGAGCACCAATGGCYTCATACATTGTCCCTGTATATTCAGAGTCCCTGAGGAAACCAGGGGGGCATCTCCACTTGCCCCTAAGATGCTTTGATTTCAGCTCTTCTAGCTACTCTATTTGGGGCATATTTAGAGAAAGATAAAACATTCACATAGCTTTTCCTTAGTGATAAATATATGTGTAAAACAGACAAAACTTTCTCAGTTTCCTTAGGCAATTTTCACACAGACTAAATAGGTAGAAGTCAACTTGCTCCCAGTCAGAAGCAGAATCATTTGTTTCATGAGCTCAATATTTTCAACTCTATTTGACAAGACCATCATCCAGAAACAGAAATACWCAAAAATGGTTCTAACTTTGAAAGCATTGGTCCATACCAATAAAGTCTTGTATCAAAATTATCAAGTATGGGTAATTAAGGGGCTACTTAAGAGCTACAGCAGCTTAATAATCAAATATTGTTACAGGCTTCTAGATAACTAAATATGGAGGAACACATCTCCCTTTTATCAATTTAAAGTTTTGATGTCAACTATTTTACCTCTTTAAAAAAAAAAAACATGCTTGCACATACACACTTGCATAGTTATTAAGCCTCATAGATACATATCACATATTCCCACCAAGAGCAGCTGGACACATAGGCATTACGGGAATGTATCCTCTCCAAAAACCACAAACAAAATTCTGTATTTTTCTATAAAAGAAAKAATTCTTACTTCTAATCACTACTTCACTAGGCCACACTAAAGGTAAAACAACAATAATAATAATGGTAAAACTCTGCAACACATAAAAACTTGTAGAACAGCAATAGTGGTGCTTTTGCCATTTTTATGAGGCACTAATCTAGTTGCCTCGTAAGGAAGTAGATTATGGTCTCATAAAACAACACAATGGAACTATAGTATAATGACTTTAGTAGGTACAACAGCAGCATTCCTGCAGCTGCTTTCTTGACAAATTGTATAATGTAGGATGATAAGTATAAATATAAAATCAATCTAAATTTTATTTGATTATAGTTTTTACCATATCAGAACTGAAAAAGATCACAAGAGAATATGAAGCAGCGAAAACAAATGCAAAAACCCAACCTATAATAAAAGACAGGCTAACACATTCAGCTGCTTAAGTGTAAAAATGCTTCAGCAGATGCCCAGAGCACTAATGGTATTTACACAATTCATACAAAGTAACAGCCTTAAAAGCAAGGCATGAGCTATAAAGTAAGAAAGAATGAAAAGAGGAATTAACCGAATGGTAGTACTCCTTCAGAAGACATCATTTATATCATATCCATTTATTTAATTTTTCCRTATGGAAGAACATTAAAAGTACATATTTTAAATGACTGTATCACRTATTTTATGCTAGCCTAGTAAAAAGGGTAAAATAAGAATTTTTGTTCATTATTTTTTGCTGCTTTGTGATATCACAAAGGAGTAATTATACATATGCTGTCTTACAAAATGAAGACTAGAAAAATAAGACTCTGTATCACAGTTACTGACAGTACAAATATTGGTAAGAAAGTTACGGTGGCTGTGTATATTTATCGAAGGCCTAATGCAATGCACAAGAAAACCACTGGATGTCTTTTTGTGTCAGGCATCAAAATAATTGTATAGTGTGGCCTGTATTTGTGTATGAGCATTAATTTTAGGACTAAATAAGCATCAGCTTTTGTTTTACTGGTTGTACAATACATGGTAGTTGTTAAATCTAGGTCTGCAACTGAAGTGCTTTGGTTCTAAATAATAATCTGAATCTCTCTGATCATTCGTGATAARACCATGGATATTGAAGTCAGTTTCCTTTTTTATTTTTAATTTTTCATTGGACTTGCAGTTCTCTGTCTGAGCCATTAAAAGATAGTTTGGAGGGACTGTTACCGAATGCTTATTACTGTGCAGTGCTTCAGTAGCATTGCAATATTTGTTAGTTGTATGATGTACAAGTTATAGATATACAAATATCCTTGCAAAATCTGCCCTACCTAGTTCCCTTTAAATGTTACTGCTATTTTCAGCTCTCCTGTTGCTTCCACACAGTATTCCCATAAACACCTCACATTGTTGTAGCACAGGTCTTTGTGCGAACCACGGCCAAGCCTTCCCTCCACCCCACCAAGTTATTATTTTTATTCTGTGATTGGGGTCTTCAGACTGGAAGAACAAACAGTTTCTTGTTTTAAAGAAACACCTAAACATCAACACCTGCAGATTTCAGGTATATCTTGCTTAGGCACAGCCCTGATCGCTGAAAAGTAGCATCTCTAACAGGTACAAGTGCAGCAGGCTTGTTCTGCCTACTTTCTGCCCACAGAGTCACTGCAGAGAAGCCCCTCTGGAGACAGATATAGCAGGACTAAGCATGCCACAGGCTTCACAAAACCTTGGGATGCCTTTGTAATGTGAAAGGCAGGTGAGCACAATTTTAGGGCATGTTCAGGGCTACCCTTAACTCATGATGTGCATGTCTGTGTGGGTAGATTTACACGTATGCATATATACCTTAATAGATAGATAGACTGATATGCATAGCCGATACTCCATTTTGTTTCCCTCATACATACAGCAAATCCAAATCCAGTTAAATCCCACCACAATCTGTGTCTGCTGCTGCCTTGTCCACTTTCTGCTAGGACTGTTTGCTGCTTTCCTCCCTCCTTATCCTGCCTGCTTTTGTGTCTTCACACACAGATTTTTAACAAACAGCGGTGTGAAATTGATTTAATGAACGAAATGAAGTAGAAACCCAATAAGTCCATTAGATTGCAGACATCTGCAAGATCTGAAAAAAAAACCAAAAATCAAAAGCCAGTGACTTCCACAGAAAAATAAGATCCTGAATTTTGGAAGGGCTGAGCATGGCAGCTCAAGTAGATTTTAGTTAGGCTTTTGTTTATTCAGCCTCACAAAGAATGAGATTAAAGGTACTATAACACCTATAATCTTCTGCTACAAGGAATCTACATCAAAATTTCTTTTTTTATACAGACTTCCCTCTCTCTCCAGGTTAGGACCCATATGATCATCAGAACAACAGGTGGCGACTAATAAGGAACCTTTCAGACATTTTCAGGGTCTTATAATGAGCAGAAGAACAAAATATAGCTGGAATGCAAGGGCTAGGCATGCTGCATGCTGGGATGCTAAGACACATACATTCATCAGTAATGGAGACTCAAAGAAAGAAATTGATCTTTTAGCAAATCAAAATCAGATAAATGTATGTATGTCAAAAATGACAAAAATCAGTACTAAAAAGTCTTTGGCCTTTAGCTGTTTCTCACCCTTTTTCCATATTTCTTTCTCTTTTATACAACCAGAATCAAGGTTTTATGGCCAGGAGAGGGTTTTGCTGTCTCTTGCGATAACTAGGTAGTTGTCTAACAGCCGACAGACTGACATAAGAGCAAAGTTATCTGACTTTTATGTAAATTCTATCTTTGACCGGCACACAGCTGGTAGTGTATTTTATTGTGTTCACTGGGTTTTCATTACACCCCTTGTCATTTGCTGAAAGGTATTTTAACTTCATTTAAATCTTCTTCTGCCTCAGAAATGTCAATAAATGTCACTGTTATCATCAGTTTTGTCCTGGGTTGGCTTTTCCAAGTTTTCTGTCTTTAGATTTGATTAAAATTGGGAAATAAATAGTGAATAACATATTGATTGCAGACTGGGAAAGGTTGCAGATAATTTATTATCTGGTGAGCATGATACTGAGCTTTTTTCTTTCAGATTCTTAACACTAGCAAAATTCATTCTGATGGGAAAGAGAGGTTTAGTAACTACTCTACAGTGCAAAATAGTTTAACAAGTCTATACTTAGTCATCTATAGACCATAGGTCAAATTAAGATCAATGGCAGTTACTCCATGCTGTTAGTTTAGCACAGACCTTAAACAAAAGACCATTAAAGTTTATTAAATCTGAAATCAAAATGTCCTGCTTGCCAGGGGAA
>NW_020454095.1:1381118-1392013 GCF_003342845.1 Nothoprocta perdicaria
AGAAAGAAAGAAAGAAAGAAAGAAAGAAAGAAAGAAAGAAAGAAAGAAAGAAAGAAAGAAAGAAAGAAAGAAAGAAAGAAAGAAAGAAAGAAAGAGATGAACAGACATTGTCTGTGAACACTAAGCTAAACCATAATTCACTCTATTAGTAGCAATTTCATTATATTGCTTTATCCAGCCTTACAGAAGAGTGGGTATTAGGAGCTTTATGTCCTAAATTGACATTTTTTTTCATTCTCCAATATTGCATCACTGGCCAAGGTAATGAAAACTTAACCTACCAGAATGAGCTTGTACACTTTTCATCATACCTATGAACTTTCAGGGATCTTCTTGTTTTCAAACCCTTTCATGACTGGGAAAAATGAGTGTAAAGATGGTGGTAATTTAGAGGAAGAAAAATGAGACTGAACTTGGTAAGAAATCAGCCAGGGTCTTCTGTCTTTCCTGCATGCATCTCAAGGAGTACCCATGAGTATAAKGCTCATTTAGTCTGGAGAACTAAGTCCATCCTTGATTTGAACAGTAATTTTCCCTAACTATGAACATAAGAATCCCATTCCTTACATCAGTCCTCTTCTGCCCCTTGGCACTAATTCTAGTGCCAATTACCCTGTATGCCATCCCGATCTGAAGACTGCAGGGACAAAAGATCTTTGAGTGCAGCATTTGGCAAAAGGGCTTCCAGTTACAGTAGCTCAAGGCAATACCTGATTTACAAGACTGGAGATATTACTGGAACACGAATAATTAAAAAGCACCTTAATACATATAGTAGGCAGAAGTGTCACCTTTACCTTGTATTTCCCTGAAATAATAACAGTGTTTTTGTTTATTAAGGGCATAGGACAGCTCATTCACCTTCCCCGTCAGGCAACAAAAAAATACCAGAATGCCAACAAACTCAAGGGGAGCATTACCAGTAACAGAATCACAGAATAACAGAATGGTTGATGTTGGAAGGGACCTCTCGAGATCATCTAGTCCAAACCCTCTGCTCCAGCAGGGACATCCAGAGCATGTGGCAAAGGGCGGCATCCAGGCAGTTGGAAGATCTCCAAAGAAGGAGACTCCACAACCTCCCTGGGCAGCCTGTGCCAGGGCTCTGTCACCCTCACAGTGCAGGCTGAAGAAGTTCTTCCTCACATGCAAATGGAACTTCCTATGCTTCAACTCATACCCATTGCCTCTTGTCCRATCACTGGCCACCACTGAGAGAAGTTTGGCCCCTTCCTCCCTGCATTCACCCTTCGGGTATTTTTACATATTGATCACATACATCAACCTTCTTTTCTCCAGGCTAAACAGGCCCAGCTCACTCAGACTTTCCTCATAAGATAGATGTTCCAGTCCCTTAATTATCTTTATTGCTCTCTGCTGGACCCTCTCTGGAACTGACCCTCAAATAATTCAGATAGCCATCCCAAACAAATAGACATGGCTCACTGTTCAGCCAAAGGATAGAAGAAATAGTAATACATAAGCAACTAGTCTATCAAAGGGGACTAATTTAGGCAAATACTCTCTACAAAGCATGCTTAGTGTCTGTCACTATTCACTCGATACACTGCAACATTAATATTTCTATATAATAATAGCTATGTACAGTACCTGGCCCTAACGTCACATCAGGTGAATGATGAACCTCTTAAGTCAGAAAGGTTGTCTCTCTACACAGGATCGCTTGAACAATTTATTAACAAGTCATACTATGTAAGTATGTAAGTAAGTAAGTATGTAAGTAGTCATACTATGTAAGGCATTCTAGTGGCTTATGGGGGGACTGAATTTAGTGCTTCTGCAGCATTTAAGACAAAAAAAATGCAATAAAATATGAGATGATGTAGTTTATCTCAATATTATCACCTGGACATTTATAAAGAATAAACAAGTTTTACTCATAATTTTTTGTACACTCTTGGAAAACAGAGTTACCAACAGCCATTTATTATAGGAAATGACTCTCTCAGAAAGTGGAATCTTAACATTAACAGAGATAAAAAGAACTACCTAGAGATGAGATGCCCTCACGTAAGACACTGAGCTACATTAAATTTGTTTTGTGTCTTATTTATTCATAATATAAGGTGGTCATGGTGCATTTACCAAGATCCCAGATGGCTGAATTGCTCTTGAGCTGTTGCTTTTTTATTAATGCAAAAGCAGAAATATAGAGCATGAAGGAAAAATAGCCTAGATTTGAAGGTGAGAAAAATGGCAAATAGAGCACAAAAATCATGCTTGTGCTTCCATTTCAAGCTGAACCATTGCATTAGCCTGTGAACCTTAGTTCCCAACCCCATTGCCTCTGCATCTTCCACCAGTAGGCTACTAACGGCATTACTATTAAAGAAGAAATAGACTCTTACATCAGCCGCAGTCCATTTGGGAACGATTCTATAAAAGTTAAATGAAAGATAAAGCTCGCTAAAGTCATTCTGTTTTCTGCCCCAGATTATCCAAACAGTGTCAACGATCCAAGCAAAAAGACTACTCACTGCCAGTTGCAATCAACAGGGAAAGATAAACTCTGGACCACTATTTAGCACAGAAGCATATCTTGTCTTTTTTCTTTTAACATTTATAGCCAAGCTAGAAAGAGATTTTCAAAAATATCCAAGCAATTTTAGCAAAAAAATCCCACAGAAACTAATGGGACTTTTGCTCCTAGTTACTTTTCACTCTCCTCATTAAGTCTAAGGCACTCTCTTCCCCGGTTTTGTACCCTACATTACAAATGTCTGCAGCATTTCCTCAGGTGCAATTAGATCTAGCAGCATCCTTTGCTGCCCTTTGTGCAAATGTTAGCGCAATTGAGCAACGGGTAAGTCCAGACGCAGCAATTTCGTGCCCTGGCCACTAGGTGCCCCCAAGCATTCACACCTCGAGGAGAAGGATGTCACGTCCACTGCCAAAACCTCACTGACCAGGGCAATGCATTCACCTCATAACAAAGTGAAGATGAGCCACAGAGCGTCATTTCCATGGAGTTCACGTGTATCATCAACTACTATGAACTGGTGTAAGGATATCAGCTGAAAAAAATAAAATAGCAAAGAAGAATCTTGGTATAAGGGTTTTTGCTGAAGTGCTATTAGTCTGTGTTTCCACTGCAGTTTTCTGTTCTCCATCACCGTACTTCAGTCAATGACAAAGTCTTTCACCTTAAAATAATCAATTGGACATTTMAAATTGTATGTGAGGGAGAGGAGAGCACACATATATATATATATTATATATATATGTCCCATGGCAAACACTTAGCAATGATTCTGTAAGACTGCATCTATGCACTGAGCAGCATCTTTATTTTAAATTGTAACACTGCACCCCTTCAAAGCTGGAATAGATTTGCTCCCTACACTCCAGAGTCCCCACTAATGCCTGCTGCTGACACGGAGGCAATGCCCAATCAACTGACTGAAGAAAGTGTTGGCAGACCCCAGGGATGCTTCTCTGCCCCAGCCGTGATGAAAGGGCAAAAGGAGAAGAAATAGAGTCCATTAGCAACTTGAGGGGGATGTCAAGGGATTAAATATTGTTCTGAGTTTCAGTATGAGAAGTYGAATGAGCCAGAGCTCCAGCTGAACCACTGGGAAGAGATGCCCTGGCTGCAGAGAAGGGCAGAGAGGAGGAGACTGAAGAAGAAGAGCAAGCAAATGGCCTAAATAAACATGTTGTTGACCTGTTTCAGGATTGCCCTCTTCTGTAGCCATCAAAAGGTGCAGCTTATATCCTTGCCCTCCTTGCTGCGCCCTGTGCCAGGGTAGGACAGGCAGGGATGCACAGTCCCCCTGTTTCTCTAACTTTCCTTGTGCACTTATTTACAGCTAAACATCCTGTTCACAATATCCTTTCTTGCCTTCCAGAGACCTGTATCCTTTCACTGTTTATTTCACTAAATAACCTTCTTTTTCAGATAAGTTGTAATTCAGATAACTCTAGTGCATCCCTAAACATTGCATAGTGTGCTAAAGTGAGTCTGATTTCCTAATCAAGCAGAGAAAAATGCATTGTATCTGCACTGCCTTAGTGAATGTCACAGAGTATACAACAAAAGAAATGTTTAATTACACAGTCACTGCAGCTTATTCAGCCCCCCTACCATCCTCCTCATCCCAGTACGATGGCAATAATCAAGCTAATCAGGAAGCTCATGTTTATAAATCAATTAATGCATCAATTAATGCACGGCTTAATGTGCTGCCTAGAGCAGCTATTATTGGCAGTACATGTCAGCTAATTGTTTCCTTCCTACTCTGCTTGCTCAGTGGGAATGTATTGGCAGAACGTATCTCTTACATTCGTTCGGCTGATATTGACAGTGATGCTGGACTCCTGCACTTCTGGGTGGTGAATGGCAATAATCGGCATGTCCCTTAAGAAAAAAAACTTTTTTTTTCCCCCAAATCCTTCTAAAGGTAGAGGTCAAAACATATTTCTGGGCCACAGGGGAGATATTGTCAAGGATATTGCACTTCAGACAGCRCCATATCATGCCCCTTCTCTCCCTGCAGCAGTCTCAACTTCTGCTGAGGGACTGTGGCACGCCAACAGCCTACCAACTCATGCTATGGGGTGTAGATTATATCTAACATATCAGGAGGGACCATACACCTTTCAAGTAGTGTTAGAAGAATATTCTGTGAAGCAGCTGTGAWTAATTGCAACCTGTTTTCCCCCAACACAGCAGCATACCACAAATCAGAAATTAACCTAAGATGTGTCACCTAAAGTCACAGAAGAAGGTAATGTCACAGTAAGGTAAACGACCAATAACTCCTGTCTAACAGTCCCTTATTTTAGCCACACTGTGCTTCCTCAGGTCCACTTTCTTCTCTATGATAGTATATAAAACATTAACATACGAGATCAAACCTACTTTCTAGTGAAAATTGACAGAACATGTAGAAGTCTATGACTGGTGTAAGATGCTACTTCACCCCTTCTCCTCTGAAGCAAAGTCCAGCAATGTCCTGCAGTTGTAAGTAAAGTGTTGTACAACAAATCACACCACCACGTTTGATTCTTCAGCACAAGTTAGCTCAGCTGTCTAATCCTGTTAAGTACACTCCTTGCATTAAAAAGGCACATGAGATGAATTATCTACTAGCAGATGTTCCTTTCAGGTCACAACAGAAGATTTTGGAAAGACAATATTGGGATGATCATCTTGGGATTGAGCTAGAATACTGTAAAAAGGGCCTTGTTTCTCTTGTCATTTCTTCATACTGTAAATACAAAGCAAGGTATGTAGAACTTCAATACTGGATTAAAAATATATCTATTCTATTCCAAGCTTTTGCTTTTGCCCCCTCCCTTTGTCCTCTCTTTGTGAAGTGTGAAGGCACCATCTTCATTATTCCTTAAAAAGATATATACATATAAATAAGAAATTATTCTGCTGTAAGAGGTTACAGCAATCAAATTTTAATTTTGCTTAGCTACATAATCGTTCTAGTTAAATTATATTACTTTGAGCATATGATATATCAATTCATGGGCTTTCCATACAATTATAGTACATAAAATCAAAATTATTATATTATCTGTATAATCTGCTATATTATCCATAGACACTTATATAAGGGTTTATTATCTTTATCTGGCCACAAAACGTTTTCTATCTTTGTATAAAAACTTCTGTAGCTTTCTACCTTTGCTTGTGGCAGTGAAGGCCAAATGATACCCTAGGCTGCATTAGCACTACCAGCAGGTCAAGAAAGATGGTCCTCCCCCTTCATTCAGCCCTGGTGAGACAACATCTGAAGCGCCAGGTGCAGTTCTGGGTTCCCTAGAATGAGAGAGAAATGGACTGAGTCCTGCAAAGGACCAGTAAGTCCTACAGCATCTCTTGTATAATCATACAAGATTATACAAGGAGAGGCTGAGATAGCTGGGCTTGTTCAGCCTGGAGAGGGGAAGGCTGAGGATCTTATCAATGACTATAGTTATCTGAAGGGAATAATGAGGAGCCTGGGAACTGACTTGTCAGTGGTGCCCACTGACAAGATAGGTAATGGGCACAAACTGAAACACAGGAGACTCTGTCTAAACATTAAGCTTTTTTTTTTCTGTTGTTGTTATGAGAGTGACTGAGAACTGGAACAACTTGCCCATGGAGACTCAGAGTATCCTTCCTTGGAGATACTCAAAACCTAGAAGGAAATGATCCAGGGAAAGCTGCTCTCTGTGATTTTCCTTGAGTTGGGTGGTTGTACTAGATGATCCCAAAAGGCTGTGTTCCGCCACAACCGTTCTATGATAGAGACAGAAATATATAATTTTACATACAAATAATTCACTTAATTATAATTCTGAGACTCATGAGTTTTTAAATGCATTTTTACAGACATACTTATTCAGTGGAATATATCAGGTCAGAGATAGAGACAGAACAGAGCAGTAGTAACATTTTAAAGCTGAAATAGCATTCTCCACATATACAAAAAGCTCAGCAAATGTAAAACAGATAGTGAAGTAAATCCAGTCAGTAAAGGAAGTCCTCAGATGTGGCAAACTTACCCCAGCCACTATCAGATAACATACTAACTCTGAACAACATCTCTAATGAGTAGGTTACTGAAGAAGAGAAATACATTCTGCAATGTACTAGAAAATAATAATAGAGAAGAAGGAATACTGGAGTTGTGAAAATAATGGTGAACACAGAATGGGTGGTATATTCAAAGGTGCTCTGTATTGACTGAACATTTCTTCAAATAAATGAAAAAGAGCTATTAGCAGTTAAGGGAGCAGAGCTAGCTCAATGCTCAATATCTTTGAAAAGCTCTCTGTGTAGTATGCAAACCCCAGCAGTTTTCGGATTTGAAAAATACTGAATGATTGCATATGCTCTCACTACCCATAGTTCTGGGTTTTCAGTACTGACACAGTTTCCAACAACACTTGTGCTTTTAATGAGAGATCTCTGACAAAGATTTTTTTTGTCTCAGATTAGCCACATAAACCCAAATTTATTTGAAACACATGAAGACTCTGCAATCCCAGCACTGCAAAGAGGGAGAGTAGCTCATAACTGAAAGTGTATGCCATTCCCTGAGCCAAAATGAAGGGAATATTATATAATCATGGTATGAAAGACAAGACATTCAGCTTGAGAATTGCAATAAATGGCAACAGTTGTAAACAGCCAGTGCCCACTGCTGGTTGAGGAAAACATCTTCAGGTGAAATATACATTTGCTTTTAAACTAAATGGAAACTGTTTCACCGGAATAGTCTATTTTGTGCCACAAGAGTTTGCTTTATCCTTTTCAAGGCATTTTCTGTACTCCAGAGAAACAGAAGAGCCTTAAATACTATCAAAAGTCATTCTTTTCTAAAAATTAGGGCATGGCTATCCACAAGTATACTTCATGAAGACAGACAAATAAAGTTTCAAGACTTATAATACCTGCTACGCAGTACAAATAGTTTTGTTGAAACCTATGTGAAAAGAAAATTTTACATAAATAYATTTGCCTTAGGTGTATTGACAGTTCCTCTGACAAGGTTTAGAAAGAGGTCATTGTGCTTAAGGCCATAATTCAGTAAAGAAATTAAGCTTTTATTTGAATTCAAAATTAAGGTTGAGATTATAAAATCTGGTCTTGTGTAGAAGGCTTGAGTAACATGAAATTGCTCTGCATAAGTAACAGAAGTTTTGGGCTTTTTTTTAATACTACCTTCTCACAGAATCACAGAAAGTTTGAGGTAGGCTTTCTTAAGGAAAAGGTTAGTCTTCAGATGATAGATTAAACAAAAATATTTGTTTGTGTTTTGCCAAAGGGGAGGAGGTTTTTTGTTAAAATGCATAATATGAGAGTCGAGAGTGATCCAATGATCTGAAAGTGAATGCACAACTTCGGAAAAAAACAAGATCACATGGAACATGGTAATGTTCACAGTTAGAAACATTATTCTGCTCTCATGTTCATTAACAGATTTAATGGAAGAGAAGATCCAACGTCTAGAGATGCAGTTGATAATTCAAAATGAGTGAAGAAATTCTAGAAGAGATATTTGTCATGTTTTTTTCACTGACTACCTCTGAACCAAGACACAGAGGGCAATTCTGGTCAGGAAAGTGAAAGAATACCATGGCTGTGCTGAAGCTAATAGAGGGGAATCAGAATTTGCCGTAAAGTACAATTCAGATGAGTAAAAAAGGCAATAAGAATTAGACCTAGTCCTAGCAAGTGCAGGAAATGATAACAGGTATATCAAAGAAAGAAGAGAATAAAATAAGCAGAGATTAGTCAGAGTGAAACAACTTAGCATGACTCTAAGTACTATCACTAAGTCTGTCATCAGTAGAAATGAACAAAAGTATACTTTTGACCACTTTTGGGGGTAAAAACAACAGATAATACAAATGAAAGACATACTCAGCTGGATTGTAAGAGGATAATAAATCCTCTTAATTTTTGAACTAAAAAAAACTGTAAGAGATGGAGGCACACACCTACACACACACACACATGCTCATGTTAACACTAYCCAGAAGGTGCACGGAGAATAGAAAAACCTTTATGAATATAGACCGGTCAGTCCTTAATGCTTTAAGACTACAAAGCATTTAGAAAACTTATAAATGCTTAGAATAGATGATGGGTTGAACTCCCTGTGAGACTACTTTTTCTCCAGCAGGCACTGTTATGCCTAAACATTGACTTTATAAAATAAGGTGTCTTTCCTCCCACTCTCTCCTCTTGCAAAGGTAATTATCTAGACACACTCTGCAAGGGGATCATCACCATCTCTTATGAAACATGCATTTAATGTGCTTAAGTCACTCACAATTACGATTATTGCCGCTGGGAATAAGACCTTTTTTTTTTCTGTTTTCATTCTTATTACTTTTATTTCTCTAAGTGTTCCTTCATAAGGAGAAAGATACAAATGGGAACTTTCTCTGTACTTTTGATTATCCACTGCTGTAAAAAGTGCTCTAGGGACATTAATTAAAAGTCTTTACCTACTGTCCCTAACCAAGTGTATTAATCTCGCAGAACACACATTATCTTCTTTGCC
The DNA here is from genome assembly GCF_003342845.1 of Nothoprocta perdicaria. Taxonomy (NCBI): domain Eukaryota; kingdom Metazoa; phylum Chordata; class Aves; order Tinamiformes; family Tinamidae; genus Nothoprocta; species Nothoprocta perdicaria. The sequence continues at coordinate 1,390,154 of NW_020454095.1, forward strand.
TTAGCATTTGAAAACATGTGATCACACAATTTTTACTCATTCTCATCTTCCTGTCCTCAGAGAAGTGAGTTATGGAAAGATTAAGGCAAATGACCATCATATGTCTATTTTGTGAAGCTGAAAAAAAAATATAAAGGATCCATGAGCACAGCTACATTTGACATCTTAATGCAATCTTTACTGTTAAGCTTCCCAGCTGATTTCTATGTAATAGATGTAAGCTTTTTATGCAATTCCTAGCTTATTTTCTACAATACATGAATGACAGCATATCTAAGTGCTATGTCTGCAGATTGAAAGTCACAAAGTGTTTTTCAAGTAATCAGGAAATCTAAAGTAGGTTGCTTACTATGCCTGTGTAATATATTCTGTAGAAATACGAGTGCTTTTGTATATTTAACATTGTGGTTTTCTCTTTGATCTCAGCCCAGAAAATGAAGATTTGTGATAGATCCTCTAATTCTAGGTCTATAGTGCTATGTGGGCAGAGAGGGGAACATCACTTTAATAAACGGTTAGAAGGTAAATCCTTGCAGTTTACCTAATATGTGTGAAGTCCGTAGCCCTCAGAAACTGTGATTTTAAAAACTTCTCATTTTAAAAATAGATATGGTCTTGCTAAACTGTTGTGATCTTTGCAGTTTATCTAAGGATATTTGTAGGTAGGAATGAAAAAATCTCCCCTAGAATACTATATACACCACATCACTTTGCTGAAGATGTGTMATTGTGGAAAACAAGCTATTTGCAACAGTTTGGGAATTAAATCAACTCCCACACAAGGAAGTTATTGTTTTTAATGAATAAGGAGCATGTCAAAAACACTGTAAATTCAAGGTAGCAGGATCCATGTTTCAAACTTTTCTCTCCTATTCTTTTTTAATGAAAATGAGTTGATTGACATACTCCCCAGAGGGGCCAGCTCCTGAGCACTGATAATATCACCTACAGCTGAGCAGATTCTTTTAGTAGCTACTTGAAATTGCTGGAACATGTAGGGCATTCCTTTGCTAGTGCTGACAGTAATGAAATACATGGGGGGAAGCACATTTTGCTGTCTTTAATTTTCAATTGGTAATCTCAGATGTTAGCCTATTTAGTAATCCCTTTTACTTGCACTAGAACACCCATTAATATTTTCTCAGATGCTTAATTTGGAATCTCTTCGGGTAAAGACTCCATATTTATTGGGAAAGCTGCAATGATTTACCTTCTAAAGGTTTATTACAGTGCTGTTATCCTCTGTGTTCCTCTTTCTCTGCCCATTCAGCAATATAGACCTAGACTTAGAGGATCTATCACAAATCTTCATTTTCTAGGTTTCATCAAGAGATAAGATCTTGCACCTGGAATCCGGGACATAGCTGCTTTCTAAAAAAGTTACATTTTTTACTTCCCATGACCACGTGCCAAGAAAACTTCYGCCAAAACCATAAGCCCCTGCAAAAGCTGGCTTGGTGGCTAAATCTAGATGTTTGGTCACTGAAGGCTTCATTATTGTCAACAAAGATCTGCCAAATTATGCTTGGCAACTTTCAGTGACATATGCAACACTTCCTAACATGGACGGATCACTGAAACTCTAGGCACTTCTTTGTCACAAATGACTGTAGTGACAGTTTGCATGGGCTCTAGGATTTTGATGACATTTTCAACTCTTGTCAGAAAGCCTTCAATGAAGTCATGAGGTCTTACACATTTCTCCAGACCTGTTTTGACAATAGCATGGCACTAATAGCTGACTGTTGTTGCTCTAACAATTTAGATAACATGTCATAACTTTTTTTTTTTTTTTTTTTTTTTTTTTTAATATCAATATTATCTAAATGTATAGATAATAGGATTTTAATAGTGTGTATT